>NW_026596011.1:0-12284 GCF_907164565.1 Psammomys obesus
CACCCAACTAATCAAAGTATCCACACCTATTAAATCACACTTTGACATAATTTAGTGTGGGAAATAAGCTTGCAGTAATACAACCCAAATAACCCAAACTTAAATCCTAAAATGCTCAGGTCAATTACTATTTCTTTAAGAGAGACTCTTAACCAGGCCCAGAAGTAAAAGACAGCCTGTTGTGGGCAGACCTGAGAATTAACATAACAAAACTGGCTGCTGCTACAGTCTGACAGGATGGTACACAAGCATGGCTTCCTTATACTGTGCATGGCTCAGCTCAGCTCAACTCAGCAGCCATGGCTGGAAACAAAGTAACTGGAGGCAAACAGAACCCTAGAGAGAACTTGGCCTAAGACTGCATCTAAAATGAAAAAATAAAAAATAATGCCATTGCAGAGGGTGTTTAAATCCACTTTGGCTTTGTTTTGGTTGTCATAGTCATGGATCTGATTCCAATATGTTTAATGGTGGCTCTTCTCTATGCCTTCTCCAAGAAAGTTCAAGGAGAAAATGATGAAAAAGCCAAGGATTGGAATACTAATTTATAGACAATAGAATGGGCACTCTTCCTAAGAAATGTAGATTAGTAACAGCTAAAATTCAAAGCTCTCTGGCTACAAGATACTTGTCAGTTCTTTCTGATAAGGGTCTGTCAATTCACTAAAGCATCAACTAAATTCCAAAAAATAGCCAACTGGGATTTGCTTGTTACAACTTAAATTGGCACAACTTGCCCAAAACTTAAAATTTTCTTGTCTCTTTGCTGGATTTTTATTTAAAGACTTTAATGTTAGGGTATGATTTTAGTAATGATGATTACAGCAGATCTTCTATGAAAGTGGTTTATTAGGTGAAGATAAAGAAGGAGAGAGACAATAAGTGGACTTAGAGAGGGGCAAGGAGAAGATGAAGGAGGGAGAGTGGGATTGGGAGGGAATAAAGTAAGAGGCTACAGATGGACACAAAGTAAATAAAGTGTAATTAATATAAAAATAAAAATTAAAAAAAGAAAAAAAGAGGGAGATAAGGGAGAGCAGTACATGATGAGGGGAAATAGAGAGGGCCTCCCTGACAGAGATAAGGGAGAGGGCCAAGAGAGGCCAAGAGGTGGAGAGCAAAAGAGAAAGGACCAAGAGAGGAGTGATCAAGAGGGGCCAAGAGAGACCAAGAGAGGGACCATGTTGGCTGGTCCCTTTAAGGGACAAGGTAACCATGCCTTCCAGGTGTGGCCACCTGGTAGACAACACATGATGACATCATAGGTTACTAGGCAAAACCGAAGCAGGTTTGGTTCCAAAACCCTAACATTCCATGTCAAAAAACTTAAATGCTGATTAAATTAAGGTGTCACACTGCTTTGGAAGCTGGCTTATCATTTTGAACATGAGGCATTTTCACAGGGGACAAATGATGGTCAGGCCTGGTGCAAAAAAAGACACAGGATGCTTACAGGGAGCAAAGTACATGGCAGCCTAGTTAAGCCCTAAAACCTCAAAAATTATAATTAATATGTTTAAAAGACAGAACTGTCCACCCCTTATCAAAAAGGCAGCAAGCCAGAGATTGCCAAAACAAATGAAAAAAAAAAAAAAAACAGGTCAAAGATGCCTAGGATGTGCTTAAATGCTAAAGGTAAAAGGGAGTTTATATAACATTTGGCTATAAGGCATAACTGCATATTCTGTATAAAAAGGGGGATAGGATAAAATAGTTACAAGATATATAAAAACCTATGCTTAAACCTCTAAAGAGGTACAAAATGCCTAGTGTATTCTTAAATTCTAAATTAAAAGGGAATTTATATAAATTTTACTTAAAACATATTTTTTTCTATTGCTCAAAGCAACCAGCTTGTCTCAGTGATGGGAGGGCTTCTCTCAGGAGATAGATAGCATCTTTGCCTAATTCAACTGGTGCCCAAGAGCCCAAAAAAGATATTTTGATCCATACAACCTTGTTTTGATTCCAATATAATAATGATTGCATGTTTAATAATAATTAAGGTAACTTATATTGCTGATCCCTTTTCAAAGAAACAACTCTAAAACTGACTGAGACATAAAAAATGTCTCTGGCCAGAACTTCAGCAATACATGGCCAATAAATCCTTGGTTATAATATCCTCAAAATGTATTATGCCGTTCTTTTAAATTGTGTAGATAAAATTGGTTTACAGTTTAGTTTCATCCTGAACATTGCATACATTTTTAATTTTAAAACTGTATAATGCTTGTAAGAAATTATGTTTGCAGAACAAAAGGGCCAGACACTGGAGACACAGGATCAAACCTGACAGAATCCTCCTTCTAGCATGCTGAGACATTGACACATCTATTTCAGCATCTTGCATGTTCGAGCATTCTGCTTGTTCCTGCTTAAAATGCTTCAATTGCTGGTTCTCATCAAAGCCTGCTCCCAAGAGAGGTTTGAAGAAAGCTACTAACCTCAATTGGTCCAACATTTTAGACTGTTCTACAAAAGACTTTAGTAAGCCTGAAATTTCCCAATATTCAAAGACAGGATCACAAATGTTAATGGTTGCTTAATTACCCATTTTACCAACTTTCTTTGGGCCCCATAACAGGATTTCTACATGTCCAAAATGTCAGCTAGAAAAAAAATCCATGAGAACGACATCCAATTTTCCATAAGGGGGGTTGGGTACGTTTTGATTGTTTTCTGTGACTATGAATGTTTATTGTCATTGGGAGATGTTTATAAATTATTAATGGTCTTATTCAGAGAGAAAGTTAGACTCAGGGATTTCTCTCTTTTCCTTTTTCTTTTCTCTATGTTTCTTTCTTAGACAAGGTGAAAAGGGGGTTGAAAAGAAAGGGGAATACAAGTATATCTTATAAGAATAATAAGACAAAAGGTAGATTATTGAATCTACTCAAATTAGGGTTTTATTTGTTATTCTCAAATAAGTTTAATTTTAACTCTGGTGTAGGATTTTTCATATTGATGCAAAAATAAGTCAATTTTTGATACATTGGTACAAGCATTAGTATATTGATACAAATTCTAGGTTATTTCCAATACTTTTAAACTACTTAAAAACTGGTTAGGATATCAGTTAATTCCTAGTTAATCAACTCATAGTCATGTCAGACACTAGTCGAATTTATCATGAGGGGTATACATCCTAGGTTTAACAGATAGATATGATTTTGTAAACAGATCTATTACACAAAGATAGGTAGTCTTCTCAAAATTCAGAGACTTACAGAATATGGCATTTTAAAATGTCTTTATTATTTTAAAGATTCTTTGACAATGAGACAGGTCATCTCCTGGCAGCACCCTGCCTACCTGAAATAAGATAATGAGCATCGAAGAACCGCCATATGGCAATGGCTTCAAATGTGACAGAAGAGCCACTCAGGTAAAGAAAATACCCTTGCTTCACAAATTCTGCCAAAAATGGGCAAGCTTAAATGCAGGACAAGTCGACTGCCAAACTCTGCCAAGAGAGGGTAAGTAAGTCCTACATAGTTCCTGCTTCAAATTTATGTCTATCAAATATTCTGAGCCAGAAGTCTGAAGATGATGCTTCAATCTTGTAGAGAATGATGGGTGACTCTTCAGGCAGCAAATGGTCCCTGTCAATTTTTTTGCAGCTGCTAACATGCACTTCCTATTTACTCTGGTAACTAATTTTATTCCTTCTCAAGTCTCTGAGGAGGTTGAAGATCAAATAGTTATAATGCCACAATTAAGCTTAAGTTGTTTAGAATTTAAGAAAATGTTTTCATATATGTAATACCAATAAGGATAAAAATTAATTTATGTATAGAACTCTAAATTTGTCAAGATAGAGAGGATCATCAGATACTTTCTCCTAAGTTGCTAAATACATTTGGACTGTATATTGCACATGTAGATTTTACCTAATACTTTTCACAATTTTATACGTATTATTATATTGAAAGAAAGGGAATGTTTTATTGGATTTAAGGGAGAAAAGTTGATATAATGTTCTTTTGGAATGTATACATTTTACCCTTGTTCATTTAAATACTGATTTCTCTACCCCCACTATGGTTTCCATCTGGATATTGCATTGTAGTGTTTATTATAAGCATCACCTGTCTCAAGTTTGTGTAAATATGCCACCATTTGTTCTTTGTTGTCAGGTAAAACAAGAAGTCACAATGCTGAGCAATGGAGAGGACAGGGTGGGACATCTTGGTCTGAAATGGGAGGAAAAGTACGGAAGCAGGGGATGAGGAAGGAGGAGAATTTGCAGGAGAGGTCTTGGAACCACATGGAGAAATGAAAAGAACCTAAGATATGACTAAAATCAAGTATAATGGGTGAAATATGAATGATAGGAAACTATGTACGCTTAGGTATTTAGAATGGAGTAACTATTGCCCAGCATTGTGCTCTAGGTTAATTAATAAATCCTAGTCTCTGTGTGGTGATTTGGTTTTATAGCTGTTTAGGAATAACCACTGCCCAACTAAAAGATAAGTCAATAGTAAATACTTTAACCCACAACAGATATGCAAATCAAAAGGACTCTGCAATTCCATCTTACAGAAATTGTGGTACATTTACACAATGGAATCCTACTCAGAAATTAAAGCCAAGGAAATCATGAAATTTGCAGGCAAATGGTGGGAAGCAGAAAAGATCATTCTGAGTAAAATATCCCAGAAGCAGAAAGACAGATGGGGTATATATATTCACTGATAAGTAGATATTAGACATATAATATAGGAGAAACATGCTATAATCTATACACCTAAAGAAGCTACGCAAGAACTCTGGGTAAGATGCTCACTGCTTATACAGAAAAGCAAAGGGGCTGGACAGAAGAGAGAGAGAAAACAAAGCACAAGTCAAGAGCCTACCACAGAGGGCTTCTGAAAGACTGCCCTGCAGGGTATCAAAGCAGATGCTGGGAATCATAGCCAAACCTTGGGAAGAGTGCAGGGAATCTTATGAACACACCAAGCTAGGCACATTCACCTGCTCACCAGCAGAGGGCAGCTGGAGCCATTTCTGCAGCAGCCTTTCCTCCTTGCTGCTGCTCTTTTAGGCAGTGCAATTTCTCCTGTATCTCAGCACCTTCTAGTGACGACGACTAGAGACACCTTCTCCATCGTTTCTCTCTAGGACTGTGGCCGATTTTTCCTGGTGCCCTCCCTGATGTCTGGTGTGCTCCCTGACATGTTTCTAGCATGTTCCCTGATGGGATACCAAGGTGACCCAGGCCAGCCTGCAGCAGGGGATATTTGTAGTCCCCACCCCACCCCCATGATTCATCTCAGTCCTGGGCCTGGGCGAGTGTTTCCTTGAGAACATCCAGAAACACTCTTCACGACCCCTTCCCACTTTGTTGTATGGAAACGGATTGTGGGTGTTTCACAATCAAGCCTTCCTCCTGCCCTGGCCCTTCCTCAGAGAAAGATGGAGGGAGACTCCCTGTGCGAAGTTCTTGCATTCAGCAACCATGGCATGGACTAAGTTGAGCTGATGGTCTTCTTTCTGCCCACCCCTGTGCAGAACGACTACAGGGTGTCTCTCTTCCTCTTTCTGGCCATTTATGCAAAGTTTACAACCACCTGGAAGGTTCTGGACCTGATCCTGAAAAGACAGGGGAGCGGCCCCACCCAAGAATGAGCCCTCAGGCCTCCTCCTACTCTTCTCCAGGGGTCCTGTGCCATCACAGAACATGATGACTGTCACAGCAGCCTGGGTCTGGGGCCTGGCACTTTAAAGTGACATGGCCAGACATGGGCAGTTGGGGTGGGGGGGCTCTAGCTAGTACTATTTCCCTTCCCCAGAGAGGGCCACACACCACCCTTTTTCATACCCTAAGCCTGCTTCCTCCTCCCTCTGGGTTCTGGAAACCATCTGGGGTGTCTGGGATGAATGGAACCCCCGGAACCCCCGATCCCCTTCCTGGACAAATTTGAGTAGCTCCCTCTAGACATCTGGGTGGTTGGGGATACGGAGCCTTAGGGATGACACCCTGGTGGAATGACACAGATTTGGATCCTTCAGGCCCAACTGTGTGGTGCACCAGCAGACAAAGACCTGAGTGGGCTTGGGGTGGATGGGGAGGGAAGCGTTCACCTGCCTTTGGAGTTCCCAACCTGAAGGACATTCCCTGTGAGCTCACCTGCTGGGGGACAGCAGAGGTCTTCCCAGTTCTCCTGAGTTCTGAGCAGCAGAGGGAGGGCCTGGAAAAGAAAGGCCCTGGGGGATACAAATGCCCACTGCAGCCCTGGAGCCAGGCCAGGCCAGGCTCACAACCCCTCCCCCCTCCCCCCTCCCCCCTGTTCTCTCCTGCAGAGCCATCTTCTCCTTCCTGTCCCAGTGGCTGTAGAAATTCCCCCAGGATTTCTGTCGGTGCCAGACCTGGCCATAGTGAGACAGCTGTTGGACTATGCCAGGGTTCATGTGCCCACCATGGAGGTAGACCGCCAGGCCAGGGACAAGGCAAGGCTGCCCATTCTCTCCATATCTCTTCAACGTAGTACTTGAAGTTCTAGCTAGAGCAATAAGACAACTAAAGTAGATCGAGGGGATACAATTTGGAAAGGAAGAAATCAAACTATCACTATTTGCAGATGATATGAAAGTATAAATGAGTGACTCCAAAAATTCAACCAGAGAACTCCTTCAGCTGATAAACACCTTCAGCAAAGTGGCTGTATACAAAACTAACTAAATAAAAATTAGGAGCCCTCGTGTATACCAAAAACAAATGGGCTGAGAAAAGGAAACAGCACCCTTCACAATTATTTACAGAAATTGAAAGAAAATTTCTAAACTTCATATGGAAAAACAAACAAACAAACAAAAACCAGAAATGCCAAACTATCCCATACAACATATTGTCAGGAGATATCTCCATCCCTGATCTCAATCTGTACGATGGAGCAATAGTAATAATAGTACTGGCATAGTAACAGACTGGTGGATCAATGGAATAAAAAAGAGCCATAAATATACCCACACACTTTAGGAAACATAATTTTGGACAAAGAAGCTAAAATCATACAATGGAAATAGATAGCATCTTCAAAAATGGTGCTGAGGACTTCCTTCTCAGATGTGGGCAGACAGAGCCCCAGTATGAGAAATTTGCATTTTTGTATAATTTTCCTGTCTCCCAGAGCTCTTCCTGTTCCTCTTAAAAGTCACATACATTCCATTACACACACAATGTTAAATATGGTCATCTCTACCTCACAGCTGAGAAGTCCTGTAAACAACCTGTAATTAAAATCAAACAGTAACAACAATTAATGAGAACAGTAGTCATCAACTTAAAATTCATGAGCATTAAATGGAACATGGATGAACAAAAAGAAATAAAATGAAAAGATATGGCTGTTCCCAATTATGGCAGAATAGAAAGTATATATTAGATAAATAGGAGAGCATAGACAGCTAAAAACAGACTATACAATGCACAAATGCTGGCACCATTAAGTTTAGGTTCAGGCCACAGGTCATGTTCTGAATAATTTATATTTGGACTGGAGACTGCAAGTCTAGCCACTAAGATAGACATTTACACAGCAAAGGTATTCCACGAATCATTTCTTAAGGTCAACAGTGCAGGTTACTCATCAATGGCATGGTCCTAAGTAAAAGGCCCCAGAGGAAAAGGATGGAAAAAGAAAGGAACAACTTGGGGTAGGGAGGTCTTTTTAAGCTATGTCTTATGCCAAGTAAGCTTCTTAAGAATAGCATCTTGCATACCACTTACAGGGTAAAATGAAAAATAAAAGGGAGACATCTATGAAGCCAGGAGAAACTATCATACAGTGAGACAAACTCAAGAGGAGTCTATGAAACATTGCTGCACGAGGGGAAAACAAGGCTTCTCAAGAACATTACTGACCAAGTCTAGAGTGGCCTTGGGACTGAAAATCCACAGCTCTATGTGGTAGAAAGTGTTGGGATGTCAGGATCTGAAGCAACCCCTCCCCAAACACCCTGAACCTAGACATTACCAGTTCTCCCAAGCATTATTCCTTTTTTAGAGAAGGACCACTATTTAATTTTCAATACATCAGGCCATTAGGGAAAGCTGCCAAAGCTAGACTCCAGCCTGTTACTGGCTCTACCAATCATGTTCATGGTTTGAGAAAGAGCTATATGATTCTCCATACAAAAGGGCCTCAGAGAAAAGCCTTGCTTGACCAAGCCAGCTCTTAACACAACTGAGGTTTTCCTTTGCAAAGAGTTGTCACATTGGATAGTCATTCCCATGTGGCAGCACCATGCTTTTCTCAAGAAGAAAACTGCACCTTTATGTCACAACAGGCATCAGTGTTCATTATGACTCTGTAATGCCTTTTGAGCAGGTTGGTAGAGGTCTATTCTTTGATATGAGGATGGGCCTAGTCCCTGGGTGAAACAAAGGCTGTCTTCTATGTCATGGTTTGCAGTCAAATGTCTGGACAATCCTAGTGAACACATACATGTATATTAGCATCATAACTTCTCTCTGACAGGCTGGTTAGTATACTACTGATCTGCAGGGTGTTTTGGAGTTAGTCCTCCCTCAGGGAAATTCTATTTGGTGTCTTACTATTTTCTAAGCATTGTCATGTCCTTTACATTATTGATTCTAGTTTTCTACATCACGGTTTAATATTAGAGTGCTACCGAACACAGGAGATGCCTTTTACAACCTCTATGAGAATACTCTAAATGGATCATACACTTGAATGTTAAATGCTAAGGGAAGATCTTGTAGAAGCTTTTAGAGAAATTAGTGCTCTCCAGTTTGACATCCTGCTAAGGATGCTTCTACACACAAGCATCTGCTTTAGAGTTTTGCCCAAATGCATCCCCCATATTGAAGTTATATACAAGTCACCACAGGATCCAGGAAATGACTAGAACCAGAGGAGACCTCAGAGGTGTCTGCATACGGCTTCTGTTTACCACCCAATCTTGGCAATAACCTACCCCACCATCTTCTGAATCTCAGCTTCTTGCTCTTTCCCTTATAGTAGTGATCCAGAGCTTGGGCTCACCATGAGGCTATAGAGCTTGCCAGACCTCCCCTCACAGCACTCAGCAGCACTCAGAGAACAAATGCCGGTTCAGAGACAGCAGAACCTGCAGCTTGGCTCCTGGAAGAACACACCTCTTCTACCTGGATGCCCTGTTTGGCCAGTAAGTCTTGAGTGACATGAGTCCCTTCCTTAGGGTTAGAGGGTGCTGAAGAGAGAATGCATAACACTACCAGTCCTAGGTTTCCAGTCCAGGATCATGCTTTTTGCAGATCTGCAGACATTTGCAATTTTATAGCCTCCATTTGGGTACTCACTCACCACTCCAGCTAGCTGTTCCCGGCAGCCTGCTCCTCCTATTTGTGGTCAATGAGCCTCCACTCACCACTTTTGGACTTTGGAACTTACTTGAGCTTTCCTCTGTCTGAACATCCAGCAGTAGAGCTTATCACACTGGACCCATTCAAGCCTGTTCAAAAAAGAGTGAAACTAGAGAAGAGCACCTGGAAGGACCTGCCTTCTCTTCTGGTGGGAGGCCCTCATAGATCAAAGAATCCTGAGTTAGTGCCAGCTGGAAGGACACAGCATACACCTGAGAAATGTTTCCAGTCCAGGGCCATCACTTTTCCAGACCTGCAGTGATTTGCATTTCAGTAACACTTGTGTCTGTCCTTTTCAGTCTTCCCACCCATCCCCAGGTTGGACACATCAATTCAGCTATCTCTCCTAAGCAGCCTGCTATTACCATTTATGTGTATTGACCCTCCACTCAGCAAGTAGGGACTTCTGAAATTGCTTGAGATTCCCTCAAAACACCTAGCAGCAGTGATCACAGCACCTCACACTGAATCACTTAAGACTGATCAGCTGCAGAGCAGAGCCTCCAGAATGTCTCCCTGAAGAACCTGCCTCCTAGCCTGACCGAAAAATCTATCTGGAGGCCCTGACTGTCCAGGTCATCTTGAGTGTCATAAGCACCTTTGTTAGGGTTAGAATGTGTGAAGGTTCACAGCATATTAGTTCCTGTTTCAGGCTTCCTATCCAGGGACAATATTTTCCAAGTATGCAGTGATTCCCAGTTCAGCAACACTTGTTCCTCTCCTCTGATATCCTTCCTGTCTATCTTCCCATCCAGCCTAAGGAGGACCCACCACTTGAGCTTTCTATGTTCAGCTGCCTGATCCTCTCTTTGTAGGCACATATCCTGATTTCATCAATTCACAGGAGCCACTAGGCACTTCCATTCCTTCTTTATAAAATCCAGGTAGATGACTTGTAGGCTCAATTTGCAGTGGAGTTATCAACCTATCCCACAATTACTGAGACAGTTTAGGAAACAAGATTTTTTGTTTTGTTTTGTTTTGTTTTTGTTTTTTTTTACTTCACTTTGGGTTCAGGTAAACTTCAGCTACATTGTAACTGGTAGGTATGAGACAAACCTAACAGAAAATCAAAAAGTCTTTAGGCCAGTGACCACACTGGCCTTTATTTAGGTTAGAAAATTATTGTTATCTGCTGGTGTGTGAGTTTGCATATACAGCAGATCAACTATAGAAATTCTAGAAAAATCTTTAGGAGTGATATGGACTACTCAGAGATTGAGCTCAAATCATCAGGCTTAGCAATAACCAAATTTACCCACTGAGACAATTCTCTGACATTCACTTGTAGTTCTGAGAAAGTCTTATGAACAAGTCTTTACTCCTAATAAAGAACTAACACATTCCAAAACAAGATGGGAGTATATAATTTTCATTTGCAAGTAACATTTATTATTCAAATAATTTCATATTCTTCCATTCTCAGATGACAATATGTTCACAATCTGAACAGAAGACAATTTTGTACTGATTTAATGTTTCAACTAAGTTTATTTAAGTATCAATGAGTTCAGTGGAGAGTGTCTGTGGTATGCAAAACTGGCAACATAAACTTGAAGATTATATAACCATGACCAAAATAAACCCCACAAAATGTCACACAATCTTCATATATCTGTCATACCCTAAGAACAAATAGTCCATTACAAACACAACATGCTTTTTTGAAATAAATCTCATAGCTGTTACATTATCTAGCATCTCTATCTAGAAAATTATCTAGATAATTCTCTAAGAAGTCAGTACTTCAAGATGATATGCCATATAGTAAATATGGGAACATGTAGAAGCATGGAACTTTAAACAATATATAAATACATACATACACACATACTATTAAACATTATAACATTAATTAATTATTCACATCCAAACAAGACTTAAAAACAAACATATTAAAGAAATTTGTGAATTCCTCAGAGGCCCTTCCTTGAAAGCTATTATCACACACTGCCTGATATAAATAAGCAAAGGACCACATAGTTGATGGGGATCCCATTCTATATACTGCAGCAGAAAAATATCTATCACCAAGTGGAAATGCATTAGAAAATGAGCAGACACAGAAAGAATATCAGAACAACCTAATAAATGTTTGTAAATGGATTTGCTACATATACTGCAAACTTCAGTACCTACTCCAGTGTTTCAAACTACCAATCATGACAACAGTTGGTTATCTCCTCCAATACATTTAAGTGAAGATGGTAAATAATTTACTTCCTCCAAGGCTACAATAAAAACAGATTCAAAAAGTTTTCTTTCTTGAAAATGAATATTTATTATGTCCAAAGTAATCAACTCTTTTATATAAATAGGATTGCTCTCTTCTTTGAAATCTTTTCAACATCTTGACATCAAAATGATATATAATGCTATATAAAGATTTAAGAAATTTACAGTACTTGACACACAGCTTTGCAGTTAAGTCAAGTTCATCCCCAGGACCTATGTCAGGTTTTTGACACCTTTCTATAATTCCTGTTACGAGAAGATCAAAGGGTCTGTTCTTCATAAAAACCAGAATGGATAGGCACATAAACACACAAAGACACACTGATATAACAATGGAAATTAAAAAAAATCTTAAACTAATATATGTTTACTCATAAAAGTTTTACTTATGTAAGCATTCATTCCTATAACTCAGGTGTTGAGTCATTTACAGACTTATCTACAGAGTTTTCTTTCATCATGAATTCCTTCATGTAACAGAAATCAAACATGTAGGTTTGAAGTCAGAGAAATGAATCTTTCTCGGTGGTATCATTTGTGAATGTTTAGGAAATGCAGCACTCTTGGAGGAAGTATGTTACTTGGGTTGGGCTTGATAGTTTTCAACTGCATCTGTAATTCCCACTCTCTGCTTCATGCTGCAGGTTGAAGATGTGAGCTCCAAGCTTCCTACTTT
>NW_026596012.1:0-34521 GCF_907164565.1 Psammomys obesus
CAAAAATCAGGAATGGAAAAGTGACCATTTCCAAGGTGAAAATGGTGTTGTTGTGGGGGCAGTAGAATACAGAGGTGTATAAGTGATTTCAAAGAGGAAATGGGAAAAAAACATGAGGGATTTATAATAATCAGGGAGGTGAGATTGAGAGAAATACAAAAGGGAGGATGGTAAAATATCAATAACGATGTCAAGCAACAGTCCTACATTGCTATGATGCCTATAAACCACAACAATGGTCAACATTACATGATAACTCTAAGGATGAAGTAAAGGCACATACATCTTGGCAATAACCAACCTAAAAATTCATAACCTCATCCTAAATATCTATCATTATATTCAAAGATAAGTGTGATCTTTATCAGAAGTTTTTGAAACTTTAATTTTTTTTTTTTGTAATTGAGAAAGAAGGAGTACAAACATTTAAGAGACAGAGGATCAGGCATTTTGATATAAGATTTTATTTCCTCATTATAGTATTGTTACACTGGAAAAATGTGTGTGTATGGGAGTGTCTGGAAGGAAGAAAAAGTAGGGATAATGATGAAATTATAACTGATAAATATAGGAAATAATCAAAAGAATAAATAAAATCACCAGTATTTCTTTGCTTATATTTTTAGTTGATGGGATTGAATAAAATTCAAGAAAAAGCAAAGGCAAAATATAGTCCCTCTCTTTCTAAAAATGAGGAGCTGGAAGATTAATTTAGTGTGCTCTCCATTTGCAATGCT
This sequence comes from Psammomys obesus, assembly GCF_907164565.1. NCBI lineage: Eukaryota > Metazoa > Chordata > Mammalia > Rodentia > Muridae > Psammomys > Psammomys obesus. Next base: position 738 of record NW_026596012.1, read on the forward strand.
TTTTTAGACCATGATTACTGTTTTGAAATTTTTATTTACTTTTTTTTTATTTTTGAGACTAAGAGCAATTCATCTGGGGAAGTTCCATAGGCATCTGAGCTTTCTGGAAGGGAGAGCTGGTATTTTGTAAGCTCTGTACCCCGATGTACCCCAGAATTGCTTCCAAACTCTGACAGTCCTTTATTCTGTGCTACTGTGTCTCTTAAAAAATTCTGGCTTGGCATGAACACTCACTTTCTGGGTTTTTACCATCTCTGATTGGATAAACTTCCTATGGAATCTTAATTAAGATGCACTGCTGTTCACATGAATTAATTCCTGATTGTGGAATTCCCGATTTGACTAAAACAATCGTAGAAGTTAACTTGTTGAAGAACTTCTAAAACAAGTTTATAATTTCATGGCAGCAATAAATACCTTTCTGGATGCCTCCAGATGCCTCACTAGGAGAAAAGCTTGAGACAGATTTGTGACTTCAGATAAGCTCTCACTCTAAGGATGGCTCCATTAGTTCCTTTATACACCATAAGTACAGTCAAGTTTACTCTTCTGAAAACCCAAAATATGATGGGGACATATATCTTCTTGTAACCTTTTGGACCCTGTTACCCTTCAACCCTTGTCAACTTTTGTTGTATGAATTTCTATAATGGAATCACAAATATGAAATGTCTAGTTTTAATGAAAATACATGTAACCTGTTCCACGTTCAAATTCATCTTTATCTTGAGAGGTTCAAAAACTTAAGAGTTAATTCCTGGGATGGGCAAAATCACAGTCCTTTCAGAGCAGAGGTCCAGCACCCAGATTAACCTTAGGGTGTGACTAGGGTCACATAGGCCCTAAGAAAGCCCATGGATTGTGTTAACTCCCCATTGCTATAGCCTAACCTGCATGTAACAGCGTAGTATGGGGGGACTAGGTGTCCCCCAGGTAGCCAGACTTAACCGTTTGCAGTTTTGGCCCCTAAAAACAAACCACTCATTTTAAAGGTCAGCTCCCCCTAGAGACCCTCTCACCTAATCCCATAACGCCAAGACCTGCAATTCCCTACTTGAATTTTGTCCCCTTAAAAACCCTGTTCCCCCAGATTTGGGGGTCGCTTGCCCCTTTGTTCTTGTAAAGGGCAGCCACCCAGCTCGAGTTTGTAATAAAGGACCCTCATGTGTTTTACATTGGACTCAAAGCCTGTCGGTCATTTGGGGACTTGCATCTGGGTATTTCAATCTGTAATCATTTTTGACTATGAAGTAATTCCTTTGTCTCAGACATATAAAAGCTATGAACAGACAATAGCAGGATAGAAGCCCACTGGAATTTGCTTTATCTGTGAATTGTGAGTATGTAAATATGTATATTGATGTTTGCATGAAATATATATTTTTTGTACATTACATGAGTGTATGTCAATTTTCTGGCTGTAAGGAGATCCTTTTTATCATCCATGCAATATGCTTGTGAATATATACAGGTTTATATGTCTGATCATTTGTTTATATGCATGCATGAGGGAATCAGCTGGTCGAAATGTCTTCACCAAGGGCAGCCTGAACATGCTACAATTTCAACAGGGGAGATGCTAGCTGACATCAACATCATCATTTTATGTAAGCTTGTGGGAATTTCTTAGTAAAATTTCCTGTTCCATCCACTTTTTTTCAGTGAGCTTATGTGCCTGAGACCTCACTTTTTATTCTCCCCATTTCTCTTTCATTTGCAGAGGGTTAATGGGCCCCTAAACCTCTACCAGCCCTCTGAGCCTACCTCAGAGAGAGGACAGAGGATTGCCACTGAGTCCATAGAGGCCTGAATGGAGTCTCTGATTCAACAAGCCTGGAGCTCTTTGTCAGTCTAATTAAGACCATCTGTTGTTAAACAATAAGGACTTTAGGGAAAGAGTGATTTTGGTGGCAGAGAGAGCAGAAACCTTAAGTGGCTCAGTTGCTAAAGCAGCAGGCTCCAAGTCTGGAGGTTGGGGTTCACACCTAAATAAAACTATATACTTCCTCATCAAGGTGCCCAAATAAATTAAGTTTAGGTATAGAGAAGGATGCAAATTGTCAGTCCCTGACCCTGAATTCACCTGCCTCAGTTTTTCCACCCTGGGTATTGACTTCTGGATATTAACACGTACAAATTATTTTAAGGCTATAATTAATTTCATTACAGAATTTCTTCCTTCCCTTTTCTCCTTCCAGGCCTTCCCATATGTTCCCATCGGCTCACCTTTAAATTCACAGCTTCTTTCTACGTTGTTATTTCATGTGTTATATATACATGTATTTTGAAATATAAACTGCTGATTTTTTTTATCATGCTATCTGTTTGTATGTTTTCAGGGCTGAACAACATATTTCCTTTCATAAGGAAACTGAAAGTTCTAAGTGATTGTGGTTAAGTTATAGTTAAATTATAAGAATAAAAACAATAATAATCATTTTTTTAAATCTAAGGATAACACCAAAATCAATAAACTAATGGGAATTCATAAACATGTTCCAGTAAAACCCCAGTAGTAAGAGACTCAATTTTATAACAAAGTGGCAAAGATTGTTAAACAAAAAAAAATCAACTAGAATTTTTGCTGCCTTCAAGAAAGTTTAATACATCAATGATAGTGATTTGATTTATTATTTTTATTTCTATTATTTTTCAATTCTGATATAACTTCAAGCAGAATATAACTTCATCATTGCTTCTCCTCATTCCTCCTTCCAAACACTCCCATACAGTCCTCATTGCTCTTTTGTAAAATTGTGATGTCTTTTTTCATTGTTATTACACACACACACACACACACACAATTTTGAATCATAGCAATAGAAACATTAACAAAGAAAAAAAATCTCAGACTGGAATATGCTTCCCCAAAAACTACCCCATGCTCAAGAATAACTGCCAGCACGCACAATTCATGAATGAAACCTCAGAGGCAGGACTAAGGCCAGAAATTTATACACTAAACCATGATGATATGTTTTCCTATATCAAGCCACTTAAAACCTGAATCCCATGGTACTATAGCACAGAATCTCCACTCTCCACCACCTCAAAAGACTAGTGCATTAGTGTTATGTTTGAGAGAAAAAAACCTCCATCTGGAAATGCCTGTCTTCTCTCTTTTAATTCCATATCAATTGCATCAATTCTGATCTAACAGACACTACAATGCACTGAGGAAAGCAGAGAATCATAAGTTCATATTTTAAACGTCTTCATTTAACTTAACTTTAAATTGTAAAAAAAAAGTAGACTTCTACAATTATAAAATCTAAAAACATTAAATCAAGATGAAGTAAATTAAACAGGCACATCACAAACATGATAGAAACAGCAATTTAAATTGCTCAATTAAATGTAAAAATAAAAGAAAGCAAGCCTAGCTCCAGAGATTCAGCATGAATTCTACAAGGGTCTCAAAGTACTCACTGCAATACTCCTCAAAGTATTCCACAGAAGGGAAAATGATAAATAAAAGGAAAAATATTCCATATTTTTGTTGAGATACCAGTATTATCTTAATAACAAAAAATCAACTTCTGAAAATTAATAACACATCCCAATATTTTTAACTAATTAATAACTTGTGTTAAAGAACTTCTATATAGGTACACAGTTATGTGTACAAGAGATGTACTAACTTACCTAATATACTATGACTAGAAGCCATGATTACAGACTCTGTCAATATCAATGTCAAATATTACTGACTCCCATAATACTAAAAATTACATAGTATACTAAACATTCACAATTCTTTTATTTACTTATCATTGACTGAGTGAAAAGTTCAATTGACTTGCTCAGCCATCTTCTCAATGATACCCTCCTTGAAGGCTTGTAAGTTTAAATGAGTCTTAAGTTTCTATCTTGTTGGTTTGAAACCCACACCTTATACTTGTCACTAACATGCTGAGATATGGCCCAGGCTCATGAGCACTGTCTGTGTTCTAAAATTTAATAATGGAAACACAATTTTGGTTTCACCTTCATCTTACCTTATTAATACTCAACAATCTCTGAAAGCATTTACTTTTCAATTACTGCAGACTGTAGGACAAGCTAGTTATTATCCACCACAAAGGATCTTCTTAAAGTTTTGTGTCATAAATATAGATTGTATATTAGGTGAAATGGCTGCTTTGGATATGATGCCTTTGTCTGTATCTTATTGCATTGGACATACTGAATGAAATTATAAAAAATTTGTTTTTTTAACTTGTTATATTTTCTTTTTTTTTTCTTTTTAGTTACATTTTGTTAACTCTGTGTCCCAGCTGTATCCCGCTCCCTCATTCCCTCCCCAACCCCACACTCCCTCCCTGGTCTCCTCCCTGCCCCTTTCCAAGTCCACTGATAGGGGAGGACCTCCTCTCCTTTCATCTGACCCTGTTTTATCAGGTATCTTCAGGGCTGGCTGCAAAGTCCTCCTCTGTGGCCTAACAGACTGCTCCTCCCCGGGGGTGGGGGGGTCAAACAGCCTGCCCTTGAGATCCTGTTAGAAATAGTCCATGTTCCCCTTACTTTGGAAAACTACTTGGTTACTGAGCTATCATGGGCCACATCCGAGCAGAAGTTCTAGGTTATATCCATAGATGGTCCTTGGTTGAGTGTCAGTCTCAGAAAAGACCCTGTGCCCAGATATGCAGGCAAGTGGTGGGATCTAGAAAAGATCATTCTGAGTGAAGTATCCCAGAAGGAGAAAGACAAACTTGGTATATACTCGCTTATATAGACCTACAAGATATGATAAACATAATGAAATCTACACACCTAAAGAAGATAATCAAGAAAGTGGACACAGGCGAAGGTGATTAATCCTCATTTAGAAAGACAAATGGGATGTGCATTGAACTTATGACAGGAGTCTACCACAAAAGGCATCTGAAAGACTCTACCTAGCAGTGTTTCAAAGCAGACACTAAGACTCATAACCAAACCCTCGGCAGAGTGCAGGGAATCATATGAAAGAAGGGAAGTTAGTATGATGTGGAAAGGATAGGAGCTCTACAAGGACTAAACATATTTTCACATTGATTATCCATACATCTTTTTTATGACTTCTTTGTCATTTTTATTTTTTATATTATTACAGTTTATTCATTTTGTATCCTATCTGTAGCCTCCTCCCTCATCTCCTCCCAAGCCCTTCTCTAAGTCCACTGATAGGGGAGTCCTCCTCCCCTTCCTTCTGCCCCTAGCCTAGCAGGTCTCAGCAGGACTGGCTGTATTGTCTTCCTCTGTAGCCTGGCCAGGCTGCTCAGGATAGGTGTTCAAAGAGCCAGCCACTGAGTTCATGTCTGAGACAGAAGTTCATCTCACCCTAGGAAAATATATGCTGAAATATATTTAAATTTAATGTCTTCAAATCAGTGCTTTCAGTCCCAAAATCATGTAAGATAATTATCTACATAGACAAATAGTCTGTGATAGAACCTTTTTTCATTTAAAATTATAAATTTAATTATAAGAAAAAAAATGTTGTATTGGCTTGACCACAGTAAATTACTTACCAATGATGTTAGATCCTAATGGTTCCCGTGCTTATGAGTGAGGCTTCCCTGCCATGGTAGAAGCCCCTGGTTGTTTTAGTCTTTTTTAGACCCATTTCTGTTTTGCTCAATAGCATTTTACAAAGGGCATAGGCCACTGCATACATTGCATCCCATATGTTGTTGTTGGACTCACAAATGGTCATCACACCATTTTTTCTGATTTAATCTTTATAGAAATATTTGCTGAGTATAGTTTATGATTTTCAGATAGCAAAGCAGGAAGTGAGCAATCAAAATTACCAGTCCAGAATTTATGGAATTATGACTCTCCTGGTTACTGGCAGAATATAGGTGCCTCGAGAAAATGCTTTAAGCTAGTGATAGTTCTTATCTTTGAATATAAGAAGCTTCCTCTGAAAAGGTTTACCAAACCACTGTTCTTTGATACAGACTCTAAATATAATGTTTTGCCGTGTTCCACACCTTCCTTCTGTTTGAAAATATTTTATTTACCATGCAGAAAAACATCAGTTATTCATATCACTATAGAATACCTGCACATTTACCTGTGTATGTTGGTTCAAATAAAGCAAATCAACACCAAATAGTATCCATGTTTCAACTGAAACATGTAAAAACCACACAGATACCTTTCTTACTTTTCTTCCACCCTTTCCTCTTCTTTATCCTCCTCCTTTTTTTTCTTTGTCCATGTATGTATGCCTTCAGGTCAGCAGAGGTGGCACGATCCTTATGTACTGAGTCGAGAGAACCCTAACCAGTAAGCACAGAGCACCTTAGCTACTCAGCCCCCTGAGTAAACACTATTTATACACTGTTCAGCATGTGTGTATGCTTTCAGGTCAACAGATGTGGCCAGATCCTTATGTACTGAGACCAAGCACCTTACTAACCACTAAGGCTAACCACTAAGAACAGAGCACCTTACCTAATCAGTCTCTAGCACCCTAAAATTATTTATAGTGTCCTGCCTGCTCACTTACCTGCAGGCCAGCAGAGGGCACCTATACAACCTATACAAGGTCATGCACAACCTGAACCCCTGGCAGCATGCACCCAGCTCCTCCAGGATGCATGCAGACATGGTGGGAGCCTCACGAACAAGCCACTCATGGACTTCAGGGAGACAGAATGATGGACAGCCTCCCTGTGTGATTGGGACTCAGAGTTTAGGCAAACAGCTTGGGATAAGAAGGATGCTGTCAAGGGAAACCAGTCCAGACAGTGGCACAGATAGCAGAAGTCCGGCCCCTTCAAACTTTGCTTCCAGATCCACCCTGCTGGGAGGAGACACTATGGGGCTCAGAGGCTCCGGAGGCCAACCCACCATCTCCTTGGCCTGGTCACTGCTCCGTGGATGTAAACACAACATTTCTATTCACAGACAGGCTTATATCCCTTCAGGTCCCACTTTGGAGTTCTCCCTGGTCAGGGAAGTACCAACCATTCCAAGATTCATTGCAGCAGAGGTCCACCTGCCCGATAACTACAAACATGGCTTCAGAGCATGGACTTCTGGGATTGTAGCTGAGAACTATATAAATGGCATACTGGGGGTGGGATGCATTCTGGGCTTGATTAGAGTCAGGTGTCTGTGTCTCTGCCATTATTCTGCGTGGACTGTGGCCTGGGTGCCATCTACAAATCCCAGGATCCACCGTGTGCTGTTCCCAATATAAAGTGTCCTCGTTCCTCAGCTTCCATCACTGGTTGCTTGGCAAGGAGCCTGGAAGTAGGAAGCTCAGAAAGCCTCTTCATGCTGCTGCAGGCAGCTGTGGCCCATCGTCATCCTCAGAGCCCACACAGCAATTTCCCCTGGTCTCCCTGCCATGCCATAGTGTCCCACAATTGGCCAGGAGCTGCGTGAGGTCATTGTCCAGCCACCTTTCCCAGAAGTCACCACATCAGGAGCTGCTGGAGCTGCTTCATTAAAACATGTCCAACTCCCTGGCCTTTGGAGAAAGTATTCTTGGGTCTCTGTGCCTTTGATTACAGCAATGGGAGTCAGACACAGATAATAAATCTTTTTCAAATATTAAAAAAAAGCCGGTGTTGTGGCACACGCCTGTCATCCCAGGATTCCTGCAAGCAGTGGTAGGTGTGTCTCTGAATTTTTTAATATTCATTTCTTTATTATATTACAATGTTGTCTGCAGGTACACCTGCACACCAGAAGAGGACATCAGATCTCATTATAGATGGTTGTCAGCCACCATGTGGTTGCTGAGAATTGAACTCATGACCTCTGGAAGAACAAGACCACTGTCTTAAACTCTTAGCCATCTCTCCAGCTCTGGGTTTCTGAGACTTATTCACCTAAAAATCCCACTGTCAGATGAATTGTACATTTTTGTTTGACAGTAATTAATACTCTATATTTAAGCTTACATAATGAAATATTGGAGGAATAGCTCAGTGGGTAAAGCAGGGCTTACTCCTCCATATGGACCTAGGTTCAATCCCCAACACCTACCACTGTGTGAATCCAGTTCCAGCGGATCTCACACCCTCACACAAACAAAAAGGCTAAGAAATATTTTTCTAAAAAACATTTCTTAAATATGAGAATAAAAACTCTGATCTCAGTAGGACTGTGAGGATGGCAGCAATGCCTGATGTAATGTCTGTGCAACACACACACACACACAGAGAGAGAGAGAGAGAGAGAGAGAGAGAGAGAGAGAGATAATAATAATCAGAGGTTCCCCTCATCGAGCCACTCAGAAATCTTATAAAAAGATTAGGACATAAGAAACCCACCCCTAATCAAATCCTTAAAAATCTAAGGTCTTGCCAGGCATGTTTGCACAACGCTTTAATTCAGGCACATGAGAGGCAGACACAGGCTATCTCGTGAGTTCAATATCAGCTTGGTTGACAGAATCCAGGACTGTTAGGATCCAAGAAATGATGATGTGCACAGCATATTTTATATGAAAGAGGTTTATTGGATGGAGATGAAGAGAGAAAGAGGAAAGAGTGAGACAGGATGGGGAAAGGGAGAGGATACCCCAACAGAAAAGGGGAGAGGGCAAGAGGGTAAGAGGGCAAGAGAAGAGAGGGCAAGGGAGACGAAGTGGCAGGTTGAACCTGTTAAGGAGCAACATGTAACCATGCCTGCCAGGTATAGCTACTTGGTCAGTGACACATGATGACATCATAGGTTGCTAGGCAACTGAGAAGCCGGCTGCCTAAATGCTAATATTCCTCCCTTTTTCTATAATTAAAAACTGAGGAGCTTGGGCTGCTTCTCATGTAAGGCAATTTAAAGTATATACATTTAGGTTCATTGGAAGCAGCTCTTGGTTGCCATGCAAGAGGGAGAGAGAGAAGGAGAGAGAGAGAAATTATAACAAAATATCCAGATTACATGGTCAAGAGGAGGAGAAGAATTCACTGCCCTAGAAAGTTCTCTCTGTGTGTGTGTATGTATGTGTGTGTGCGCACACACACACACGCACGTGCCTGTGCTTGCACAGATGTTAAATCAGACATTGCTGCCATCCTCATAGTCTTTCTGAGATCAGAGTTTTTATTCTCATACTTAAGAAATGTTACTTTTTAGAAAAATATCTCTTAGCCTTTTTGTTTGTGTGAGGGTGTGAGATCCGCTGGAACTGAATTCACACACAGTGGTAGATGTTGGGGATTGAACCTAGGTCCATCTGGAGAAATAAGCATCACTTTAACCACTGAACTATCCCTCCAACTGTTGACTGTAGAGTTGCCAGCCATGCAAGGACTGAGGAATGCTGGGAGAACCTGGAGCTACCTGTACTGGGCCTGAAACACATCATTCCAAGCTTTTGAAAATAATAATTGAATAACAGGTGTAGATTCTCTTCTGGCTATGTCCTGATTATACTGGGGGCTCTATAGGAAGGTCAAAAGGCTGAAACTCTGGTCAAGTCCAGGAACAACAGGCTGTTTTGATGCTGTTCAGGGTCTGTGAGAACATCCATGGCTGGGAGAAAAATTGCAAGTCCAGGTTGAGGAAGTCTGTGAAGTCAGACTGTAACAATTGTGGTAGTTGCTTTGGTTCTGTTGTGGATATAGGAAACATCTGCATCCGGCAGGATACACATATAGAGGCAGAAGACAACGCCAAGTAAGTTATGCAGAAAATTCATTTGGGTGTACATTTAAAACTTTTGAGAGAGAGAACAGAATTGGAAGCTTTGGGTCAAGGAGACTTAAATATGGGAGCCTCCATTTAGCTGAGGGAACCTCCATTTACCAAATCACTGGTAGTAATTAAGAAGGCTCTGCTTTGGATCTGTCATCTAAGGAAATTGAATCCAAGTTTGGTTACAAAAGTGTGTAAGCATAGAGGCCCTTAAAGCAGTCTCTATGTGTAGAAATCTGAAGTTCTCCAGAAGAAATCCTAGTAGAGAATCTGAAGGAATGGACGAAAGGACTATTCCTATTGGGTGGGTAGGAGTCAGTGACTGTCAAGTTGTCCAAAGAGCAAGGTTTGAGTAGAGTAATAGGTATAATCTGTTCCAACAGCTGGTCAGCACTGGACAGAGATCAAGGGCACAGCAGCATATAGCAGATACGGTTTACCTAGCTAGGATTTTCATAAACAAGTGAGAGGTGGATGGAGAGAAACCGTGCTGGTAGAAGAAAAACAAGATAGAAGGCGGTCCTAGGTGAATGGTTTAAATTTAGGTTGGTGAGAATGGTAGGAAGCATTTGCCCCAAGCAGAAGTGAAGACTCATCAAATGGCTGGTGTTGGATGTATGGATTTAGCAAGGAATTGATACCAACCAGAAGGGAAGACTCACAAATCAGCTGGTTTTGGATGTAGGCATGCAGCAATCGGGTAGTAGGAAAGGGAAGTCCCAAAACTAGGGAAAGGGGAGGAATCTCACCCTCTGAGATAGACAATAACTGCAGTCCTTACCTGGAGCCCAATTGAGCAGAGAGGTGGATTCAGGTGGATTTCCTGCAGTTTGCAATACTTACTTTTAAGTTTTATGAAGGAGATAAAACTTTAGACATGTTAGCATTACAAATGGAATCTGCACTGAAATATACCTTGTAGAAAATGGAATAGACATACACATGGGAGTTAAGAGCGTAAGCATTCTTTAAAGTGAGCTCTGAAAAAGCAGAAACCTTTTGTGAAGTAGAAGGGACAAAAGCTCACTTGATCTTAAACTTATGAAGATTTTAAATCCATGATAGCATGTGGTATACCAGGATTTAGAATTAGAGTTAATAAATCAAAACTGTTGATAAATGTCAAAGCTCTGGACAGTCAATATAACAGTAGCATAGCAATAGGAGGAAATATTAAGCATTTTTACCTATTTAGAATATCTTAAATCACCTTAGACATTGAAACCTTTATAACTTGCATTTACCAACCTTAAAACACTTTCTTAGACTTGCAAATATCTCTAACTTGTTTTTACCAATCTTAAAACATTCTCTTAGACCCTCAAACATTTCATTTTTCTTAGGCCTCTGTATCTAGTTATTTACCATGAGACATAGGTGAGACTGTTATGAACATTTATTGTCCTTTAGCTAAAAAGATGATAAAATGTTATATCCCAGCCTGTTTCCTGAGTATGGCAACAAGGCATATTGTATCTAGGCTTGATCTTAGAAGCTCTAAGACTCAGGCTTAAGCCTGGTCTACTTCATATGAAGAGAACTGAGAAGGCATCTGAAGTCTTCCAAGACAGAAGTTGGTAACATATCCATGGGCCCCCACTGTGAGGTCAAAACAGACCTGTAATGTAACCCTGGGCTAGGCGTGGTTGGTACAGGTTGCTGAATCTAGAAACCATTTGTCCTTTGCCAGGCCAAGTTGCTGGAAGACTCGAAGTGTCTGTGGCTCTTGTGCTGGTTGAGCCTCCATGGCTAAGCAAAAAGGACAAGCCTTCATGGGAGAATTTTGACTTCCAGATGCCAGTCTGCCAGTGGGCAGCCATGGCTTGTTGAGGCAGCTGCGGGACCAGCATCTCATTTGGCTGCATTTGAAACGGTCGCCTGGCAGAATTGACTTTTGGCTATACCCCGGCAAGATGGGGCATTGCAAACCTCTTGTTTCTTGTGCAGGAATGCTAACAGTCTCAGAGCAGCCAAGGTCTGGAGCATAGTTTTTGCTGTAGATAAGCATGTCAGGAAGACTCTTTTCTTGTTATTTTTACCAACTCCTATATGTAACTCAAGGACTATCCTCAGATGTTTATTAAAGATGGCAGTAAGACCATGTTTGCATCTGTAGGACTGTAAATTTATTTTTGGACATGTTAGAGGACTTGATCATCTATGAGATGACTATTTTTTTCACTATTTTTATTTTTTTTAATATTAGTTACAGTTTATTAACTTTGTATCCCAGCTGTATCCTTCTCCCTCACTTCCTCCCAATCCTATCCTCCTTCCTTATCTTCTCCCTGCCCCTTTCCAAGTCCACTGATAGGGAAGTATGTCCTCCCCTTTCATGTGACCCTGGTTTATCAGGTATCTTCAGGGCTGGCTGCAAAGTCCTCCTCTGTGGCCTAGCAGGGGTGATCCTCCCTTGGGGGGAAGAGTTAAAAAAGCCAGCCATTGAGTTCATGTCAGAAATAGTCCCTGTTCCCCTTACTAGGGTACCAACTTGGATACTGAGCTACCATGGGCTATATCTGAACAGGGATTCTAGGTTATATTCATACATGGTCCTTGGTTGGGGAAACAGTCTCATAAAAGACCCCCGTGCTCAGATACATTTGGTCCTTGTGGAGCTCCTGTCCTCTCCAGGCCATACTAACTCCCTCTTCTTTCATATGATTCCCTGTACTCTGCCTAAGGTTTGGTTATGAGTCTCAGTATCTGCTTCGGTACACTGCTAGGTACAGTCTTTCAGAGGCCCCTCAGGACAGGAGCCTACTACAGAGATGACTGATTATTAACTAGCATTCATTAATCTCAAATATTAGGGCTTTAGGTCTTGTCCCTGTTAAGTTGGAGCATTAAAAGTCATAAATATAGTCCATTAAAGTGAGAGCATAACAGTTTTTGTATGATTTAGCATATAAAATTTTATAGCTTATAAAAGTCTAAGGCTATACTATAGATTAATAATACATTTTTTTTAGAAAACAAGACCAAGCATATTTTAACCTTTTCTTTTTTACTTTATTTTATTGAAATTCATGAAAATAACAGAGTATCTCCAACAGTAAGAGTAATGTCTAAATAGCCTTAAGACCCAGACTGATCCTGCTCAGATCTTACCCCAACAAGGTGACAACAGCTCTATCCTGGAGTAGTGCTCACACCTGTAACTCCCACCACAGCAGATGTAGAATCAGGAGGCATGTTCCACGTTCCAGGTGTGCCTGGGCTACAGTGCAAGACCCTGTCTTTAGAAGACAAAATTCCGGGGACCAAGAATCCCAGGCACGAAGTCACGATTGATGCTGGCGCAGGCACGTAGTCACAGCTGATGCTAGCGCCAGGGTATGCAATCGGCTTTGATCACCTGGGAAAATTGCTTCCTGAGACCGAGAATCACCCCCCCACCTGACCGGTTTTAACAGTTAATGATAAAACCTTGGAATGCCTCAATGGCTCACCAGATAACCTCCTGCCCCTCTCCCTCCAATTTTTTACTTCCTTATTCTTTGAGCTTAAAAATAAAGCTTTGCCCCATAATAAACGGACTTTGACAAGGAAAACTACTTGGTCCCATTCTTCTCTCTCGCCCGTTTTTCTTTCATGCTTGGTTCTCTTCGTAGATCCCACGAATTACCGTTCCCGAAGGTGGGGTCACAAAAACAGTGACAGTTCTAACAACCCCTGAATGCTTCCTCTGGTAACAGCTCAAGCCACAGGTCACAAAGAACGACTGCAGAATGGAGACGGACGCATCTCTCACAGGGAACTCAGTGGAATCACCGGGACAAGATTAAAAGCAACAGAATCTGACTCTGAACAGTCATTCCGAACCTGCAGGTTCGGCATGCTCAACAGAGTTTAAGAAAATGATCCAAGTCCCTGCCACCAAAAAGCGGACCCTTAAAGGATGTCTTTACGACTAAATCCTCGACCACATCACCATCCCTATACGTTAAGATTGCATAAATGTTCAGAGTGGGCTTGGAGACCGCAGACTCGAATTTCAGGATCATACACAACAGTCCCCTCAAGTCACCCACTGGAAACCCCACCGCCTTGATGTAGTCTCTGACAGGAGTTGATAAAGCACAGCCGAACCGCAAGATTCCAGGTGGGAAAATTATTCCCCCTGCAGAGATGCGGGAGCACAGCTGGCTGCAACAGCAGGTGTGTGGCTGCCAGAGCGGCAGCCAGCCCCGAGGCCCAGCCACCCTCAGGAGAGCCCGGACACAGGCCCGGGGCACCCAGCATGGGTCTCCGAAGCTTGCACATCTTGGCTGTCTCTCAACCCAACCACACCACCTCAGAGACCAGGAGGAGCAGCCAGGAGACAGAGGCCAAAGCTCCGAGGACAGGGCCGTTAGGGGCGTAGAAGTTCACGGGATAGAAAGGCCGCCTGGACCAGCAGGTCATGGCCGCCTTCCTACCTCAGGGGCCCGTAGCTTGCGGACAGTGAGCTCACAGATGCTCTGCCAAAGGGAAGCTCAGCACAACGGCTGACTTTTAATCTTTTTATGGTGAAAATATAGCACAGTGATGAAGTTTTAACATAAATAAATGTCTTTAAAATTAATAGATCTTAATTTACAGTATTGGTAAAACCTTGTACAGTGTAACCCCTGAGTAATGAGTTTTAAAACCAACAATATAGTAGAACAGTATAAAGCAATTTTAAAATTACATTTGAATTAGGTATAGCAAAAGTATTAGCCAGAAAGCCTAGTGGTGAATCTGATCATAAGCAGTTCATGGCAGGAGAAACAGCATTTAATAATTTAGGAATTGATAAAGACATAGGCACTTAGATGTACATTTTAAATTAGCTTAATTTGAATAGACCTTTTTAACTTTGAAATTTTACCATTATAAAAAATTACTTTGAACCGGGGTTGAATCATATATATTGTAAAACATAATTTTCATTTTTATAAAAATCCATACCAATTTAAAATGAGTCTTGTTGCTGTCCTAGTCTAAAAGTAGATCAAATAAAGTTAATTATGATGAAGGAAGTCTCATAAATGTAAACACAGAGAAAATTATAAAAATAGGTAAATAAGAATTACAGTATTTAATATATATAAAGAGCATACTGTACAGAAATCAGGAAGAAGAAATTTTAAAAGCATGGGAGTAGCGCCTTTGAGGTCAGAAATATTGAGAGCCAGTGCTTATAATGTGCTTCTTGGAGTTTGCAGCAGTGGGGGAGGGGAGAGTACATGGCATGGCTTCTCTATTTGAAAATCAACATGGCAGCTTTCCATGTGTGCTGTGCAACTGTGGATGCACAGAGAGGCCTTCTGGTGGGAAGGCTGTAATGGCCTGGTTTGAAACTATGCCTGCACATGGCACAGATGGTTGGAAGTCTGCACAACTGAAAACCGTCCTCTGCAAGACAGCCTCTCGGGGCAGGCATTCACCAGGAGATTTAAAATCTCTCTCATGGTGCCTGAGGCAGCAGTGCAATTTAAAGCCATCTGTGTGTGCACAGGGTCTCCAGCAATTGCTTACCTAACAGCAATAGTTTAGAAGCAGGCTGTGTCTGTCTGAAGTGGCAGTTCCAGCGTCTGGTGTGAGCAGTTTCCTCAAACTGGTTTTGGTGCATCATGGGTTAGCTTCCTCCCCGCTGTTTGGTGGTCAGAGCATCTGACAGGATGCTGAGTCTGAACAGCCTTGAGCAGAGGTACAGGTGTGTGCAGTAAGGGCAGCTGAGAGAAAGTGGATGTTTTAAATTGTGGTTAGGGATAGATAGAACAGAAAAACATATATTGCAGGCTTCTTGGTGAGATTAAAGGGGTCCTTTAATGACTAGACCATGCGCTACCAGGACAGTCCTTCCCGACAAAAAGCCTAGATGTTAGGACCAATGAAATGATGATGCACACAGCAGATTTTATATGAAAGAGGTTTATTAGATGGAGATGGAGAGAGAGTGAGGAGAGAATAAGACATAATAGGGAGAAGAGAGTAGTGTGCCTCAACAGAAAGAAGGGAGATAATAAGAGACAAGAGGGCAAGAGAAGAGAGGGCAAGAGAGAGACAAAGTGGCAGGTTGGTCCTTTTGAGGAGAAACTTAATGATGCCTGTCAGGTGTGGCTACCTGGCAGGTGACACATGATGACATCATGGGATGCTAGGCAACCCAGAAGCAAGCTGCCTAAATAGTAACAACTGTACCTTGGTACCTGGAAGAACACACCTCCTCTTATCCTGGCAGGCCCTGATTGGCCAGTGTGTCTTGAGTGACATGAGCCCCTCACTTAGGGTTAGAGTGTGCAGAAGGGGAAAAAGCATAACACTACCAGTACCAGGCTTCCTGTTCAGGGCCATGTCTTTTCAAGATCTGCACACATTTATATTTCAGTAGCCCTTGTGGCTGTCCTCCAACAGTGTACAAATCTGTATTTCCATCCAGCTTCAGGACCCACCACTCTATCTAGCTGTGCTCAGCAGCCTGCTACTCCCATTTGTGGGCAATGACCTTCCACTCACCATCTTGGGAATTTGAGGCTTGAGTGAGCTTCCCTCACAACATTCAGCAGCAGCTCTCACATCCATCACAGTCAGATGTTCAAGCTTGCTCAGAAACCGAGCAGAACCTAGAGCAGGGAACCCAAAAGGACCCGCCTTCTCTTTTGACTAGACTCTCTGATTGGTCAGTGAGTCTTGAGTGACATGAGCACAGCTATTAGGGAAAGACTTTGCTGAGGGACACAGCATAATACTACCAGGCCCAGATTTCCAGCCCAGGATTGTGTCTTTTCCACACCTGCAGAGATTTGCATTTCAGTAGTACTTGTGCCTGTCCTCCATCTGTCTTCCCACCTTTCCTCAGGCAGGACCCATCACTCCAGCTAGCTCTGCTCAGCAGCCTGCTTTTCCCATTTTTGGGCAGTGACCCTCCACTCATCATTTTGGGAATTGGAACTTGCTTGAGTTTCCCTCACAAAACCTAGCAGCAGTGCTCAGAGCACCTCACACCCAATCATTCAAGCATTATCAGCTACAGAGCAGAACCTCCAGCATAACTAGCTGAAGAAACTGCTTCCTAGCCTGACTGGCAACTCTCACCAATGGACCATTCCTCCAGACAAAAACTAAACTGTTGGCCTGCCAGCTCACATGGGAAGTGGTACTGGGACTTGGAAGTCCAGGAACAAGACAGCTCTGAGGTGGAACAGGGTCCCCATAGAATGGAATCTTGAGACATGAGAGCCCAAGACAACACAACTCTGAGAGGAGGTCTCTACAGCATAGGAGTTGCAGCTCCCATGGAATGGTATCCCCGGTTGAACTGAGGAAGGACATCAGGAGCTTCAGCTCTAATCCGTTGCCTCTTCTCTACTGTACTTCTTGGCTCTTTCCACTGAGAGTCAGAGCATCCAGTAAACCTAAAAAAAGGGATTTATATTGGAGGGTCCAACAAATGGAAGAAGAAATCCAGGAGTGGCTGCCTCTGCTCCTTGGAGATGGCAGCAGAGAAGTGTGCAGACACAACCTTCATAGGAGATTTGATATGGGTTAGAGCTTTCTAGGGCAGAGATTTTCAGAGTGAGGATTGGTAGAATTTCAAGTTCTGAGCTTTGAAGAGTTCAGGATTTCCTGGTTTTTCTGTTCAGTGATTGGTCTGATCTCCAACTCAAGGATAACTTATTTGAGTGTGGGGGGTTAATTTAGGAATTGATGGGTTTTCCTGCTCAAATATTAGTGAATTTTTGTTTAGAGTTTTCACTTAAACTTAGCATAATCTGGGATGTGTCTTACATAGGGGCTGGAGATGGCCTTTGTGACAGTTACAGAGGCAAAATGGGATTATGACAGTTACAGTAGTGTGCAGGAGAGGGTCCCATAAACTCCTGCCTCAAGGGGTTCACAGACTTCAATTCTGAGCCAAACAAAACAACTTTCCTCAAATAAACTGTGAACTTATGCTGAGGGGACAGATACCTGGTCTTGGCCCCTGGCTCACTGTGCCAGACCATCTATAGCTCCCTGCATCAGGGGAATTGCTATTTTATTCATTGTTGCCACTGAGATGGTGCTGGAGATCAAAAACTAGCTACAAATGGATAAATCCGTCAGGAGCAGGCTTCGGGGGCTGCTGACTTCTCCTTTTATAGCTTTGTACATTATTTCATATCTGTTTTCAGATTTACACACTTAGTGTAATTTGCAAAACAAATTATATTTTTACCCTTTTATACTACTGTAAATAACACAACTAAAATGATGTATTAAAATTGTTGGCTATATTCAATTTACAGCATAAGTTCAATGCAATCCAAAGAAAATTTCTAGAAATGTATAAGAGGAAAGATGATTACATAGCTATTTGTCATGTAAAAAAACCTAATATTTCTCAACAGGATTATGAAGAAATGGTACACAAATTGGGACAGTAGGACTTCTGTACTTAAGGCAAAGCTACAACAATCAAGAATGTGTACAGTATTTCTGATAAAATGAGGGTATGGTAAGACAGCCAAAAAATGCATGCCTAAAAATATATTCAAGTCCTAATAAAAAGATTTCAGGAAACTATAGGAAGAAAAATGTGAGTTTTACCTGTAACTTTTCATTCTATGCGCAAATAAATAAATGAAGCAGACTTCACAACTCCTACAGAAACAACTGAAAATGATACCTTAACTGTTATATTTCTAAACCTTCAGCTACTACTGATCTCTTTTCCAAACAGAGAGACCTCTTGACTATGACCTCATAGTCAAGAGGTCTCTCTGGAAAATGAAGGTTACCAAAAGGTGGGCTATGGCTCTGCAGCCCTTCATCCCTAATTGTGCATTCAGGGAAATCCAGCCCTATTGAAGCTTATACACAAAACAAAGATGAAAAATTATTTAACATCTACTTCCTCCCATATGGACTCTGTCACAGGATGTGGAATATGCCATATGCAACCTATCTAACACCACCCACACATGAGGAACCTCTGCATTTCATAAATTGCTTTAGTATCCTGAAATTGAATTTCCCTGCATTGTGCCATTGAAGCTGGTGGTACTAGATAGGCAATAAAGATTCTAATCAAGTATTGCTGAAGCATGATACCCATCACCTCATGTCTACTAGTTTCAAAACTATGTACAGCATTTGTCACACAAAATTGGAAGTAAAAGGCAAGATTCAGAACTTCTAGGAACCAGACCTTCTCTTTCCTAATCTGTCTTCCTATAGCACACCAGAAGCAATGACTGTGTGTGCACACTGACAGTACTAGTATAACAACCATATGTTTCCACTTCCAGGGCTATAGAGCCTCCCTGTCCCCAGGGAAACCACACACAGGAAGGTTCAGACAAGGGCTTTGGCCCATGTCACCCCAGAGACCAAGAGAACCACAGTTTGATCCATGTCCATCTCATTTCCAGTAGATTCTTACACATAGTTCAGTAGACTTCTTCATTATGGCCTGGGGAGTGTACACTTCACACACATACGGTGGTGTGCTTTGTAGCCTCCCTCAGAGTTTCCAATTATTGCATCGGGAGAATCTGGGAAAGAATTTGCACACTACCTCCTACTGGTGTTCCTGATTACTAGGCCTTGCCAGAGTCACTTATTAACTTGGACAACCCAGGTGGACCTCAGGACACTAGCAACAAGGAGGTCCTCTACTTGTGAATGAAAGATCAAATTACACAGACAGCTGAGGCCTTCTCAGCTAGGGGCAGATGGGACCCTAGTTTGAGAAATTTCTATTTCTGTAAATTTTACACTCTCTAGGAGCTCTTCCTGTTCCTCTTAAAAGGCACATTTATTTCTACATTCAATTACACATTCAATGTCCAGTGTAGATATGCCTACCTCATAGCTGAGAACCCCCGCAGCCCACCTTTAATCAAAGTCATACAGTAAAAACAATTAACAAAAACAGTCATCATCAATTTAAAATTAATGAGCAGTAAGTGAAATCTGCCTCTTAGCTTGACAGGGAAGTATCCCTGGATTGGCCAGTGTCTTGAGTGACATGAGCCCTTCCCTTAGGGTTAGTTCCTGATGAAGGTACACAGCATAATAGTCCCAGTCCCAGGTTAGCTGTGCTGCCCTATGCCTTATCCAGAGCTGCAGAGATGTGCATTTCAGTAGCACATCTCCCTGTCTTCCATCTGTCTTCCCACCTATCCCACCAGGCAGGACCCATCTCTCCAGCCAGCTCTGCTCCTTCCATTTATGGGCAGTGACCCTCCACTCACCATGTTGGGACTTTAGAACTTGCTTGAACTTCCCTCACAATACCTAGTAGCAGTGCTCAGAACACTTCACATGGAATCATTTAAGCCTGATTAGCTACAGAGCAAAACCTCCAGCATGACTCCCTGAAGAACCTGCCTCCTAGCCTGACAGGCAAGTTTACTTGAAAGCCCTAATTGACCAGTTTGTCTTGAGTGACATGAACACTTTTGTTAGGGTTAGAATATGTTGAAGGTATATTCTCTTGGTTCCTGATTCAGGTTACCTTAACAGGGACAAAACTTTTCTAGGTATGCAGAGATTCTTAATTCAATAACACTTGGTGCCTTATCTCATAGACTTTCTATCTTCCCACCCAGCCTACAGAGGACCCACCAGTCTACCTGGTGCTCCTCACCATCCTGCACCTCCCATCTGTGAACAGTGACCCTCCAATAACCATTTGGGGCCTCATAACTTTCTTGAGCTTACCTCAAAATTTGCAGTGTCCACTCTCAAATCTCAGAACACTGGGACTTTCACACTTGCTCAGAAACAGAGCAGAACCTAGAGTGCTGCATCTAGAAGGACCTGCCTTCTCTTCTGCATGGAGTCCCTGATTGGCCATTTCATCTTCAGTGATATAAACACCTCTGTTAGGGATAGAATGTGCTGAAGGTACATAGCATATTGGTTCCTGGTTCAGACTTCCTATCCAGGGACAAAACTTTTCCAGCTATGCAGAGATTCAAAGTTCAGCAGTATTTCTGCCTGTCCTACAATAGCCTTCCTGCCTGTCTTCCCATCCAGCCTAGGGAGTACTAACCATTTGAGCTTACTCTGTTCAGCTGCCTGTTCCTCCCCTTTGTGTGTAGTGATACCGACCTCAGCAAATCACAGCACCCACGAAGCACTTCAACTTCTTCTCACTGGAATCAAGGTGGATAACTAGTATAATCAAATTGAAGTGGAGTTATCAATCTGTCCCACAATTACAGAGAGAGAGATTAGGAAACAAGCGTTTTGATTTTTGTCTTATGTTGGTTCAGGAAAACTGTAGCTACTTTTTAACTGGTAGGCATGAGACAAACCAAACAGTAGAGCAAGAAAGTGATGATAAATGCTGAAGTGCACTATTCTTAGCCTGCACATTTTTCTCAGTGAGAACGGGAAAGAAAAATACAGATATATATCATTCTGATGTCTATTCTGTCAGGTGGATGTTCCAATGCTACATTTTCCACTTATACAAAGGACAGAGAGCACCGATTCAGAAAACTTCAATTAAAAAAAATACATCTGTCAGGACTGTATCCTTAAGGGGAAATAAACCCATAATTTGATATAGTGTATATTTTTTGGAATAATTTTGATACATGATATTTCCACATAGTAATGCATGTTTTAGAATTCGATCTGTGGATTTGGGCATGGTTACAGACACCTGCAATAACAGCACTCAGGAAGGATAAGGCCCAAATTTGCAGCCAACCCATTCTACAAATTAAGAACAGGACAGCCAAGGCTACACAAGGAAATTCTGTCTGAATAACAAAGAAACAAGCAAACAGAAGAACTCACTCTGTGGACCAAGTTGACCACAATCTCAGAGAGATTAGCCTACTATGGACTCCCAGGTCAGGTCTAGGATGACAGGGATGCACTTCTGAGCCAAGCACAGATGTTTTCAAAATGACCTATCCTTGAATCAAGGAATGAAACGATAAAATATGATGTACAAAGAAACCATTTTTTTCTTTTAATGAACAATAGTAAGTCTTCCAATTCTACAATAAATTTACACCTACAAATTATTTTTGTTGTCAGTAAGTGGGTTCTTTGCTTTATTAATATTATCCATTTAAAAATGTTTGAGTGTGTTTGTGTGAAGATACCTATGCTACAAGGTATATGTGCCAGGGAGAAGACATTTTTGATATTTATTATCTACATCCCATATGGGCGTTCTCAACATGGAACCCCAAGAGTCTTTTGGCCAATGACAACAATGGCCATTATTTAGGTTATTATTTATGGATAAGCTAGTTTTAGAATTTGCATATACAGCAGCCCAATTATATATTCAAATATTAGAAAAATTTGTAGGAGTGATATAGGCTACCCAGAGGTTGAGCTCAAATAATCAAGGTTTTGAAAAGTGTTATGAACAATATTTACTCCTAAGAATGAACTAACACATTCCAAAACATGAAAGCAGTAAATCATTTCCATTTCCTATTAGCATTTATTACACAAATCACATCATTTTCTTCCATCCTCAGATGACAATTTGTTTATAATCTGAATAGAAGACAATATTCTACTCATTTACTGTTTCAACTACATTTATTTGAGTATCAATGAGTTCAGTGGTGAATGTTTGTGGTATGTAAAACTGGCAACAAAACCTTGAACATCATATAACAATGACAAAAATAAATCCCACAAGGTGTAATACACCCTTGATATATCTGCCATGGCCTAAGATCCCATACTTACATTAAACACACACAATATACTTTTTTGAAATAAATCTCATTGCTTTTACATTATCTAATACCTCTAGATAATTCTCTTAGAAGGCAGTTCTTCAAGATGCTGTGACATATAGTAAATACAGGGAACGTGAAGCATGGAACTTTAAACAATATGTACATACACAAACAATACTATTGAGCATTTTAACATTAACTAATTACAAATATTCAAGCGATGCTGAAAACAAACATCTTAGTGCAATTTGAAATACATAAAAAGTACAGTTTCTCAGAGACCTTTCCTTGAAAAATATGATCACACACTGCCTGATATAAATAAACAATGGACCAGAGAGATGATAGGGATCACATTCTATACACTGTAAGAGAAAAATACATATCAACAAGTTGAAATGCATTAGAACATGAACAGCCACCACAGAAAATGTATCATAATAATCTCATAAACTTCTGTGAATAAATTTGCTACACATACAGCAAACTTCAATACCTACTCCAATGTTTCAAAATACTGAACACTACCACAGTTGGTGATCTTCTCAATTACATTAAAATGAATATGGTGAATCATTTACATCCTACAAGTCTATGATAAAAAAACAGATTTTAATAAGTTTCTTTTCTTGAAATTGAATACATTCATTATGTCCAAAGTCATCAAATCTTAGATACAAATAGGGTTTGATCTCTTCTATGAATTATTTTCTACTTCTTGACCTCAAGATGATATATAAAAATTTAAGATATTTACAGTTCTAGTGACATGGCTGTGCAGTTAAGTCAAGTTTATTCCCAGGACCTAGGTCAGGTTTTTGACAATTATCTGTAATTCCTGGTACAAGACGATCAAAGGGTCTTGTCTTCATGGAAATCAGAATGGAAAGGCATATAAACACACAAAGACACACTGAGATCACATAATGGAAATTAAAACAAATTCTTAACCAAATATATGTTTACTCAAGAATGTTTTATTTGTGTAAGCATGCATTCATTTAACTCAGGGGTAGAGGCAACTACAGTCTCATCTAAAGAATTTTTCTTCATCAAAAATTGCTTCATGTAACAGAAATCAAACAAGTAGGTTTGAAGTCAGAGAAACGAATCCTTCTAAATTGGTGGCATTATTTATGAATGTTTAGGAAATGGAGCACTCTTGGAGGAAGTATCTTACTTGGGAAGGGCATGATAGTATTCAACTGAAAACCATCTATAGTTCTCACTCTGCTTCACACTGCAGGTTGAGGATGTGAACTACAAGTTTCCTACTTTATCTGCCATGTGTGACACTTCTGATGCCCATTTCATTGTGATCCCATATACCTTTGGAAACTTAAGGCAAATTAAACACATTTGGAAGTTGTCTTTGACACTGTGTTTTACACAGAAAAGGCGCATAAATTTTATTCACACATAAATTTTACAACTGGATGATTTACTTCAGGTAATTGAAGAGAATTTTGAAATCTAAAAGGGTTACCTTATGGTTTAAATTTCTAGGCCTTTTGTCCATATTGGTTTTTAATTGTAATCAAAATGAGGATGGATGTCATAATGCATGAATATATTGTTGACACTTGTTACAATATTCCTCCCAAATCATCTCCTGTAACTGAATGCAAGTTGACTGGTCAATGACCTTAACAAATTTTTTATCCTATTAGGTTTTCTTGAGAATGAGTTCTTTCAGATTCTCAATGATTCCTGTGATATGCAAAGTCTTTAAGAGCTTGCTCACACACAAAAGCCTTTACACTTCTATAATGGTAATATGAAGCACAAAAGTTTCCTGTACTGACTATACTCATGGTGTTTCTTTGCAGCATGACTTTTTATCATTATTTCAAACACAAATCCATGGAAAGGATTTACCACATTGCATATTCACAGGGTCTCACTGAGGTATGTGTTCTTCTAAGTATGTGGAAATAACTGCATTAAGAAAAGGCTTTATCACATTCATTACATGTGTAAGGTTTCTCTCTACTATCTGTTCTTTTATAGACTTGAAGTTGACTTTGACATGCAAAACATGTAAAAGCAATTTGTAGGTGTGAACATGCTAAGAAAATTTCTGCTATGTATTGCTTTTTTGATAACAGTTTCCAATGAAATATAATGTGAACCTAAATTTAAGTCCATCGTTCCTAGGAAAGCTGCCGACTTCCCAATAGCTGACCAGCTTTCATGATTCATCTTTTGTTTCCCAAAACATGACTGTTCCATACCATACCTTCGCTTCCCCTAACATAGTGACAGTCCCAAACCACATATTCTCTTCCCTAAAACATAATACCTTTTCCTAACAACAAAAGAACACATGGATATAACTGTTTTGACTGTAAAACCTACAGTTTTGCATCAGGTGAATTCCCCAATGACATAAATAAATCCCATATCCCTAAACCATGACTGATGGAAAAAAAACTTAGTTGTAAAATGGCCCAGGTGTTTATGATTTTCAACTCAGAACTTCTGTAACTATATGGCTTAGTGAGTGGGTAGTTCAGTTCCCAAGAAGTTATGTAGCCATAACCAACCAGTAGTGACTGGGTGACAATACATTTTCATTATTTTCATTGAACATGTGTTTGAGTTCTATTGGATCCTGTGGACCGAAGAACACAAAGGCCTTACCATGTTGCTTATGTACTCAGAATTTCTCTTCAGTATGAAACTTTTATGATGATGAAGAATACAGACATGTGCAAAGGCCTCACGTTTTGAAACATTCATGAAGTTTCTCTCCAGTACAAATTCTTTCATGATGATGAAGGTTATACAAACGTGGAATAGCTTCACCATTTTTTTAGTTACATTTTGTTAACTCTGTGTCCCAGCTGTATCCCGCTCCCTCATTCCCTCCCCAACCCCACACTCCCTCCCTGGTCTCCTCCCTGCCCCTTTCCAAGTCCACTGATAGGGGAGGACCTCCTCCCCTTTCATTTGACCCTGTTTTATCAGGTATCTTCAGGGCTGGCTGCATTTTAAATACACTCAGTCTTTCTGTCCAATATAAATTCTCTCATGACTTTGAAGATAATTGTGAAGAGTAAGTTTGACCACATTGGTTACATTCATAAGGTTTCTCTCAAGTACGTGTTCTTTAAGTCATAGATTATTACTAGGTCAAAAGGCTTTATCACATTGGTTACAGTCACAAAGTTTCTCTCCGGTGTGTATTCTTCTATGTACTTGGTGATTATTATGGCATTGCAAATACTTTGACACACTCGTTACATTCATACAATTTCACTCCAGTACGTGTTCTAGTCCTAGATTACTCTTATATGAAAAACTTTTATGATATTGGTTATATGCATAAAGCTTTTCTGAAAC
Source organism: Psammomys obesus (assembly GCF_907164565.1). Classification (NCBI taxonomy): domain Eukaryota; kingdom Metazoa; phylum Chordata; class Mammalia; order Rodentia; family Muridae; genus Psammomys; species Psammomys obesus. The sequence goes on from NW_026596012.1 coordinate 26,402, forward strand.
ATGCATTTTTATGTATTAGGAGATGACTGTGTTGTACCAAGATGATGGCACACTGATTACATTCATATTTTCTCCAAGGTGTGTTTTTTTTATGTCTTCAGAGACTAGTCTGAAATGCATAAGACTTTATCATATTGGGTACATTCATAAGATTTCTCGCTAAGTGTGTTTCATTTATATACTACCAGATGATTGTTCCATACAAAGGCTTTACCACATTAGTTACATTCATAAGGTTTCTCTCCAGTGAATTCTTTTGTGTATTATGAGATTATTGTTACATACAAATGCGTTACCACACTGGTTACATTCATATGGTTTCTCACCAGTGTGAATTCTTTTATGTTGCAAGAGATGAATGTTCTGTGCAAAGGCTTTACCACATCGGTTACATTCATAAGGTTTCTCTCCAGTGTGAGTTCTTTTATGTATTAAGAGATGATCGTTATGTTTGAAGGCTTTACCACATTGGTTACATTCATAAGGTTTCTCTCCAGTGTGTGTTCTTTCATATTGTAAGAGATGAATGTTCTATGCAAAGGCTTTCCCACATTGGTTACATTCATAAGGTTTCTCTCCAGTGTCAGTTATTTTATGTATTAGGAGATGACTGTTTTGTGCAAAGGCTTTACCACATTGCTTACAGTCATAAGGTTTCTCTCCAGTGTGTGTTCTTTTATGTGTTAGGAGACTACTCTTATGTGCAAAGTCTTTACCACATTGGTTACAGTCATAAGGTTTCTCTCCAGTGTGAGTTCTTTTATGTATTAGTAGATTACTGTTACGTGCAAAGGGTTTACCACATGGTTACATTCATAAAGTTTCTCACCAATATGTCTCATTTTATGTCTTAGGAGATGACTGTTTTGTGCAAAGGTTTTACCATATTGGTTACATTCACAGTGATCCTCACTAGTATGCTTTCTTTTTTATGTGGGAGGACTGCTGTGATGTACAAAGACTTCACCATATTGAATATCTTCAGAGGGGTTCTCTCCAGCATGACTCTTTTTATACCTGAAAATTTAATTGGCACATGTGAAAGCTTTACTGCACCATTACACTAATGAATCATTTTGTCCATGTCACTTAATTTTACAAATTGGTGTAAAGGTAAATAGGAATTACATCTTGAGTTTTCATCACTATTTTTTATATTCATGGTGATTTTTGCTAGGGGTTTTTATGCATATTTCATCATACCTGTGATGGTAAAAATATTTGTTACCTGGCTCATATTTATACTATATTTCTCTTCTATATGATTTTTTCCACATAGTTGAGGAAAAGTGCAAGACCACAGAGCTTTTACACACTGACTAGACTAATTAATGCAGTGCTAAATTTGTGAAGATAACTGGGACAAACAAAAGAATTTCCACATTCCTAAAAGTTATAGTGTCTGCATTGTGAGTTTTTGAGTATTCCTAAAGAAGATGAATAACCAATGAATTGATGTTGGGGTATACTGTGTGAAAGTGTGTCAGCCATATGTGAATGTTGATTGCTGAACCAGCAGAGAGCTAAGTGCTGACCAAATATTGGTATTGTTCTTTCTATGGCCCACCACCTGTACTATATTTTGAAATATTTTTCCTTTCTTACTTATCTTTGTAAATGATTAAGATCTGACAACTGATAGCAGGGCACAAAATGGAGGGCAGAACCTCTAAATGAGTGAGGGTAGCTGAAAGAAGATTGCAAATGACAGGGGATTCACCAACAGGACATTGAAGGTAACAGATGGACATTAACATGGACAAAGAGGTAGACCTGGCCATGTAGTGGGACACTGGGCTAATTTTATTTGGGTTAAGGGAAAAAAGGTTTTGGAATCTGCTCAATTAAATTGCCCAAGCTTTAAAATATTAAAATGCCTCTGTGTCATTATTGGTACTGCTGGCCAGTCTGAATAACCCATATAAATAATAACAGGTATCACATTTTAAAAATCTACTCAAAATGGGGACTACTATATCTGTTAGTTTTTCTGGGATGTGCTTTGCTACTTTCAATATTCCTATGCTAATATGGCTTGTATTCATTGTGACATATGGTATACCCATTAAAAGATGAATAAATTACATGGTTTCACGGTGAATTCACACATTTGATTTTTGTTCATCATTCACGTGCTTTATGGATGGTTTTTCTACAACAAAATTATTGACTCTAAAATACTTCCCGGGGGAGCCAAGATGGCGGCACCAGAAGAACACCGTGTCTGAGAAGCAGGACAACACACTCTGAGCAGCGACCAGGAGACTGAACTCTGGGCCCTAAAAGAACAGTGATCTATCGTGTTTCCCAGGTGAGGGGAGGCTCCCACGGCGTGGGAATCGGTCGGGTTCACTCTCGGCTGCCCAGCCAGAACCCGGAAGAGAACCCGGCTAACGCAGGCTTTGGGTCTCCGGGCTGGTGCTGCAAGCCTGCTTGTCTCGATCAGTTTCCCAAGCTGATTGGTGGGCACATGGGTGCCTGAGGCTGGGAGTCCTAGTCGCAAAAAAACCCAACGGGGAAGGAAAGTTGCCAGACTGGTCACCGATCACCCAGTCTTTCCCTGGAAGGTCTCTCCGACCTCGGCGGGTACCTGCCGCCATCACAATTGAGCTCCTACTGTGCACAGATCTCAGCTGCGCACCCAGCTCAAAATCCCTACTCCCTCTTTGGAGGAGGCAGGAGGCATCCAGCAGAATCTGCCACAGACCACATTGTCTGTACCCCAACACGAGATCAGGGCTGAGAAAACCCAATCCTTTTGGGCACTCCCCCAAATGCCGCCATAACCCTGCCGCAGTGGAGTGGAAGGATAAAGAGGCGCACAGTGGCTTCACAGTGCCGGAACTCCACTGCTGCCTGCCGCTCCTAGCAAACAAACTACAGCTCAGGATCTGGGACTGTGGTCATTCTACACATCCTGAGATTATCCTGGGTCCAGCGCAATAAGGTCTAGCAGCAAGTTCTATCACTGGCGCCCCCCCCCCGGCAGAGAAACGCTGCCAGCTCAGGATCCGACTGAGAAGCCCCAACCCCTGCTGGCACTCTCCTGAGAGCACCTCTATAAGCTTGACCTAGCAGAGGAGAAGGTCAGAGGGGAAGGACAGAGAGGCAGCCTGCCAAGGACACAGCACCCTCTCTCCAGCGGCCCCTAGCAGAGAAACCCAAGCTCTGGATCTGAAGACACTCAACCCTACCCGGTACTCTCTTGGGATCAGCAAACATAGATTCTACCGCCAGGCTGCTTCTGGCAGAGAGATCTGGGCCCGGGATCTGGGATTGAGTACACTCACCCTAACTCTTTCCTGCGCCACCCAGGGACCAGTCAACATAACCCCTCCTAGCAGAGGGAAAGGACAAAGAGGCAGCACACAAGAAAGGTGGACACCGAGTTCTGGGGCCACAGTGTCACAGAGCTGAATGATAGCCTACCCGTGCACTTCCGCAGCAGGACCAAAACAGAGAGTAGTGAGCAAGGGGAACCTCTGTGCATTCCAACTGGTCCTGCAAGAGAGTGAGTGAGCCTTCCAGGGAGAGATTGCCCCAGACCCAGGGCCTCTCCACAGAAGCAACCAGACGAGATCCCTGTCACCCACACTCCTAGTGTGGGCATCAGAGGGATTCTTGGGATAGCGACCCCAACAGTGAAGCCTCTGCCTTGTGGGTCCACCAGGGTAATCCAGGCAGACAATCCCTGGATCTCAGTCAGAACTGCGTAATAGTGGCTTGCAGGCCACTGCAATAATCAGAGAATCCGCGCATGCACACTGCGCCCGCTAAAAGCGCACACGAATAGCGCCAGTGTCACATTCTTTACTTAGGCAAAACTGAAAACAAAGTGCACACTCCCAAAGCAGTGAACCTCTCTCATCGTCCTGAAAAAACAGTCCAGAAAACAGGAAGAGAGGATCATAGCCCAAACTACAATCTCGAGGAACAACCAGTGAGGATTATAAATAACCAGATGGCTAGAGGCAGACGTAAGAACACTCCCAACAAAAATCAGGACATAATGACCTCACCAGCAACCCCACAAAACAATGGACACTTCAATTCACTAGATGTACAAGAAAACGACCTCAAAACTATGTTTCTCCAGCTACTAGAGGCCCATAGAGATGAAATGAACAAAGCCCTCAGAGAAATAACCAAAGAAATCGAGACTAACCAAGAGGAAACAAATCGTGTTCTCAGAGAAATGACCACGAAAATTGACGCAAACAGAGAAGAAATGCACAAAGCTCTCAAAGAAATGTCCACACAAATGAAGGCAAATAAAGAAGAAATAAACAAAGCTCTCATAGAAATACAGGCAATTATACCCAAAGAAGTAGAGGCACAATTAGTGATACATAGAGAGGAAACAGACAAAAAAAATAGAAGCTATCATTGAAAAGCAGGAGTCCACATTCAAATAGATGAAGGAAATGGTGCAAGACATGAAAACAGAATTAGAATCAATAAAGAAAACACAAATAGAGAAAAACCAGGAGCTGGAGAACATAGAGAAAAGATCAGGCACTACAAAGGTTAGCATCACCAACAAAATACAAGAAATGGAAGAAAGAATCTCAGGAGCCGAAGATACACTTGCAGAAATTGACACGTCTCTCAAAGAAAAAATAAAATCAGAAAAGTTTCAAACACAAAACATCCAAGAAATCAAGGACACCATGAAAAGACAAAACCTAAGAATAATAGGAGTAGAAGAAAAAGAAGACATCAGGCTCAACGGTCCGGAAAATATTTTCAAGAAAATTATAGAAGAAAACTTTCCCAACTTAAAGAAGGAGATGGCCATAAACATACAAGAGTCCTACAGAACACCAAGTAGACTAGACCAGAAAAGAAATTCTTCACGTCACATCATAGTCAAAACACTGAACCTACAAAACAAAGAAAAAATTCTAAAAGCAGCAAGGGAAAAAGGCCAAGTAACATATGAAGGTAGACCTATCAGAATCACACCAGATTTCTCAACAGAATCTATGAAAGCCAGAAGGGCCTGGACAGAAATCATACAGTCCTTAAGGGACCACAGATTCCAACCCAGACTACTATACCCAGCAAAACTTTCAATCAACATAGACGGAGAATTCAAGATATTCCAAGACAAAACCAAATTTAAACAATATCTACATAGTAACCCAGCTCTACAGAAGTTACTAGAAGGGAAACTCCAAACCAAAGAAAACAACTACATCGAAGGAAACAGAGGAAATAGATAACTACATAACAAAAAAACCAAAAGGAGACAAGCAATGAAACTCAGTGACACCACCAACACCACATCTAAAGTAAGTAACAATTATTAGTCACTAGTTTCTATCAACATCAACGGACTCAACTCCCCAATTAAAAGACACAGACTAACAGAATTGTTGGGGAAACAGGATCCATCATTCTGTTGCATCCAAGAAACACACCTATGCAACAAAGATAAACACTACCTCAGAGTAAAGGGCTGGAAAAATGTCTTTCAAGAAAAAGGTTCCAGAAAACAAGCAGGAGTAGCCATCCTAATATCTAATAAAATAGAATTTCAACCCAAGTTAATCAAAAAAGATAAGGATGGCCACTATATTCTCATCAAAGGAAAAATCCACCAAGAGGACATCACAATTTTGAATATCTATGCCCCAAATACAAGAGCACCTATATTCATAAATGAAACAATATTAAAGCTTAAATCACAAATTGATCCTAAAACCCTAATAGTGGGAGACTTCAACACTCCACTCTCACCAAGGGACAGATCAACTAGACAGAAAACAAAGAGGGAAATAAAAACACTTACAGAGACCCTAAATCACATGGACCTAATAGACGTCTACAGATCTTTTCATCCAAACTCAAAAGAGCATACCTTTTTTTTTCAGCACCTCATGGAACCTTCTCCAAAATAGACCATATAGTTGGTCATAAAGCAAGCCTCAAGAGATACAAAAAGATTGAAATAATCCCTTGTATTCTATCTGACCACCATGGACTTAAGCTAGACCTCAACAATAACAGAAATAACAAACAGCCTACATGCACATGGAAACTGAACAACCTGTTACTCAACGACAGCTGGGTTAAGGAAGAAATAAAGAAAGAAATTAAAGACTTCCTAGAATTCAATGAAAATGAAAGCACAACATACCCAAATTTATGGGACACATTGAAAGCAGTGCTCAGGGGAAAATTTATAGCACTAAGTGCCTGAAAGAAGAAATTCGTAACAGCACATACAAACACTTTAATGGCCCAACTGAAAACCCTAGAAAAAAAAAAGAAGCAGATACACCCAAGAGGAGCAGAAGGCTGGAAATAATCAAACTCAGGGCTGAAATCAATCAATTAGAAACAAATAAAACTATTCAAAGAATCAATAAAACAAAAAGCTGGTTCTTTGAGAAAATCAACAAGATAGACAAACCCTTAGCCAAACTCACTAAAAAGCAGAGAGAATCTATCCAAATCAACAAAATCAGAGATGAAAATGGTGACATAACTACAGACACAGAGGAAATCCAAACAATCATTAGGTCATACTACAAAAGCCTATATGCCACAAAATTTGAAAATCTAAATGAAATGGACAATTTTCTTGATAGATTCCATCTTCCAACATTAAGTCAAGATCAGGTAGAAAAACTGAACAGCCCTATATCCCCCAAGGAAATTGAAGCAGTCATTCACAATCGCCCCTCCAAAAAAAGCCCTGGGCCAGATGGTTTCAGCGTGGAATTCTACCAGACCTTCAAAGAAGTGCTCACACCAATTCTCCTCAAACTATTCCACAAAATAGAAACAGAAGGTACATTACCAAACTCATTCTATGAAGCAACAGTCACCCTGATACCTAAACCACACAAAGACCCAACAAAAAAAGAGAACTTCAGACCTATCTCTCTTATGAACATTGACGCAAAAATACTCAATAAAATACTTGCAAACCGAATCCAAGAACACATCAAAGATATCATCCACCACGACCAAGTAGGCTTCATCCCAGGCATGCAAGGGTGGTTCAACATACGGAAATCCATCAATGTAATCCACCACATAAACAAACTGAAGGAGAAAAACCACATGATCATCTCCTTAGATGCTGAAAAAGCATTTGACAAAGTCCAACACCCATTCAGGTTTAAAGTCATGGAGAGATCAGGAATACAAGACACATATCTAAACATAGTAAAAGCAATATACAGCAAGCCTATAGCAACATCAAACTCAATGGAGAGAAACTTAAATTAATCCCACTGAAATCAGGGACAAGACAAGGCTGCCCACTCTCTCCCTACCTCTTCAACATAGTACTTGAAGTCGTAGCCAGAGCAATAAGACAACTAAAGGAGATCAAGGGGATACAAATCGGAAAGGAAGAGGTCAAAGTGTCACTATTCGCAGATATGATAGTATATATGAGCGACCCCAAGAATTCAACCAGAGAACTCCTCCAGTTGATAAATACCTTCAGCAAAGTGGCAGGATACAAAATCAACTCAAAAAAATCAGAAGCCCTCCTGTATACCAAAGACAAAAGGGCCGAGAAAGAAATTAGGGAAACAACACCCTTCACAATAGCCACTAATAACATAAAGTACCTTGGGGTGACACTAACCAAGCAAGTGAAAGATCTGTTTGAGAAAAACTTCAAGTCTCTGAAGAAAGAAATTGAAGAAGATCTCAGAAGATGGAAAGATCTCCTGTGCTCATGGATTGGTAGGATTAACATTGTGAAAATGGCCATCCTGCCAAAAGCAATCTACAGATTCAATGCAATTCCCATCAAAATACCAACTCAATTCTTTACAGACCTTGAAAAAAAGATTCTCAGCTTCATATGGAGAAATAAAAAACCCAGAATCTCCAAAACAATCCTGTACAACAACAGATAATCTGGAGGTATCTCCATCCCCGATCTCAAGTTGTACTACAGAGCAATAGTGGTAAAAACTGCATGGTATTGGCATAAAAACAGAAAGGAGGATCAATGGAACCACATAGAAGACCCAGAAATAAACCCACACACCTATGAATACTCGATTTTTGACAAAGAAGCCAAAACCATTCAATGGAAAAAAGACAGCATCTTCAACAAATGGTGCTGGTCCAACTGGATGTCCATATGC
>NW_026596013.1:0-1235 GCF_907164565.1 Psammomys obesus
GCCGCCGCCGCCGCCTCCTGCCGCCGCCGCCGCCGCCGCGGCCGCCGCCGCCGCCGCCGCCACAGCTCCGGCTCCTGCTGCCGCTGCCGCTGCTCCTCCTGCTCCTCCTGCTCCTCCTGCTCCTCCTCCTCCTCCACCTCCTCCGCTGCCTCCTCCTCCTCCGCCGCCGCCGCCCGCGCCGGGCCGGCTGTAGCCCGGATAATGGTTGTACTGGCTGTTGGGGTACCCTTCGTGGGAGTTCTGCAGGGGGTCCATGCTGCTGGGGGCCCCGGCGGCGGCGGAGGCGGAGTGCATCATCCCCATCCCGGGGCTTTGTTGTCCGCCATGTTGATCAAAGCAAGGCCCAGCGCGGCCGCCGGGGCCGCCGCTAGCAGGGGCAGCGCTGCCATAGTAATTATTAAACTCCGAGACGGCCGCCGGGCCGCCGCCCCCGGGCACGGCGACCGGCGCGGGCTGCTGCTGCGCGCCCAGGCCCGGGTGCTCGTAGCGGCCGCCCGCCGGCTCCCCCATCTTGGGCGGTGCGTCGTCCTCGTCGCCCGGCTTGCTCAGCAGAGGCTGGCCCTGCGGGTCGGCCTGACTGCCCGCGGCACTGTCCTTGGCGCCTCCATGTTGCGGCTGCTCCATGTCCGGGCCGGGCTGAGGCGCGCCGCCGCCCGCGCCGCCCAGGCTGTTGTTGGCAGTGGGATGCTGCTGCTGCGGCGGCGGCGGCGGCTGCTGTGGCTGCGGCGGCTGCGGCTGCTGGAACTGGCTTAGCTGCTGCTGTAGTGCGTGGTGGTGGTGGTGGAGGTGGTGGTGGGCATGGTGGTGGTGGAGGTGGTGGTGGGCATGGTGGTGGTGCTGCTGCTGATGGGGCGGTGCAGCGGGGGCCTCGCCAACGGCTTTCAGTTTGTGGTTGGGGAGCAGCCCGGTCTCCATGGCCGAGCCGGGGCCCGCCGAGGAGGAAGAGGCCGCGACGGCGGCGGCGGCGGAGGAGGAGGAGGACAGCGCGGCGGCGCTTCCACCCTCCTTGAGAGCCGCCTCGGGGCCGCCGCTCTGCGCGCTGTTGGAGCTGGCGGCGGCCGCGGCGCTCGCGCTATGGGCCATGTTCAGGTCGTGACGGGGGTGCAGGGGGTGGTGGTGCACATTATTCAGGCCGCCGTCGCCGCCCCCCAGGATGGGGCCCGGAGCCGCCGCCGCCGCCGCGCCGCGCGCGCCCGACTCCAGGTCCCGGGGCCCGGGCGCCGGCCGCGGCCCCG
>NW_026596014.1:0-3469 GCF_907164565.1 Psammomys obesus
CTTAAGTTTTTGTAACACTCATAGCCTGAATCAGAGGGTATCTCTCAGAATTATACTTAGCTGCTTCTTCCTACAACTCTGCAACCTTATCAGGATCTAAGTCATCCTCAAAGTCGTCTTCTAACAAGAAATTATCATCAAGAGGGACAAATAACTTCTGGAGGAGCAGATATTTTAATCTCATTTTGTCTTGAAGCCTCCCATCTTTCTATCCTCATTCTCTCTAAGCATGAAAGTTTCACATTTTCAGTTCCATGCCACGTATACAGACTATCTCTAATTAAATTCCATACAAAAATCATGATACTACTGCCTTGTACCATTTTACTCTCAAATTTTACTCACTGAACCCTTTTTAACTTTATGATCTGAGCTCACCAACACCAGTGGTGTCCTTCACTGTTTTCCTGTATCTCAAGTCCTTGTTCAGATGCCAAAATGCAGGAGCCTGCTGGCAGAGTTGAACATTTCTTGAATCCAGAGTGAGGATTAAAAGAAAATTAATAAACCAAAACACTATACATGAAATCTTTCTGAGAGGGCTTACAGTAGAAAAATAGTCACCCATTTATTCCAATAATCCCTTTTTATGTCAGAGCAAAAGTACCTCAGTACAATGAATGAACCCAAGGAGAAGTCAAACTTCTTTACCTCGACCATCTGTCTGTGTGATCCTCATTAAAAACAAAAAGTGTGAACTTGACATCACACCTGCTGTCTCAAACAAAAGGAGGTAAACTTGGCAAAACATCACTGGCTAAAGGTAAAGGCCAGGGGGAAAACATGTCTTTCCACTGAAATCAAAATAACAAACAGCCTGGCAGACCAGTGGCTCCCCATAAATATCCTGACCACAAAGATCAAACTTGACCCAAGGAACTTGAATCCCCCAATTAGCTTGAAGGAGTATAATGATAACAGAGTCACATACATTTTTTTCATCTTCTATCTAGTGTTAGGGAGTTTATAAGGGTGGAGAACCTTGCAGAACACAAAAACCTTCCTTTTGTGGTAAAGGAACCCACAAAAACTAAAACAAAACAAAAACTTTGATTTTACAAGAACATGAGGGCTCTTCTGAGTAACTAATTATGAACACATTGCTTTTAATAACCAAGAGGATAACAGAGAGTTTGGGAGCAGAGAAACACAAGACAAATGCAAAGCTAGGAATCTGCTATTCCTCATAACCCCATTGAACTTTGTGATTGCTACCTCCACTTACAAATGCTTGCTTTCTCCACAAACAATCAAGATGTCTCAGGCCAAACTTCAAAGGTTCAAAGAAGCTTTGAAGACATAAGGCATTACTCCAATCATATTTGCAGAAAAACTCTTAGAAAGACAGAGCTGGCATCTCTCATTTAGCAGATCTGTCCCTAAAAGCAGAGCTGTGCATTTCCAACCTCACAAAATCCCACATTCAGGCAACATGAACTTTAGTTTTGGTTGCATTTGTCAAAGTCATAAAGTATCTGTCTTTGTAGGTTTCTGCACTTCAGTGTCATTTACCTACTTTTAGAGAAAAAGGAATAGTGAGTCTTCACTTCCTTTTAGGAGACCTTACCTTCTTACTTCCTTGAACATGCAAACTGGCATGATCTGTACAGCTCACACTTTATGCATAACCTCACATTTCAAGTGGTGTTCAATTGCTCTCATATACAGTGTATCTGGTGCTCCTCACTTTGCCCTTATTTTAAGAGCAAAACATGGAAATGTAAGGTGGCAATACCTCCTATTCAAAGATGAAATGTTCGTTTGAAAGATTTAATTTGTAAATTCAGGATATCCCAATCCCATTCAATCTGAAAATCTCTGCTTTTCCTTAGACTCATAAAACACACCTTTCTGGATGCAAAGAAGCTGCAAGCAGTGCTGTGTGAGTGAAAAAAAAAAAAACCTTCCAATCCTCTATCCTCATTGGAATTAATACCAAGATATATAGGCAGTAGTGATGTTGTCAGTTGAAAAAAAAATGATCATTTTTGGCAAGATCAGACTTCTTAAAGTTCCCTAGTACAACCCTACGGTTGCCCTGGGATGAATTTGAGGGACTACCTGTTGTTCAATTCCTTTTCTCCTTCCTCTATTCTGTCTCTTTCCTTCCTTTCTTCTTTTCTTCCTTCTTTCCTTCCTTGGTCTTTCCTTCATTTATTCATTCTTTCCTTCCTTTTTTCTTTTGTTTGTTTTCCTCTTCTTTTTCCTCTTCTTCCTTTTTCTCTGTGTAACATTGTTGTCCTAGAATGCACAATGTAGACCAGGATTGCCTAAAATGCACAGAAATCTGCCTGCTGGTGCCTCCCTCATCTGGGGATTAAAGGCATGCACCAACATGGCCTGGAAAGTCAAGTATTTTTTTTTTCTATACTTGATTTTAGGATTTTATAAAATATGTTGCTTCCTTGAATTTTTTTTTCAATAAAGGAGTTTTGAAGTACCTTCTTGCTCTAGCTTACTTGGCAGCCGATAGTGGTATAAGCCTCGGAGGTTTGCCTTAGGCCAACTTTAGAAAGGTTTTTTTTTTTTGTAAAGGATTTCTAGAGGATGCTGATTCCCTGTAAATTATCCAGAAATCTGCCTTTGTTTTCTATCTTAGTTAGTTCCTGTTGTTGGGATGAACATTGGGACCAAGCAAACACAGGGGCAAGTGTATTACATTTGAGTCCTTTACAATCCACATTTAAGATGCAGGAACTGTAGCTAGGCCACATTGCAACACTAAATATTGGCTTGCTCTCTGTAGTTAATTCAACCTACTTGTTTATATAAATGTAAGCAAAAGTCAGGTCAAAAACATTAAATTTTCTGACATCTTAGACCCACTAACAACCTTATATGCTCACAAAACCAAGCCTCTGCCTGCACTTCTCAGGTTTCTTTTACCTTACACACAAAAATTTTATGCTAAGATTGGGCTGGACCCTCTTCATGGCAGCTGTAAACATACATGCACACACATGCACACACAGGCATGAATATACACTTCAGAAAAGTACAGTCCAAGAGAGTTTCCCAAAATGCTAGTACTGTATGCATGAGCTCAAACATGTACTTCCATTATTTGAGGCAGGGGTGAATGAAGAACAATGAGGGGCAAGGGGAAGCAAGGAAATGATCTGAGATGAATGACTGTCATAATGTGCCTTTGTAGAAGAAATAACATAGTTCAGAGTGGGAACTGTCCTTTGTATGTTTCCTCTTACCTATTAGAATGTGCCCCATGAAAGCCCAACATAGGATCTCTTGATTCTTTCATGAGCATTACTTCTCTGTGTTCAATGAGTACACCTCAGTGACAGAGACAGTACTTTCTTCTGGTTCTGGCTTCAAACTGACAACTATATGGCAGAATAGGTACAAAGCATTTGAGTTCACAGATGAGAATGTTGACCAAATGACATGCTGGTGCTTATGGAATGAGTCAGCAGAACTGTCAAGGTTACTAAAGGTGGTAAAACACCCAAGC
>NW_026596015.1:0-1292 GCF_907164565.1 Psammomys obesus
CCCTCTCCTCCCCAGCCCCCCTCAGCCCCCCTCAGCCCTCCTCTCCTCCTCAGCCCCCCTCAGCCCCCCTCAGCCCCCCTCAGCCACCCTCAGCCACCCTCTCCTCCCCAGCCCTCCTCCTCAGGAGGCGAGGAAGCAGGCTCGCAGAAGTGAGACGCTGAGTCCTGGCCCTGAACCGGGACAAGCAAGCACGATGACAAAAGCCCTAAGGGTTAAAGCCAGGGCGTGGGAGCCTGTGCAGGACAGCTCCTCCAGCCTGAGCAGGGGCTCGGGAGCCCACAGACCCTCCACCAGTCAGGAGGTGACCCCGCCTCACAGACCAGGAGAGGAAGGAGAAGCGGGGAGGGGACGAGGGGGGAAGGTGGACCAGGAGCCAGGAGCCGCGGCTTCCTCAGCATCCAGCCCGGGCGCAGAGCGGCGGCTGCTCCCCGCTGCAGGGAAGGGGTGCCAGCGGTGCTCCCTGCTCTCATGGTGCTCACGGCGCCCCACGGCATCTCACAGCGGACCATAACGCCAGTTCTGGAGGGTCCAGCACTTCTTCTGGCCTCCATGTGCACCAGGCGTGCCATAGTTCGCAAAGGTAGGTGAAGATAAAACACCCAGACGCATAGGATAAAAATGAATCTTAGAAAGCAAAACAAGACAGTAAAGTAGCCAGGCATAGTTACACAGTCGCTGATCCCAGCGCTTCGGAGACAGAGGCAGGGGAATACCTGTGAGTTTGAGAGCAGTGTGGTCTATAAGCAAGTTCCGAGCCAGGCCACACGCTGACACCCTGTCACAAAAATGAACAAACAAAAACATCAGAGTACCTGTGGCTGTGGTTTCCACCACAACCACAGTCCCATCTTTTTCTGTTTTTTGGGTTCAAGAACAGTCCAGACTTTTTCACGACACCTGTAGTTTGTTAAACAGTATAAATTTCTGCATATAAACATCTAGTCCAGAATAAGAACATCATATCAATGTAAACATTTAAAGTGCGGGTCTCCTAGTCCGTGGAGGATGGCTGAGGGTCTCCTAGTCCACAGAGGATGGCTGAGGGTCTCCTAGTCCACGGAGGATGGCTGAGGGTCTCCTAGTCCACGGAGGATGGCTGAGGGTCTCCTAGTCCGTGGAGGATGGCTGAGGGTCTCCTAGTCCACAGAGGATGGCTGAGGGTCTCCTAGTCCACGGAGGATGGCTGAGGGTCTCCTAGTCCACGGAGGATGGCTGAGGGTCTCCTAGTCCGTGGAGGATGGCTGCGGGTCTCCTAGTCCACAGAGGACGGCTGAGGGTCTCCTAGTCCACAG
>NW_026596016.1:0-10682 GCF_907164565.1 Psammomys obesus
TTTTTTTCTATCATCCTGGTGCAAAGCATTTGACTTATTTTGTGTTTGTTTGTTACTGCTAACTTCTTTAGCAACTGCAACCTTCTTGGCTATACCTTTAAATATACTCATTTCATGTGCAAACCACCAAATTTCTCAAAATGCCTATTTTGTTCCACTTTGCTCCCAAATGACACTATAAATTTGGCTACAAGCAGCCATACTCAAGCCATTGCCAGAATTCTGTGATGCCTTTACATTTCTCCTTCAGAATTAAGTCTACCTCCTCTAAACTCAAACTTATACACAGACTCAAGGCATTCATATAAATGCATCTACTTTTTTAATGAAATATTCCAGTGGCCTCCAGAACTATTTCCAATGAATGTTTCATTTCTATCTGAAACATAATAAACTATTATTACTGTCTCTATTTCTTTCAAGATTCTAGTTTTTTGGGATAGTGAGGAATCCCAAGAAAAAAAGGATTTTGGTTTTGACTTGTAAAATTATGGTTATGCTTTGTGACTTCACTCATAAAAAAGGGTAATTTTGAAGTTCTGAAATCTTATAACAACATAATACAATAGCACAAAGGAAATCTGAAATATTTCCCACTTTAATATGCTTTAAATTACTTTCTTATATCACTACAACTTGCATTCACATACCTTAAAATACCTTCTTAAACCCACAAATATTTACAACTTGCATTTACCAACCTTAAAATACCTTCTTAGATGCTCCAATCTTCCTTGTTTTTACCAACTTTGAAACACCTTCTTAAACTCTCAAACATTTTTTTTTTTTTAGATTTTCATAACTTAAACTTTCATATCCTCAGACCTTACATAAATTTTACATCTTTCTATCCAGTTATTCACCATAAGACACAGGTGGTTAATATGAAGCCTATGGACAAGGAAAACTTGTTTGCCTATCTAAATAAGAAATCTAGTACCTAATAGTTCTAACTAGCTAATGAATCAACCAAAGAACTAACAGTGGATCTAATTGTCTGCTCTTTAGCTACAAAGCTACCATTAGCTGAGCTTAGCCATCAGTATGAGCAGCAACCTGAGAAGGATAAATTGTAGCCTAAGTGGATCTATGTATCAATCAAAATGACAGAGGTGACTAATCAGTCCACCACCTAGACAGTTATCCCCGACTCCTGTGGTTTCATGGCACCATGGGTAAAGGCAGTTTGGCCATGAGGCTCAGAATATGAGAGAATGTTTCTGTGGAAAAAAGAACATGAGAGACTCACCTCAATTCATCTTCAGCAATGTGAATCAATGTCTCTCCAGGTGTCCACAGTTTTGTCCACAGTTTAGCCTGGGCACTAGCAGTGGTCCATTTGGGGCAGTCTTGCCCAGTGGGTAGCATATCACAATCCAGAGTTGAAGTCATATGTCATTTTGCCCAAATCTTGGAGATCTTGAGGAGCTACTGCCAGGATTTGGAACTCTCTGTCATAATAAAACTTACGTACATTTGATGCCATATTCATCATATCTCTGACAACCTTGAAAGCCAGCATATCTGAGTTAAAGTTTGTCTGTCTTTAGTTATCTGCTCTAAACTGCATGTAAAACAGAATCTAATCTAATTTCTAATTCTGGCACATTCCATAGATAAGTGTTTTAGGACCATATCTATTTCAAGTAGATCTATATAGGCAAATTTTGTGGTTATCCATCTTACACTTATCCTTGAAAACATAAACAAGAGACTAGTAAAGCTCAATCTTGTAACCAACTGCATCCTTATTAATAGAACTTTGCTACACCTATGCCAGTGTCACCATAGTAGCATATGCTACAGGGCGGGGGATACGCTTTCTCCGGAAATTCGCCCCCTGGAAGGTCCCTGGCAGACTCATCCCACTTGGAAAAGAGACGTGTTCTGAGATTTCTACACTTTTTCAGTTGTGGCTCTGGGGCTGGAATAATAAATTCTTTGATCTTTCTCTGTGACTCCTGAAACAGCACAACTAATTTTATAAAGAAATTTATTATTAGTAGATTATTAAAGGCTTTAATAAACATAGTATATGAAAGAAATGAGTTTTAAAAAAGTAATGAATTAGATTTAGTATTAATAGGCATTAAGAATAGTAAAAAATAGGCTCCTTCTTAAGAAAAAAATAGCATGAGAGGTGCAGCTGGCATGAGTTTACCCCTCCCTTCAGCGTCTTGTTTCTAGGGAAGATCATAAATCTTTAGCAGGACATAAGGGAGGATGGTTGACAAAGGTGTGTTTAGATTTTGGCAGGTATTCGATTTGGCTCAGAGGACTATTACAGCTCCTGACTTTCCTCTTCACTAGTCAGTGATAATGAAACCATAGTTTGAGGTTTTTGTTTCTTGTTTGTGTTGATCAGAAAGTTTCTAGGCAAAGATTTCTTGTGGGCACTGCCCTATGTTAAAACACAAACTTTGTATCCTTGGTAAAAGTCTAAATGTTCTGGAAAGCAAGCCAATTTTAAGGTGCTTCTTTGTGAGATCACTATAAAAATACTAGCTTGACTTCAGTAAAGTTGCAGCAGAGTAAAAACCATCAAGGTGTCTCTGTCTGTCAATTCTTCGCCAAAACCGTGTCTTCCTGTCCAAAGCCTTGTTCTCCCTAGGACGATGGGAGCCCAACTGGGCCGGTCCATGGCAGAACTTAAAATATATTTCTGAACTAAAATAGAAGCAAAACTATTTTTGTTTTTTTAAAGCAAAACTTTCAACCATAGCTATAGTTCAGAGAGGGACTAGCAAATCTTGCTGATCCTACCATATTGCAATAAGACTGAATAGCAAAAGCTTAAAGGGCAGAAGTTGCACTTAATACTAAACAGGGAATTGAATGCACTTGGCAGCCCTCAACAAAGATGACTATCCCACAACTAAGATGGTTGTCAGTCATGTGACTTCACTTAGTTAAAATGGTGGTAAAACCATGTGTTTGTTCTAAGTAGAGATGACAGTGAAACCATGGCTCTATCCTCTTTATTCTTGAATTAACATGGTTAATTAAGGCACATGTTGTTTCAGGCTGTGGCAGGCAATTTAAAACTTCGTGATCAGATGTCACTTGTGGTGTTGCTACCACCCACAGTATAGCACAGTGGAGCATTTACAGTTTCCTGTAACTAAGTTCTAACATTGTAATCAAATAAGTTTTAGAACCAACTACATAAAAATGTACTTGAACTATTCTGGCCATACCAAACCTATCAGCTAGAAAAAAAATAGCATTAATCCATTCCTTCAGGAACTGGCAAAGACAGAGGCAGCCAGGCATACACTTCAAATTATCCTGTTAATATGAATAGACCTTCATAAACCAGGGTTGAATCACACATACAGCATGTGACAAAAATATAACCCTGAAATATATATATATATATATATATATATATACATATACATATACATATATATATATACATATATACATTTCATAGACATTATTATAAAATGCCTGATAACTTTAAAATGTTTTATAGCCTTAACAATTTTTAAAAAAAATCTCTTTTGCAATATCAAAATAAAGTACCCTTTTTTAGAAGTGAAGTCACAAAGCATAACCATAATTTTAAAAGTCAAAACCAAATGTTACCAATGTAAACAACTCAGTCTCTAAAATCAATACCAATTTAATATGAGACTTGTCATCTTAGTCTAAATAAGGATAAGATGATAAGCAGAATTCATGACAGCTTAGAGGGTCTGTAATTTTTTTTGCCTTGCTCCACACCACGTGGCAATTTCAAGATGACAGAGTCACAACACATGGTAGTTCCAACTTTTTTTTGAAAGGAAACCAAAACCAAGAAAGTAGACACCAGAAACAGGAACACAGACTTAAAGAAACACAAAACATAAAACAATATCTCTAAGGGCGAGGGGGCTCTCCTGACTCACTTATCAACCTGCAGGCAAGTCATGGGTTCCCCTAAAATGCCTTAGAACTTGAGTAGGGGGCTTCAGCTAATTCCTGGCCAATGCACCATAGGTTAGGGTCCAGAAGACACTGAAAGTAAGATCCCAGACTCAAGTAGCATGCAAGCAACAAAAGGCATTTATTCTGCAGAATACCAGCATGCTGGGGTCACCATCCAGGCAGAATGGCAACCCTAGACAAAGGCACATAGGTCTTTTAATAGGAAACTAGGAGAATTTCAGGAACAGTTAAGTTATCTTTACTGTGATTGACACAGGTCAAAAGCAAGGGTATGAGTGAACTGATGAATGGCTAGGGCTTGATTACAGGTTGGGGAACTCTCTAAACTGGTTCAAACCAGCCCAGACTGGTAGATGACAGGGAAGTGTCAACTCCTGACTGGCTTGCACCACCCAGGTAGTTAGTGGCTGCATTCCTGAAGTTAAGGCTGCCCAGTACAGATGTCCCACCCTAAGATAAGATACCTTCCCATTTTTTTGTGGTTACCTCCAGGCTATTCCTTGGGTAGTGAATTTTATGGTCCTGTTCCTTGGAATTGATGACCTATGGCCTACTTCCTGAGACTGTTGACTTTTGGTGGGGGGTTAGGCCTGGTCCTTTCTCTATAAGGAATTACAACAGAACAGTTTTATACAATTGCATTAAGGTTTGTACTTAATTAGAAATTACTTGGTGGTCCCATTATAACTTGGTTTCATGGGAAGTTTAAACCAACTTGCCTATATTTATGGTGTATACCAGGATTTGTGAGTAAAGGCTATCTGAGGCTACAAATCTGCCTTAAGGCTCTCCCCTACTGAGGTATCTGGAGGTCCACAAAGGTATTTACTGCAGCAAAAACTTTCTAAAGGTGTATAAGAAGTTCTAAAACAATTTAACTTTTAAAATTGTTTGAATCAAATCAGGAATTCCATAATCAGGAATTCATCTGAACAGCATTAAATACCCCAAAAGTGATGATTCACATCATACTAGATTATAGATAATGAGGCAGTGCACAAAGAATGAGTGTTAGAGTCTGGAAGCAATTCTGCTGTATATCATGCTAGAGTATGCAAAATATTGGATCCCCTTCCAAAAGGTCCACCTGCCTTATGAGAGTTCCTTTAACAGAATGGCTCTTGACAGACCAAGATATGCTAGTTTCGCAGGCATGCATAAGACACAATTTATGGAGTCATAGTAGCTTCCACTAAGCTTCAAAGGAAAGTAGGAAGACAGGTAATGATGGGTAGAGTTGGGGGTTTCACAGGCAACTCTTGACAGGACAGTGTACTAAGAGGTAAAAATAAAACCAAACGAGTAGTGTAGGTCCTCTGAGAGGAACCAGCAAGAATTAACACAATAGCTCAACATTTTAAGACCTAAGCAAAGAACAGGAAAGCCAGGACAAAAGACATTTTCAAACATCTGAATTGAAGTCCATCAGAATCTTTTTGTTTGATTCCCTTTTAAATTTTATCTTAAGAGGACCTGACTAACTCCTTTTTGAGACTGGGCCCAAAGCTGGGCAAAAGTTCTTGCCACCCTTTCCCATTTCCTGTTTGATGAGTTCCTGGAGACTGTACGAGATAGGCAACCAATTAGAGACTGCCCAATATCTAGCCAGAAACTAAGTCAATCAAACAAAGAAAAGTCCCTATAAGGTAACCCTCTCTCTTCCCAAAGTGAAGACCAAGGTTGTACAAATACATCCCTCCGTGGGCACTGGCCAGTACCAATCAAAACCACATAGCCACGGTTGAAATTCCCCTAAAAGGCTTTAAAAGAATTTGTGAGTTAACTTCCTGGTAGCCATTTTTGTATGAATGGTAGACCTTTGCATGCTGGTTGTTTCTTCAGATTAAATGCTATTTGCTTTACATACTATTTGAGTCTTGGGTCTTCCTTCAGTGATTCTCAGATCATTACAATCTTTGAGGTTATAATATAATTACAAGATTTCTCCATTTCCTTTCCTCCCTGCAAATCCTCCCATACACTCCTCTCAGTTTTTCTTCAAATGAATGGCTTCTTCAAATATTGTTGCATGCATATATGTATATTATTGCTAAGTACAATCTCCTCAGTCTGTAGAATGTCATTTGATGTATGGTTTCTTAATAGTCTCACTATTAAGCATCTATTCATCTATTCATTCATTGGGCTTTTTCTTGTTATCTCCCCACTCCTTGCTTGCCAAGATTGGAGTTGAAAATGATAAACCCAGGATTTACTTTCAGGCATTTAATAACTGTTGGAGTGGCTAGAATCACCCTGAGAGGTACCTTTCAGATGTTATCTAGATATGGAGAGAGAGAAGATAGTTAGCAACGAATATTTTTAGGTTAAAACAAATGGGGATCTGTCTCTCTGGGTTGTAGGTAGGTGCTGCAGTGTTTAATGTGAGCCAAGGTTGTAAGGTCCTATATCTGAACAATATTTTTATTATGAAAAAGTAATGAGTAGTTGTCTAAAAACATCTTATTTGGTTTTAAGACTACATTCTAGGGAGTGTCTAACCTTGGTCTTTAAAAAAAATCTTTAGGTATTCATTATTTTTTGGTGTTTAAGACCATGCAGATAGCCAAAATTAATCTTCTTTTCTGTTAAGATCAGTTGGGGATCCAGTTCTCAGTAATCACTGAGACCTGAGAGAAGCCCCTGTCTTCTATAGTGTTATTTTGTAAATTTTAAAAATTTGTTTGGGGATTAATTCAACACCTTTCTTGACTGTGTCTTCATTTGGAAGCATTAACAACAATTTCTTTGTTGTTGACTCTCTGAAGAATGTACACTGGTTAGAGTCCACTTTTTATAGTTTCCATGGCTCCTGAAACAAGAGGACAAGTAACTTGCCAGAATTATGGATCTGTTTGAGAGATACCCTACAGTAACTTGTAACCTAGTTGACCATGGAGGGCAAGGGGCAAATTATTTTCACTTTTAATCCCTCTATCTATATTTGTATAGGCCATGTATGGTTATTGAAAACCCAGGTGGTAAATTCCAATACTCTGGAACTTTTAACTTTTGTGTAATATTTAGCTAATGCTTGGGTAAAACCCATTTACAAAAAATTTATATATATATATGTATATATATACGTATGTATATATATGTGTGTATATATATATATATATATGTATATATATATTTTTTTTTCATTTTCTTTGCTTAAAGGGCTCCAACTCCATTCTTTTCTAACTCTTCTCTTTGCCTTTCCTGTCTCTTATGTCTCTATCTAGGAATCAATCACAGGTTTAATTATCTTCTTATACCCAACTCTTATATTAATGAAACTACTGGTACACTTTTGGCAGTCCCTAAATAGTCTAAATGGAGAGATAGTACAACTGCCACACCTGACAATCACAGTTTGAAGAAGCCAGATATATCAGTGTCTCAACCGCCTACATGACAAGTAAGTGTTACCTATTTTGAGCATGGGAGGTGAATAAAATGAGTGACGGAAAGTGAGCAGGCAGCTTGGGGCAGCTCACACATGCTTGGAAAGTACTCTTAAACAGTCAACTATATACTACATATATAACTCATATTTCTGAGAGTTCAAGCCATAATGCATTTTACACTGACCCTCAGAGTCTTATGAGTATTATAGTCACTATCTTTGGTAATATAATCAAAACTCATAAAAGAAGATATTATTTTCCTACTGTTCTTTTTTTTTCCCAAAGAGTGAAACCAGTATGAAACACAAATATGATCAGCATAAGCGGGAGGAACATAATTCCTGGACAAAATGATCCCCAAATGGAAAGCTCCTACTATCTTTGGATTCATGGAGTTACTAGAAGGTTGAAGGGGAAAGCCTTGGAGTAGACACGTATTGATCCAAAGAGTGTTTGACTTTATTCAAACTTTAGCTAAACATTACACAAAAGTTAAAGTTGGCTGGAGAGATAGCTCAGAGGTTAAGAACACTGGCTGTAATTCCAGAGGACCTGAGTTCAGCTCCTAGAAACCACATGGTGGCTCATAACTATCTGTAGTGAGATCTGCTGCCCTCTTCTGGCTTGCAGGCTTACACGCAGGCTGAACACTATAAATAATAAATAAATTTAAAATAGCAGAGTAGTGTAACCTCTTATTAAAAGCAGAGCCATGTGACAAAGCCTTCACTGAGCTCCACCCAGCATCCACCATAAAAGAAGCCTCCAAATGGAATGCAGGTATTCATTAAGAGTATGTCCCACATGAATCTGAGTCCCTCACTTCAGCTTTTCCTGAGACTGTAATATACTGGCTGGGCAAAAATCCTTCTTGAAAGGAGCAACTTTACTAATTAAGCCTTCCAAGCAGAGAATCTATAACTGTCTATGATAGATCCTGAAAATTTACTATAAAGGTAGGGCTTTTTATGCCCATCTAAGGTCTGAATAATGACATGGAGACCTTTTAATTTTATTATAAGCTTCAGGCAGATACTCAGCTATTATAACTTGACTATAATAGTCTGGCCTTCTTCCCAGACTCATGGCCCACTGCCTGCCATCTGAATATTGCCCTGGCTGCTTCTTCTTCATCAACTCCCCAATGATAACTCTTTCTCCACTGGTCCCTACCTGAGATCCTCTCACTGGGATCTTAAGTCCCACCTTAACTCTCCAGCCCCCTTATTGGCCATTCAGCCCTTTATTTGATCAATCAGGAGGTAATGGAGAACAATATTTACAACATACCAAGACGGAAAATGCTTCATAATAATGACAATGCCAAAGACCAGACTGCAACCAGATCTCTAAGTACAGAAATCAGCATTTGAATACACAGTGCACAATACTGACCTTAATTTCTTTCTTTTCATTTTACGTGACTGATGATGCTCATATCTTACCATTTGAAGTATACTTTTTTATCAGCTATGGTGTGAGCAGTACGCTATTAGTCTAAATAGTAGTGAAATAATATATGATTTCTATCTTCTTGTGAGTAAATAAAAATTTCTACTATATACACATGACTACCCTATGGGCAAAGGAACAGGGCCACTTTATGGGAATGTACTAGAAGCTTCAAACTGATGATTAATACCAAGCATATAAACATCCATCACTGAGGGACTGTTGTTAGTAAACAATTGTTGGGTTAGGGAAGGAATTTTCTTCAAGGGTGCAACTACTGATAAGTTGTCTTTGTTTCAATAACCTCTTACCAAGGCTGAAGAAAGAAACTAATTAAACTCAGGGGATCACACACAAAAAGAAGATAGAAAATTAGAAAGAGGACTTATTGGAAAGAAAGGTATCAATGATAGATAGAGGGAGATGAGAGTGGAGATAGGAGCGAAAATGACTAAATTTTATTATCTAAATATGTGAAACTGTCAAACAGCAACAACAAAAGTTATTAAGAAATCTTCACATTGACATCCCAGATGGCTCATCTGAGATCTGTTGTCCAACTGTACAGTTAACTTATATCTGCAAAATAGCTGGATATGCCTATCTTTTAATTATTTACAAAGGTGCTTAACCAAATCTGCTGCTTGAAGGTAATGTGGACCTCCAAGAGGCTATAATCTGATAGAGAATTGGGCCCATCATTGCATGTTTGACTTCAAATCAGGGACTCTTACAAAATGTGGTATACTCAAGAACATTACATAGGAAACAAATATGGGTTTGCCATCTGGATCATGTTACCTATGTCTGTAGAACATACAAGGATTGCTGGGTCAGATACAGTGTATATCGGATAACATAATATATTAAAAATAAGCTTATTATTGGAATACTTGTTTTCCTCAAATGGTCTGTCTCTATAGGGGACTCTTTGTATTTTTCTCAAGTTTTTCTGTAGCCCAACTGTATAACCAACTAATTTTTCATAACACATGAGTCAATAACACTTAAAATGTACTCCTTGTCCCAGGTGGCTTGATAAGGAACTATACTGCAGAAAACTCTGGTCATTATACTGAATGTCACTTTCAGAGTTTAGTGAAAGATAGATAACTTTCAACTGTCATGCAGCTTCACTCCATCCCAGCCCAATAGAGCATTACCCAGAAATCATTATCAGTGATACATTATATACATGGCTAAATGATGTCTTTTCTGGGCCCCTGTTCAGTAACTAGGGAAAACAACTAATTGTGTAATGTGAATAGAGAGCAGAATGGGATTCTTGAGGCTTTTTCATGGAGTTGAAAGACCCCTGCCAACCTGGTTTACACTCATTCTTGTATGTGCCCTTTTAAATTTATGGCAGAATATTGTCGAATTGTCCCAATGCATGTGGGTTCCCTTCTAACCCTGTAACACAATTTGAAGTTCTGACCATGATATATTCCTCACAAGTTTGAGTTATTTATTTATTTATTGGTTTAAAAGTCTTTATTTTATTTTATTAATTACACTTTATTCACTTTGTATCCCTCCATAAGCCCCTTCCTCCACCCCTACCAGTCCCACCCTACCTCCCCCTTCTTCATGCATACCCCTCCCCAAGTCCACTGATAAGGGAGGTCCTCCTCTCCTTCATTCTGATCTTAGTCTATCAGATCACATTAGGAGTGGCTGCATTGTCATCTTCTGTGGCCTGGTATGGCTGCTCCCCCCTCAGGGGGAGGTGATCAAAGAGCAGGCCAATCAGATTATGTCAGAGGCAGTCCCTCTTCCCATTACTATGTAACCCACTTGGACCCTAAACTGCCATGGGCTACATCTGTGCAGGGGTTCCAGGTTATCTCCATGGCTGGTACTTGGTTGGAGTACAAATCTCTGGGAAGACCCCTGTGTTAA
>NW_026596016.1:10692-31950 GCF_907164565.1 Psammomys obesus
ATGACAGAAGTACTGCAATCTAAGCCTCTATCAGGGTTGGCTTGATGGTCCTTTAAGGCCTCAAACAGCAAGAGTACAGACCTCAATTTTTGTATGCCCCAAGGTTAGCCCATCTGAGCAATGACTTTAAGATTTCAAAACTTGGTGAAATAGTATTTCAGGGATTAATAGCTTTGAGTATTATCTAGAATGGACCCCTCCCTCAAGGTCAGCTTTGAATCCCACCTCCAGTTTCCTTGATAACACTAAAAAATGAAACATCATGCCTGCCTCTCCTACATATTTAAAATTCTATATTAAGTGTGGAGATACTAGGGCTTTGTTGAGGCCCATTAAAGGAAAACTACTTCCTCCTTCTCAAAAGAATGAAGTCTGACTTCTAACTCTGGCCCTGGGTA
Source organism: Psammomys obesus (assembly GCF_907164565.1). Classification (NCBI taxonomy): domain Eukaryota; kingdom Metazoa; phylum Chordata; class Mammalia; order Rodentia; family Muridae; genus Psammomys; species Psammomys obesus. The sequence goes on from NW_026596016.1 coordinate 11,091, forward strand.
AAAAGGCATGAAATTCTCATCTGATCCAAAGAGAAGAACATTAGATTCTAATGGCACTTCTCTTAAGATTTAATTCATCAGGCAGAAGAGAAATTTCAATGGCTAATGTGCTAATGTGCTTGTTGTTCCAGAGTACTAGCATTTGTTACTCAGAATCTACATCATCAGGCTCACAATTCTCTCCACTTCCAGGGATCTGACACACTTTTCTGGACTACAAAGATAGGTACCTGCACTCACATACACACTACCTTCTTTTGATATCTGCAAGCACCTGAATTTCCATGCCCACCTCCCAGTTCTGGACTGTGCAAGCACCTAAACTTACATTCCCACTGCCTCTCTCTTACCTGTTCAGGAATCTGCGATATCATATCCAATGTGCCTCTCTCACCTCCACCTCATCTGGCCTCTGAATGCTCCTGATATGCCTATTGTGTCTCTTTGGACTCTGCAAGAACTTACACTCACATGCAGTATACCCACCTGGCCTCTGCAAACACTTACAATCACATGCTGAGTGCTGCCCTAGCTTCTGTAGGAACCTGCACTTACATGTACAGCCCCAATCTATCCTCTACTGTCTCCTGAACTCACACGCCCAAGTGTTCCCTGCTCTGGACTCTCTATGAACCAGCAGTCATAGGTCCACTGCCTGCCTGGTCTCTCCAAAAACCTGAACTCACATGTAAACTGCCCTCCTCTGGCCTATGCTCACACCAGCACTCATACACTCACAGGCTTCCTATGGACTCTACAGGCAATTGAGCAATACATGAGCACTGACCCACCTTGCCTCAGAAGACAACTGTACTGTCATGCCCACTGCCCATCTCTGGTCTATTATAAACCTGCCAAACCTCCACTTCAGACCTCTGTAGGGACCTGTACTCACAGGCCCACTTCCCAGCTGTTGGTCTCTGTAGGAACCTGCATTCACGTGCCTACTACTATCCTGTCTTTTGCAGGAACCTGCACTCTCATGCCCACTGCACTCTCCTATCTTCTGAGGACACCTGACATCACAGGTGCCCCTCTCTGTCTTCTGAAGTAAGCTCCACTCACATAGGATTAAACTCCTCCACCCTGGGAGTACACCTGCATTCTCACATCCAATGCCCACCTCCAACATCTGCAGGCAACTGCACTCATGTGTTCACTGCCATCCTGTCCTCTGCACATGGACACTGCCCCACTTGCCTCTCCAGGCATCTATACTCACATGTTCACTGAACTCCTGTTCTCTACAGACACCTGTGTGCTCATATGGCCACTGACCACTGTGGCCTCTTAAGCTCCTATACTCATATACAAAATGCCCCCCTCTGTCCCCAGTAGGCACCTGCACCCAGTTTTTCACTGCCCATATCTGCTATTTATAGACAATTGTATTCACATAACAAATGCCACATTCTGTCTTCAGCTGGCCACTGTACTTACATAGCCACTGTTCCCCTATGGCTTCTGCATTTACCAACACTCACTTGACAGTTGCATCTGTCTGGCCTCTCCAGACACATGTGTTCACACACCCAATGACTGCCTGGTCGGTGCAGGAATCTGCACTAACTTGTCCAATGCCCACCTCTGGTCATGGTGCTTAGATGCACTCACAAGCCTACTGCCCTCCTGACATCTATAGACATGTGCACTCACATCCCCATGGCTCCACTTAACCCTCTGATGGTTCCTGAACTCACTTGTTCACTGCCCCTTGGCATCTGCAGTCACCTACAGTCACATGCTCACAGCATGCCCATCCTCTGCTGGAACAAGCACTCACCTGCCCACTGCTTCCTTCTGGCCTCTATAGTCATTTGCACTCATGTCCCACTTGACCCCCAACCCTGGGTTCTGCAGGCACCTGCACTTGTATGGCCACCAGCCACCTTGGCGTCAACAGGCAGCTACACTCACATAAACAGTGCCCCACTCTGCATGTACAAACCCACTGCCCCTGGATTATCTCTGTAGGTATCTGCACTCACATGCCTACCATACCCCTCTGGCCTCTGCAGGCACCTGTACTCACATGCCCACTGCCTATCTCTGGCCTCTACAGTGATATGCCAATTTCCCCTTCTGGCTTCTTCAGGGACCTACACTCATATTCCCATTGCTTCTCCTTGGTCTCTCCACACAACTGCATTCACACACTCACTGGAATTCTCTGGCCTCTGCAGACACCTGCACTCATGCCCATTGTTCCCTTCTGGCTTTTTCAGCCAGCTGCACAAACTCATCCACTGCTCTCCTCTGGCCTCTGCAAGCACCTGCGCACACGTGTACACACGAACATGCACACGCACACACACACACACAAACACACACAAGTCTTAATTTTATATCAAAATCTCATTTTTAAGATACACACACAGGGGCTGGAGAGAAAGGCTAGGCTCACAACCATAAATATAAGATACACACACACACACACACACACATACACACATACACACAGGTATGTGTGTATCACATGTGTGAGGGTGCTTTCAGAAACCAGACGAGTGTGTCTGGTAACCTAGAGTTGAAGTTTTAAGTGGCATGAGCTGCTTGACTTGGATGTTTAGAAACTGAACTTGGGTCTTCTGGGAAGAGCAGCATGTACTTTTAAGCACTGACTAATCTCTATAGTTCCATAAAACAAACTATAAAAAAAATACAGTATTGATCCATCTAGTCTGATCAACACATGTTAAGGGATCATTTTCCTCAGGAAAGCTGATTTACCTGAAGATGTGATAAGGAGCTGAGAGGTAACTATCTAACCCTTCAGTGACAAAATGTACTTTAAATTCCCAGAAATCCCTTCACCAATATAATGCCTTACAGACCTACCACCACAGAGCACCAAGCCTGCCTGCCTTTCTCATTTCAAATTCAAGAAGTGTCACTTTACCTCCCACAACCCCCACCTCGATATAGGCCAAAAGTCTACAGCTGTTTTCACAACCTCTCTGGGCTTTTCCATTCATTCGCAAAAGCAAGCTCCTTCCCTTCCTATTATATAGCTAATGCTGACTTTCATTGCTCAACGCAATATCCCTAAACTAAAAGTTTCATGGCAAGCCATCTTCTAGGACTTTATCTTTGCTATACCAAAGTTCTGCCCTTTATTTCTCTTAAGTATTCACATAAAATTCTGCAATAAATCTCGTTTTTAAAATCACCCTCCTATTATGTATGAATTGAAATTCTGTAATATTTTGTAAGACGAAGGACCCAGAAGCCATTGTCATGAGGATGCTTTTGTGGCCGTTTTGTCCTGGACCCTTGCAAACTTACTTATACTCACCTGAGGTGACAAAGAAACCATCAATGCTTCAATGAGTGCTCTCAAAGATCCCAATTGCCCCATATCACTTTTTTTTTTTTTTTGCAACGAGAGGAATGGGATGATTTTATTAAAAAGAATGGAAGGAAGGAAGGAAGGAAGGAAGGAAGGAAGGAAGGAAGGAAGGAAGGAAGGAAAGGAGGAAGGTAGGTAGGAGCAAATTGCAGAATGGATTTTTGATGATGAAATTCTATCATTATGGTACAGGGATTAAAAACTTTGGAAACAACTGAGGATGGACCCCATTTCCACTTTCTTTGGTATTGCTAGAAAGATCAATATTAACCTTGTCACTCCTTTAAATTGTCTTATAAAAAGATGGGGGCATCTAAGCTTTGTTGTGGTCCAAGGCAAAGCTATTTTCTTTGGGTCCAAAGAAGAAAATTCAAGTTCAAAGCCTAGCCTTGGGTAGAGACCTCATAATCTAAGCTCCCAGAACACATTGGGTACTGTTCTCCCCTCTTTTGAAGAGTTAAAGTAGTCAGGCCTGTTAATCACCTAGCCAGGAAATGTGAGTTATCTGAATGTACTAAAGAAACAGGAGCAATAATCAGTTCTTTTTCTTAGTATTCACATTTTAATGTTTCACAATTTATTCATGATATATCCTGATTGAAGCCTCTTCCCTCAACTCACCCCAGTCCCTCCCTCCTTCCCTCCCCCTTCCACTCTATCCCCTTCCTCTAGTTCACTGAAAGGGGGAGTTATCCACCATTACCATCTGCCCATAGCTTGTTAAGTCTCATCAGGACTGCCTGGATCCTCGTCCTCCATGACCTGGGAAGGCCTCATCACCAGGAACAAGTAGTCAAAGAACTATCAACCGAGTTAATGATAGCCCCGTCTCCCCTCTCTCAGAGATCCACATGGAGACTGAGCTTCCGATCGGCCACATCTGATCAGGGGCTCTAGGTCTTCTCCATGCATTGTACTTAGCTGGTGCATCAGTCTCTGCATCTGAGCTCAGATCCTTTGGCTTTGTTGGTCTCCTTGTGGGACTCCTGTCCCCTCCATGTCCCTCTATCCCTACCTGCCTCTTCTTCCATAAGACTTCCTGGGCTGAGAATCTGCTTTGATCCCCTGTTGGGCGGATCCTTTCAGAGGACCCTCTATAGTAGGTTCTCATCCTGTTTTTTCTCTTCCATTGCTTCTGGTGTCTATCCTGTTTGCAATTCTGAATGACATTCAAGTATCCTCCCTAAGGTCCTCCTTAGTGTTTAGCTTCTTTAGGTCTGTAAATGGCTATCCTATATTACACAGCTAATATCTACTTATCAGTGAGTGTAAACCATGCCTGTCTTTCTGTTTCTGAGTTACCTCACTCAGGATGATCTTTTCTATTTGCGGATATGGTTCAATATACAAAAATCAATCAATGTAATCCACCATATAAACAAAATGAAAGAAGAAAAACACATGATCATCTCCTTAGATGCTGAAAAAGCATTTGATAAAATCCAACATTGTTCATGTTTAAAGTCCTAGAGAGATCAGTGATACAAGGCACTAACCTAAACATAGTAAAGGCAATATACAGCAAGCCTATATTCAACATCAAATTAAATGGAGAGAAACTTAAATTAGTCCCACGATAACACTAATCAGTTCTTTTCTGACGTAATGCATTTGTCTCTCTCTTCATTACTGCACTGCATTGCAGAGTTTCCACCACATAGCTGAAAAACCTACCTGCTTATTTTAGTTACTTAGAACAATGTAACTTTCCCCCTTTCTTCTATCTTTTTTTCTTTTAAATACTGATCAAAGCCTGGGCATCTTTTCCTCATGCTCTGGGCTTTTTGGTGTTTCTCTTTTTCATCCACCTCCTCTGCTTTTATGGCTGCTTTCTATTTCCATTGCAAAAGAGCTTGCTTTCCTCCCCTTCTTTATCTCCCTCCTCCAGATACCTGCCAATATCTATAATTCAACTATCCTGTTGCTTTTCTCTCAGACCCTAATGAAATTTTCCTCAAGCTTCCATTTGAATCTCTTACAATTCTTTAATTAACGAAAGTAAGAACTACTAAAGAGAATTTCCTTGGTAACAATATGCCTGAGGTAATATTACCTCACACATTAATTAAATACACACATTAATTAAAGGTGTATCTGAAAACTAATTTCTAACAGCATTTTCATCATGCTGCATCTGCCAGAGTTGCATAGTGTCACATATCTTAATCACATAAAGAGGATTTTTCTGTTATGAACGTAAATATTTGTTTTAATGGTGCAATGAATAAAGACTCAAAATCTAATATTGTATTTTTGTGAATAATACTGGTATTATGTTTATAATCCTGAAATGTATATTTACACACATACACACCTCAAATTAGACATTAAAATATCTAATATTATGACATTACTTACAACAAAATATATACATTGATACAAAAATCTCTCAGCTCAGAGTATAAGAGTTTATTTTGGAGCCTAATATAAGTGATCATGGCCCAGGAATAGGGATTTTCTTTAATGCAAATCCAAGTATCAACATGTTAACAGATTAATGAACTTTTTATTGTTAGTATTTAGGCATCTGCTCCTGGGTTGCCTAGCAAGCTATGATGCCATCATGTGTCATTGGCCATGTGACCACACCTGGCAGGCATGGTTACATAGCTCCTTAAAAGGATCAACCACTACTTTGTCTCTCTCTTGCCCTCTTGCTCTCTTGGTTCTTGCTCTCTCTCCTTTCTTTCTCTGGGTGCCCCCCTCTTCCACCTGTCATGTCTCCCTCTCTCTTTCTCCCTCTCTCTCCATCTCCATCTAATAAACCTCTTTCATATAAAATCTTCTGTGTGACTCATCATTCGTTAATTGGTTCCTAATATTTATAGGAACAGTAAAAAGAAAAACATGAGTAAAAACAACTTTGATTGTGCCAGATATGGTGGTTCACAACTTTAGTTCCTGCACTCAGAAGACAGAGGCAGAGTGATCTCTGTGCATGTGAGTTTGAGGTCAGCCTGGTCTATATAGTGAATTTCAGGACAGCCAGGGCTACATAATACAACCGTGTCTCAAAAAGTAATCAATTAATTTAATTAGTGTTAATTTAATTAGTGGAAACAGCAGGTAGGCAATGCAAGGAAACCTCTTATAGGTCTCCAATGCTGTCTAATGACATTCTTAGCTTTGAGTTTGTGGAACCTAGTGACCTCTCAAATTAATACTTCTTAAACATTTTAAGTCATAGTGACAAAGATTTAAGTCATATACAAGGTAGGAAATAAGCCATTTGGGGTATACAAATAATCTAAGATAATTTGGAATTAGGCTCTGGATCTGCAACTTTACAACCTCTCCACAGTCATTGAAATTCCAATTAGTCACTCAGTTTTGAAGAGTGTTCAGCCTAAGGTATGTTTTCTCCCCTAGAACTTAAGTTTAAAATCTATTAGCAATTAGTTCAGCAGCAAAATTAGCTCATATCAGCACTGAGAAAATATGTGTATGTTTTATATGGATCAAAGCCCAGAAATCAGGCAAAAGTATCTCTGCATTCAACCCAATCTTAAAATTAATTTAAATTTGATGTTTGCTTAGCAAAAGGCAATTTAGAAATTTTCTATGTATTTTATGAAAGCATATTTTAATAGAGGTCACCCTTTATCTTCTTGTAAATCCTGTAGCAGGATTTTTTTTTCCCTCAGCATCCATTTCAAAAAACATTGAAAGCACCAGATTCAATCCATTTTATTAGAAATAATGTTCATAATTAACATGTCAATTAGTTAATATTTTAGGTTAGTGTGTCTGAGGTAAGGTCTTGAATAAAAAATGTTTTTATTAAGTCTCAAATTCTTGTAATTTTTGCTAAACATTTTTTTGAAGCAAAAGAGAAAAAAAACCCACTTCAGCAGCTATAGACACCACATGTTAATGTAGTTCAAAATCATACCCCAAACACATTTATATATCACATATATTTTAATCTAATTTTTATAAATTAATTTTAAGTTACCATATGAAGTATTTGGTATTATAATTGCATTTTCAAACAGAACAAGTTACAATTGATTATCCTCTTTCCTTGTTTCCTACACTCCTTTACATTCTTCCTCTGCTCATCTTTTTGTTTCCATGCCACATATGTCCATTTGCACTCTACCCCTTCCTAGGCACACACCTTTCATCATCTCTTCATCTTTCTATAGTGTTTAGGCTTTATTCATATTTACACTTGTTTATATACATAGAAGAACACATTATATGGTAAGATGGTAGAGTATGTATAAAAGATAAAATACACAGATCTTTCTGAATTTGGGTTACTTCAGTTAATATAACACTTTCCCATTCCACACATATTTCTGCAGATTTTACTTTATAGTTGAGCAAAATTCGATTATGCCCCATGTTTTTATTATTCATTCATCTCTTGGTGGTAATTTAAGCTGATTCCATTTCCTAACTATTTCAAACAGAGCAGAAGTAAACATGTATATATGTGCAAGCATCTCTGTAGTATGAAAAAAAGTCCTTTGAGCATACGTCCTGGAGTAGTATAGATGTGTCATTTTTTGAGGGACCATCATATTCCCTTTTGTAATGGCTATACTAGCTTGAGCTCCTACCAGCAATGAATAGTGATTCCTATTTTTCTGGTGCACTCACTGCATTTATTTTCAATTTTTTTTGGTGATAGCAGTTTTGTTTTGGCTGAAATGATATCTCATCCCAAAGTAGATTTAATTTGAATTTCTCTGATAGTTAGAGATACTGAACAGTTAAAATCTATTCTGTTCTATCATTTTTTTCTTATGTGGTCTGTTAATTTCATTAGTTCATTTGTTGACTGAGAATTTTAACTTTTAGTGGTTTTGTGAGTCTTTATAAATTTTAGGTAAATTAATAGCCTATCATCTGAAGTATAACTGGCAAAAATTTTGTCCCATTCTATAGCCTGTCTGTTAAATCTGCTGGCACTTTCCTTTAGGGGCTTCCTTCACAAACAGAAGAAAAGAATCGAGAAACTATCCTGGCTAGATGTGCATTTAGAAAATCTGGTGAACTTTTCTGTCATAGTGATAGAGAATGGCTATAGCCATGTTTAGGACAAAGAGCCACATGAAACTGGCACTGTATTCTCAGTGACAGACACATTTTTTGAAGTATAGAATATAGGTGAGGTTTATTACTGAGCAGTGGAAATCACTCTCAAGGGTGGAAGTATTCAGTAGCCAGAGACCATTGTGCTGACCTACATGTTTAAGTGGACTTAATGCTATTTACATTTTTGTAATAATAGTTTCATTTATTATTTAAAATGTCCATAATGTATGCTATGCTTTTGGTCATATAACCCAGAAGTACCTCCCCACAACTACCATAATGTGCCCCATCTTATCTCAGTGCCAACTTCATGTCCTCTTTTATTTTTTATTTTTGTATTTATTTTTAAAATTAATTTATTTTTTTATATTTTCCTTTTTTTATTAATTACAATTTATCAGCTTTGTATCCCAGCTGTAGCCCCCTCCCTCATTCCCTGCCAATCCCACCCTCCTTCCCACTTCTCCTCCCATGCTCCTCTCCAAGTCTACTGATACTGGAGGTCCTCCTCCCCTTCCATCTGACCCTAGCTTATCAGGTCTCATCAGGACTGGCTGCATTGTCCTACTCTGTGGCCAGGCAAGGCTGTTCTCCACTCAGGCAGGTGGTCAAAGAACCAGCCACTGAGTTCATGTTAGAGACAGTACCTGTTCCCATTACTAGGAAACCCACTTGGATACTGACCTGCCATGTGCAACACCTGAGCAGAGCTTCTAGGTAATATCCATGAATGGTCCTTAGTTGGACTATCAGTCTCAGCAAAGACCCCTGTGCCCAGATATTTTGGTACTGTTGTTCTCCTTGTGGAGCTCCTGTCCTCTCCAGGTCTTACTAACCTCCCCTTCTTTCATAAAATTTCCTGCACTCTGTCAAAAGTTTGGTTATGAGTCTCAGCATTTCCTTTGATACACTGCAGGGTAGAGTCTTTCAGAGGCCCTTTGTGGTGGGCTCCTGTCCTGTTTCCTGTTTTCTCCTTCTTCCAATGTCTATCCTGTTTGTCTTTTTGAGTGAGGATATTGATCCTTCTATCCAGTGTCCTCCTTCTTCCTTGGTTTCTTTAAGCATACAGATTTGCGTGGGTTTATAATATATTATATGTCTAGTATCCACTTGTAAGTGAGTGTATACCATGTGTCTTTCTGTTTCTGGGATACCTCACTTAGGATGATCTTTTCTAGTTCCCACCATTTGCCTGCAAACCTCATGATTTCCTTGTTTTTAATTGCTGAGTAGTATTCCATTGTGTAAATGTACCACAATTTCTGTATCCATTCCTCAACTGAAGAACATCTGGGTTGTTTGCAGGTTCTGGCTATTGCAAAAAAAGCTGCTATGAACATGGTTGAGCAAATGTCCTTCTTGTGTACTTGAGCGTATGTTGCAGGCTACTATTAATATTTACTATTAGTTTATCTTCTGGTAAAGCTTGCTGTTAATCTTAAACAGCTGTATAACCAAATCACCACACAGAGACTGGGTTTTTAGTTAACCTAGAACATAATGCTGGGCAATATTTACTCCTTCCTAAACCTCCAAGCCCTCAGTTTCCTAACATTTAGATTTCCCACATTATACTTGCTTTTTGTGAAAGCTTAGGTCTGATTCATGCTCCACGTCCTCCAAGATCTCTCCTCCAGTTCTGATCTCTTCCCTCTCCTCTTGCCCCTTCTCCTCCTCCTCCTCCCACTCCTTCCTATCCTCTGGCTCACAACATTGTATCTAGTTGCTTTATTTTGTCCTGTTTACACAAGAGTTGAAACAGGATGTTTGTAATGAGTATCACAATGGAATATCCGGATTGAAACCAGAGTTGGGGGTGGGGAAATCAGCATTTGAATTAACAAGGGTAAGGTGTATACATTTCAAAAGAACATTATACCAACAAGCGTATTTTGGATATATGCCTAGGAGTGGTATAGCTGGATCTTGAGGAAGCAGTGTTCCTAATTGTCTGAGAAAGTGCCAGATTGATTTCCAAGTGGTTGAACAAGTTTACACTCCCACCAGCAATGGAGGAGTGTGTTGAACCACAGAATGGCTGTTTGACTCCTGCCTACTTGGAATCTATGATGCACATTGTACCTTGCATGGTACAGTGAGTTTTCATCCCTGGACCACAGGTGCTGCTTTGAGCTTTGTAGAGGTTTGTTCAACCGTTTAGATTTGGCAAGGTATGTATATGAGAACTTGCCTCCCACTTACCTGAGAACTGTCCTCCCACTTTTTAGAATTTCCTTGAGAAAATCCTGCTTTGTGATTTTCACTGAAACTAGTTCCTCCCCCCGAGTTGCCCATTCTTACACTTTATAGGCTGTAACCTAAAGTACAATAAACCGAGACTTGATCAAAATTCTGTCTTGTCTCCATTCTTTGTGTCTCCTGTTCCATCTCATTTCCACACCCCCTTCCAGGTTCCAAGCTGTAGTCCTGCGGGTAGGGATAGAGGAGGGTTCCCTTTTCTCCACATCCTCTCCAGCATGTATTGTCACTTGAGTTTTTGAACTTAGCCATTCAGATGGGTGTAAGTTGAAATCTCAGGTCGTTTTGATTTGCATGTCTCTGATGACTAAGGATTTTGAGCATTTCTTTAAGTGTTTCTCTGTCATTCTATATTCCTCCACAAAGAATTCTCTGTTTAGCTCTGTATCCCATTTTTTTAATTGAATTATTTGCTTTGTTACTTTTTAACTTCTTGAATTCTTTATATATTCTGGATATTAGCCCTCTGTCAGATATCAGGCTGGAGAAAATCCTTTCCCAGTCTGTAGGTTGTAGTTTTGTTTTGATGACAGTGTCCTTTGCTTTACAGAAGCTTTTTAGTTTCATGAGGTCCCATTTATTGGTTGTTGATCTGAGAGCCTGTGCTGTTGGTGTTCTATTCAGGAAGTTGTCTCCTGTGCCAGTGAGTTCTAGGCTCTTCTCCACTTTTTCTTCTAACCTATTTAGTGTGTCTGGTTTTATGTTGAGGTCTTTGATTTACTTGAACTTTAGTATTGTGAATGGTGATAAATATGGATCTGTTTCCATTTTTCTGCTTGTAGACATCCAGTTAGACCATCTTAAACATTTGTTGAAGATGCTGTCTTTTTTCCAGTGAACGGTTTTGGCTTCTTTGTCAATAATCAAGTACCTAGGAGTGTGGGTTTGTTTCTGGGTCTTCTATTTTATTCCACTGATCCACCAATCTGGTTTCTTTGCCAGTACCATGCAGTTTTTATTACTATTGCTCTGTAGTACAGCTTGAGATCAGGGATAGTGAAACCTCCAGACGATCTGTTGTGATAGAGGATCATTTTGGAAATTCTGGGTTTTTAGTTTTTCCATAAAAAGTTGAGAATTTTTCTTTCAAGGTCTGAAAAGAATTGTGTTGGTATTTTGAAGGGAATTGCATTGAATCTGTAGATTGCTTTTGGCAGGATATCCATTTTCACTGTTAATTTGACCAATCCATGAGCACGGGAGATCTTTCCATCTTCTGATATCTTCTTCAATTTCTTTCTTCAGAGACTTAAACTTTTTTTTTTAAATAGGTCTTTCACTTGCTCAGATAGAGTCAAGGTACTTTATGTTATTGGTGGATATTGTGAAAGATGTCGTTTTCCTAATTTCTTTTTAACCCTTTTGTCTTTGGTATACAAGAAGGCTTTTAATTTTTTTGAGTTAATTTTGTATCCAGCCAATTTGCTGAAGGTTTTTTATTAGCTGAAGGTGTTCTCTGGTTGAAATTTTGGGGTCATTCATGTACACTATCATATCATCTGTGAATAGTGATACTTTGACTTCTTCCTTTCCAGTTTGTATCCCTTTGATCTCCTTTAGTTGTCTTATTGCTCTAGCTAGAACTTCAAGTACTATGTTGAAAAGATATGGAGAGAGTGGGCAGCCTTGGCTTGTCCCTGAGTTCAGTGGGATTGATTTAAGTTTCTCTCTACTGAGTTTGATGTTGGCTATAGGCTTGCTGTATACTGTCTTTACTATGTTTAGGTATGTGCCTTGTATCCCTGATCTCTTCAAGACTTTAAACATAAATGTTTGTTGGATTTTATCAAATGCTTTTCAACATCTAAGGAGATGATCATGAGGCTTTTTTCTCCTTCAGTTTTTTTATATGGCTGATTACATTGATGGACTTCCATACACTGAACCAACCCTGTATGCCTGGGATGAACCCTACTTGGTCGTGGTGGATGATATCTTATATATGTTCTTGGATTCAGCTTGCAAATATTTTATTGAGTATTTCCGCATCAATGTTCATAAAAGAGATAGGTCAGAAGATCTCTTTTTTTGTTGGGTCACTTTTGTTTAGGTATCAAGGTGATTGTGGCTTCATAGAATGAGTTTGGTAATGTTCCTTCTGTTTCTATTTTGTGGAATAGTTTGAAGAGAATTGGAATTAGCTCTTCTTTGAGGCTCTGGTAGAATTCTGTGCTAAAACCATTTGGCCCTGGGACTTTTTTTGGAATAGAGACTCTTGATGACTGCTTCAATTTCTTGGGGCATATAGGACTATGCAGTCTTTCTACCTGATCTTGACTTAATTTTGGTAAATGGAATATGCCAAGACAATTGTCCATTTCCATTAGATTTTCAAATTTTGTGACATATAGGCTTTTATAGTATGATGTAATGATTGTTTGGATTTCTTGAGTGTCTGAAGGTATGTCCCCCTTTTCATTTCTGATTTTACTGATTTGGATATTTTCTCTCTCCCTTTTAATTAGTTTGGCTAAGGGTTTGTCTATCTTGTTGATTTTTTTCAAAGAACTAGATCTTGGTTTCATTGATTCTTTGAATAGTTTTATTTGATTCTAATTCATTGATTCCAGCTCTGAGTTTGATTATTTCTAGCTGTCTGCTCCTCTTGGGTGTATCTGCTTCTTTTTTTCCAGAGCTTTTAGTTTGTCCATTAATTTGCTTGTATGAGATATTACAAATTTCTTCTTGAAGGCAGTTAGTGCTAAAAAATTTTCTCTGAGCACTGCTTTCATTGCGTCCCATAAGTTTGGGTATGTTGTGCCTTCATTTTCATTGAATTCTAGGAAGTCTTTAATTTCTTTCTTTATTTCTTCTGTAACCCAGCTCTCATTGAGTAGTGAATTGTTGAGTTTCCATATGCGTGTAGGCTTTTTGCTATTTCTGTTGTTGAGGTCCAGCTTTAGCCCATCGTGGTCAAATAGAATACAGGGGATTATTTCAATCTTCTTGTATCTGTTGAGGCTTGCCTTGTGACCAAGTATACAGTCTATTTTAGAGAAAGTTACATGTAGTGCTGAAAAGAAGGTATACTCTTTTGAGTTTGGGTGAAAATTCTGAAGACATCTATTAGGTCCATTTGACGTAGGTCCTCTGTAAGTGCCTTCATTTCCCTATTTGTCTTCTGTCTAGATGATTTGTCCCTTGGTGAGAGTGGAGTGTTGAAGTCTTCCACTATTAAGGTATTGGGATCGATGTGTGATTTAAGCCTTAATAATGTTTCATTTATGAATGTAGGTGCTCTTGTATTTGGGACATAGATGTTCAGAACTGTGATGTCCTCTTGGTAGATTTTTTCTTGGATGAGAATATAGTGCCCCTTCTCATCTTTTTTGATTAATTGTGTTTGAAAGTCTATTTTATTGGACATTAGGATAGCTACCCCAGCTTGTTTTCTGGGTCCATTTGCTTGAAAAACCTTTTTCCATCCCTTTACTCTGAGGTAGTGTTTATCTTTGTTGCAGAGGTGTGTTTCTTGGATGCAGCAGAATGTTGGACCCTGGTTTGCAACCATTCTGATAGTCTGTGTCTTTTTATGGGAGAGTTGAGTCCATTGATATTGATAGATACTAGTGACCAATGAAAGTTAATTTCTTTTGTTGAGGGTTTGGTGCTGTTCCTGTGTTTCGTTGCTTGTATTCTTTTGATTTTTGTTGTATAGTTATCTATATCCTATGTTTTCTTGGATGTAGTTGTTTTCATTGGATTGGAATTTTCCTTCTAGTATCTTCTGTAGGGCTGGCTCACTTTGTAGATATTGTTTAAATTTGGTTTTGTCATGGAATATTTTATTTTCTCCATCTATGTTAATTGAGAGCTTTGCTGGGTAGAGTAGTCTGGGTTGGCACTTGTGGTTCCATAAAGTCTGCATGACATCTGCCCAGGCTCTTCTGGCTTTCATAGTTTCTGTTGAGAAATCTGGTGTGATTCTGATAGGTCTACCTATATATGTTACTTGGCCTTTTTCCCTTGCTGCTTTTAATATTTTTCCTTTGTTTTGTAGGTTTAGTGTTTTGACTATGATGTGACGTAAGGAGTTTATTTTCTGGTCTAGTCTATTTGGTGTTCTGTAGGACTGTTGTGCGTTTATGGAGATCTCTTTGTTTAAGTTGGGAAATTTTTCTTCTATTATTTTCTTGAAAATATTTTCTGGACTTTGGAGCCTGGTATCTTCCTTTTCATCTACTCCTGATATTCTTAGATTTTGTCTTTTCATGAAGTCCTTGATTTCTTGTATGTTTTGTGTTTGGAACTTTTCTGTTTTTACTTTTTCTTTAGAAATGTATCAATTTCTGCAAGTGTATCTTCAGCACCTGAGAGTCTCTCTTTCATCTCTATTGGTGAAACATACCTTTTTGTTTCCTGATCTTTTCTCTTAGTTTTCCAGCTCCAGGGCTTTCTCTGTTGTGTATTATTTATTGATCTTAATTCTGTTTTCATCTCTTGCATCATTTCCTTCATCTGTTTGAATGTGGAGCCCTTCTTTTCTATGATGGCTTCTATTTTTTTGTTTCCTTTCTCTATGCCTCTAATTGTGCCTCTACTTGTTTGTCTGTATTACCTGTATTTCTTTGAGAGCTTTGTTCATTTCCTCTTTATTTGGCTCTACTTGTGTGGCTATTTCTTTGAGAGAAGTGTTTGTTTCCTCTTTATGTGCCTCTATTTGTGTGGCTATTTCTCTGGGAGAGTTGTTCATTTCCTTTTTAAGAGCCTCTAATAACTGGATAAGCATAATTTTTAAGTCATTTTCTTGTGTTTCAAATGAATTAAAATGTTCATTGATTTGGGGGGTTTCTGGTGAAGCCCTGATGTCCTGATTTTTGTTGGGTGTGTTCTTACGCTGTCTTCTGGCCATTTGTTTATCTGTAACCCACACTGTTTGTTCCTGGAGTCTGTACTTCAGACTGGTTCCATCTTTTTCCAGTTTCTGGAAAGTTTTCCAGGAATATGAGATAGGTCCACTGGTTTGAGAGTGTGCATTGTTGTTCAAGCTGTACCTAAGTGAGGAATGTGATGCTGGAGCTATTAGCTGGCACTGTTAGCAGGCACAGTGCACAGGCAGATTCCCTGACTACCTCAGTGGTGTACAAGCTACAGGTATGAAGATCTGTCTGGGTTCCAGGAATTTTTGCCTGGAATTCACTGGTAGACCCACAGAGCAGGGGCTTCAGTGTTGAGAACACTGTCCCAAGAATATTTATGTTGCCCACAATAGGGTTGTGGGTGGTAGGGATCTATTGTCTGGTTGCTTGTGTAGAAGGGCCCTGGATCTGGGGCTCTGCAAGCACTCACTTGGAGGTGCACTCACTCTCTAGCATGAACAGTTGGAAAGCACAGGGGTTCCCCTTTTCTTTACTTTCCGATTTGTTCATGCTGGGGCAAATGCAGGTGTAGGCTAAGAGTCAGCTCAGTGGTGCTGTGGCAGCAGGTCTTGCTGTCCACTGGCACTGTGCACTATGCTGGGAGCCGCCTTCGCTGGAGCACTGGGGGCCAGGCACTGTGCTCTGTGGTGTGCACTGTAGGACATATATGCTGTCTCTGCCAAAGAGGTAGTAGGAAAGTGGATAAGGGAAAGTGCGTGGGGATTGAGTCCCCAGGAGAAATCCATGGAGGAGTCCGCAAGTGACCTGAATCTAAATGGTCTCAATTCACAGTTAGTCCCTTTTCTCCCTGGAAGCCTCGATGTCCTTGTTCAGGGTTGAGCATCCCCTCCACTCAGCATTTTCAGAGTTTCAGATCCTTTGCCCCTTAGATATGGTGCACACTGGTCCCTGCTATCTTAGATCCTCCCTAATTTATTTTTATTAATTACAATTTATTTATTTTGTATCACAGCAGTAGCTGGCTCCCTCATCCCCTCCCAATCCCACCTTTCCTTCCTCTTCTCCCATTCCCCTCCCTCAGTCCACTGATAGTAGCAATCCTTCTTCCATTCCATCTGGCACTAGTTATCAGATCTCATCAGGACTTGCTGCATTGTCTTCTTATGTGGCCTAGTAAGGCTTCTCCCCTCCTCAGTGGGAGATGATCAAAGAGCTAACCACTGAGTTCATGTCAGGGACAGACCCTGTTCCCCTTACTAGGGTATCCACTTGAACACTGAGCTGCCATGGGCTACATCAGTGCAAGGGTTCTAGGTTATCTACATGCATGGTCCTTGTTGGCATATCAGTCTCAGAAAAGACCCCTGGGCCAAGATTTTTTGTTTCTGTTGCACTCCTTGTGATGCTCCTGTCTCCTGCAAGTCTTTCTAATTCTCCCTTCTTTTACAAGATTCCCTGCACTCTGCCCAAAGTTCAGTTATGAGTGTCAACATATGCTTTGATACCTTGCTGGGTAGAGTCTTCAGAGTCCTTCTGTCCTGTTCCCTGTTTTCTTCCTCTTCCAATTTCCTTCACATTTACCTTTCTGAGTGAGGATTGATCATGTACCCAGGGTCCTCCTTCTTGCTTAGCCTTTTTAGGTGTACAGATTTTAGTATGTTTACCCTATATTGTATGTCTAATATCCACTTATAAGTATTTACCATGTGTGACTTTCTGCTCCTTTGATACCTCACTTAGGATGATCTTTTCTAGTTCTCACCATTTGCCTGTAAATTTCATGGTTTCCTTGTTTTTAATTGTTGAGTGGCATTACTTTGTGTAAATATACACAATTTCTGTATCCATTACTCATTTGAGGGACATCTGAGTTGTTTCCAGAGTCTGGCTAATACAAATAAAGCTGCTACACACATGCATAAACAAATGTCCTTGCTGTATACTTGAGCATATTTTGGATATATGCCTAACAGTGGTATAACAGGATCTTGAGGAAGCACTATTTTTAATTGTCTGAGAAAGTGCCAGATTGATTTCCAAAGTGGTTGTCCAAGTTTACATTTCCACCAGAAATGGAGTAGTGCTCCCCTTTCTCTAGCATGTGTTGTCATGTGAGGTTTTGATCTTAGCCATTCTGTTATGGATCTCTTTTCATTTTTCTAGTTTGGTTTGGTGCAGTGTGATAAATATGGATCTATGTTCATTTTTGTAAATGTAGAAAGGTACAAATAGATCCATATTTATCACCATGCAGCAAACTAAATTCCAAGTGGATCAAAGACCCCAACATAAAACCAGACACACTATACCTGTTAGAAGAAAAAGTGAGGAAGAGCCTTAATCTCATGGGCACAAGAGACAACTTCCTGAACAGAACACTAACAACCCAGGCTCTAAGATCAACGATCAGTAAATGGGACCCCATGAAACTGAAAAGCTTCAGTAAAGCAAAGGACACTGTCATGTCCTATTTTTTAATTATTACTAATAACCGTCTGAGTCTAATCAGTTTTTACCATGTGTATTTAGAAATAGAGTCATCACATGGACAATTTACCAGTACCATTGTCCCTGAAGGAGAATGACTCTCCCTCCATCAGCAGCCAACAACAGCTGAAAGTTCTTCTGTTAGGTATGAGTCCTCAGGAACCTCTTTCCACTTTATACTGGAATTTTGTCTGGTTTGACCTTGTACAACCTGTATGAAGGTAGCCACAGTAGCTGTGAGAGTTGATGTGTATAACAGCCATCCTCAAATCAGCATCCTATAACCCTACTCACCACCTACTGATTCTAACATTCTTCTAACCTTCTTCTTTTGTGGTATAACCTGAGCCTTAGGTTTGGAAGGCTGATATAGTTGGACCATCCATAGCTGAACAGTAACAGGTACTTATATTCAGTGCTTTGACCAGTTACAAGTCACTGGATTAACCACTATCCACTGCAAAAATAATAATAATAATAATTAAAAAAATAAAGAAAGAAGCTTCACTGACTAAAGTTGAAAGTAGCAGAAGTAGCAGAAATTTGTGGGTATAAACATAAATATTTACAAAGCAGTTTGACAACATGATCATATACCATTACAGCAAGAATATGTTTCCTCCTACGGCCTACAATATCCCCTGTAAAAGGCTTTAAAGAGGCTTGAAAGGGAATGGAGGATATTTACATTGCAATACAGGATGTGAACAAAAGTAATTGTCAATCCAGAATTTATAAAGGTAAAAAAAAATCTCCTGAGTACAGTGAGGGTGTAAGATCATCACGAAAGTTCTTGAAGCCAGGAATATTTCTCTTCTTTGAAAATGATACACTTCCTCTGAAAAAGTTTATCAAATAATACTCATCTTCTGCAGACTCTAAATATACTAAGTGTTGCTTTGCCATGAGCCATACCTTCCCTCTGGCTAAAAATATGTTATTATAAATACAGAATATCAGCAAGTTATCTATATCACCATAGAATACCTGTACATTTACTTGTGTATGTTGGTTCAAGTCCATCAAACCAACAACATATTTTAAACCTGTATTCCAATAAGCTGGTTTTTTTTTCATTTTTATTTTTATTAATTACAGTTTATTCACTTTGTATCCCCCCTGTAGCTCCCTCTTTCCTCCCCTTCCAATCCTTCCTTCCTTCCCCCTTATCCACCAATGTCCCTCCCCAAATCCACTGATAGGGGAGGTACTCCTCTCCTTCCTTCTGATCCTAGTCTGTCAGGTCTCATCAGGAACCCTGCCCTGCAAATACTTCCCTAAAGATTAAGCACAAAAAAATTGATATGATTACCATTTCTGTACCCAGCTATTCCATATGGAATGCAGTATATGCAGTGGCCCATGCCCTCCATAAAATGCTATTGAGAAAACCTGAAATGCGATCTAAGGAAGACAGAAACACGGACTGGCTTTTACCATGGCAGGTAAGCCTCAGTCATAAACAAGGGATGCTCAGGATCTAACATTATTAGTAAGTAATTTGCTGTTGTCAAGCCAATAAAACGTTTTCATTTTATAATTAAAAGTATAAATTAAAATGGAAAAGGGTTCTGTCATAGTGTATATATATATATATATGTCTGTAATTATGATTTTGGAACTGAAAGAACTGATTTGAAGACAGTAAGTTTAAATGTCTTTTTAACAAATGTTTTCCTAGTGTGAAATGGAATTCTGTAAGATATGAATGTAATCCAGGTAAAAATAAAGCAAGTCTAAAAATAAAAATGTATGTGTTTTCATGGAGTAAAAAAAAAGGGTGGTGGAATGGAGAGGAGGAATGGAGTCAAAAGTTACAGATGGTAGCAGAAGAGACAGGAGAAAATGGAGACCCCAGGGTTACCATCTTCCAGGTACTCCATTACAGGAGCAATGGTGAGATGCATTAATGTTAAAACCTGCTTGTTGGGTGTGGTAGCACACGCATTTAAATTCAGCACTCAGGAGGCAGAGACAAGTGGATCTTATGAATTCAAGGACAACATAGAAAATTCCAGGACAGCCATGGCTACACAAAGAGACCCTGCCTCAAAAATAATAAAAAAAACAAACAAAAAAAAAACCCTTTCTTTGTTATCAACTTGATAGCCCCAGACCATGTATGAACTACACTTTCAGAAAATTTATGATAAGTGTCAAAGGATGATGCAACAAAACCTCTGCAGTGGGGAAGAAATGTTGATTAAGATCTATACAATATTTAGCACAAAGAAACCCAGATAGACTGAAGAATCTTAGAACACATACAGTGGTTCTAAGCAATTTAATGAACACTGGGAAAGACATCACAAGGGTGGGACCAATATTCATAATCCTATTTATGAAGAACCATCAGAAATGTGACTAGAATCTGTGACTCAAGCTGTAGAAGGCTGTCCAATGATTGGACTAGCATTAGTGACAAAGGTCTGCAAGTGGGTGGAACAGGCATCTGGGAGGGATCCTAGGAATGAACACAAAGAGTACTGGAACTAGTAATCATTACCCCAAACAGCTCTCCCTCTTACCCATCTCTTCTTTAATACCCATGTCTCTTTACCTGTCTCTTTTCCTTTCGTTTTCTTATTTTATTCTCAATGTGTTCCTTTTTGGTTTCCATTTAAAAAAGCTTTCCAAAGAACACAAGCTGGTCTGGTTTGAGGAATCTCCATATCTTATGAAAGCTGGGGCTCTTTTAGGTGCCTGATAGCACTTAAAAAATTAAAAAATAAAACAAAACGTTTACTTATTCTTTGATAATTTCATACATGTATGCATCAGTCATATCCACTCTAACTTTCCACTCCCTTCTAGACACCTCTGCCATTATGTTCCTCTCCACCTTCATCTCTTTTCTTCCTTCCTTCCTTCCTTCCTTCCTTCCTTCCTTCCTTCCTTC
>NW_026596016.1:31960-32626 GCF_907164565.1 Psammomys obesus
CTCAACTCCATAAGGTGCAAGAGAAACTACAGAAGATGTACTATTTGGGGATGATCATTCAAAGTCACTTATTCTCAGTACTTTGCCAAGTTATGAATGTCTCTATTAACTTTTGTTCACTGTAGAAGAAGGCTCTCTGGTCAAAACAGAGCAGCACCGATTTTGTGAAGTAAATGCTCACAAGCTGTGCTGAATTGAAAGATGAAGTTCTCAGATGTCTCTGGTTTTAGCAGTTTTCTCCTGGTCCTGTGTTTGGGAGGGGTAAGTTGAAGCCACTGGCCTCAATAGCCTCTTTATTTTTGTGTTTATGACAAGTTGGAGTGGGGACTTAACAACACTTTTCTGGTCATTCCCTCAGACCCCAGAAGTCCAGTATATAGTCTTCTAATTCTTGGTAGGGTAAATGTTGTTAGATTAGGTTCCAGAGTCTGAAGATAGTTATTTTGGATAATTACAGTAAGTGTAATACT
Source organism: Psammomys obesus (assembly GCF_907164565.1). Classification (NCBI taxonomy): domain Eukaryota; kingdom Metazoa; phylum Chordata; class Mammalia; order Rodentia; family Muridae; genus Psammomys; species Psammomys obesus. The sequence continues at coordinate 32,431 of NW_026596016.1, forward strand.
TGTATAGGTAAGACAGGTGGTGGTGGCTCATACCTTTAATCCCAACATTCAGAAGGCGGAAGGCAGGTGGATTTGTATGAGGTTGAGGCCAGTCTGGTTTACAGAGTGAGTCCAGGACAGCCAAGGCTACACAGAGAAATCCTGTATTGAATAATAATAATAATAATAATAATAATAATAATAATAATAATAATAA
>NW_026596016.1:32636-81839 GCF_907164565.1 Psammomys obesus
AATAATAATAATAATAATAATAATAATAATAATAATAATAATAATAATTGTATAGGTAGAGTGACTTACTACTGGAATGTCCCACCCCACCTGCTTCCATGATGTCCACTTTTCTTCTTTCTTTTTTCTACTTTTTCCCAAAATTGCCCCATTTCCTCACTTGTCGTTATTGTTCTTTCCATCTGTTTACTATTCTGTTATCTATTTCTCTATCAACAAAATATTAACCACTATTCTTCTTCTTTTTCTTCTTCCTCTTCTACTTCTTTCTTATGTCTTTTCACTTACACCCATAGTAACTTATGCCTTAATGTCCTCAACACTATATGTGCCCCTTTGCTATTTAAGGGTGACTGATTTTTATTTGACTATATAATTTTCATAGTAGGCCTACACTTCCATGGTGATTTTTTTCAAAGAACATTCTACTTTCAGTGGTGTAATATGTAATGAGATCTAGAAAAGCAAAACAACAGCTCAACTCTACTGCAACCTAGTCCCTCTTGAACATTGTGAGCACACTGCAAAAATAAGTGTTATTAAGAAACTTCTAACTTATGACCTAACTCCAGATACACAAGAAACATGTAAAAATACATGAACCTTCTAAATACCACTAATCTACAGTGTTGACCTCCAATGAGAGTGAATTAGATTAAATAAAAGATAAAGAATTTAAATAGATAATTCTAAATACTTTAAAAAAAAACCCAAAATTAACACAAGTATGTTCCGAATTCCAATGAACAAAGACAACTAAGTGCAATAAGAAAATCAAAAGAAAGGCAGGTGTGCTCACCACTACACTACCAACACATATGTGTCCCTCTAACAATTGGAGTAGGGGCTGTCTCTGACTCTGTTACCTTCCTCTGGATCCCTCTTTCTGAGCTAGGCTGCCTTGTCTGGCCTCAGTGAGGGAGGATGTGCTTAGTCCTGCTGCAATTTGAGGTGCCAGGGTAAGTTAGTACCCATGAGAGTCCTCCCTTTCTCTGAGAAGAAAAAGGGGAAAAGGTGGGGAGAGGAGTTTGTGAGGGTAGAACTGGAAGGAGAGGTGGGAGAGGACTGTGATCAGGCTATTAAAGTGATTAAATTAAAAAAAGAAAAGGATTATGAATATGAAATCTGTTAATCCAAGAAATTCAAAGAGAAAGACCACTGACCAAATCATCCAGTCTAAATTAGTTAAAGCAAGCAATTAACTAAAGCAAACTTTTTTCTTTTCATTTATGTACACAGGCTGACTTCTCCTACGGTGGGGTTCAAAAGGTCAGCTTTGGACATAAGGAATACAACGTTTCTATAGCTCAGGGACAGTGGCTTTCCAAATGGGGGATTTGGTGGGTAAAAGAGGCAGGATTACAGAAGAAGAGCATAAGCAAAGGAAGTTCATTATAATGACTTCCTGAAACAAAGACATGACTGCAAGGTAGTCATAAGGTAGTTTTAACAACAGGTAGCCATAACAAGGTAGTTATAAAAACCATTTGAAACAAAGGTAGGGTTAAAATATGGTTAAACCAATTTCTTGACCCAATGATATGGTTGCAGTTTCCTGGAACAAACTGTACAGAAACATTTGTACTTTAGGTTACAGGTTCCAATGCTTAAGAAACAGATTTAGTCATAAACACGAATTAATTTAGTTTGTTTTTACTCTACAAAGCCTTTTAATCCTAAAATGGAGGGAGTCTGGTTTAGCAGAATCCAGTAAGGAGAAATACAGAAGAAAAAAAACAGCGGAAGTACAGGAAATAAAAAATAAAATAAGTCAAAAAGTACCATGCAAAGCCTTGCCAATGGAATGGTTCACTGAAAGAAAAAATATTAGGTCTTGAAGACAAGCACAGGGGAATTAGAACATCTAAATAATAATATGAATTAATTAGAAGGTACAAAGTGAACATTCGCGATCTATGGTACACTATGAAAGAATGAATTTTATGAGTTATGTGCATAGACAAATAAACACTTCATGCTAAGGGAATAGAAAGCATTTTCAGTAAAATAAAAGCAGAAAATTCCTCAAATCTAGAGGAAAATATGCTCGTAAAGGAGGCATTTATAACAAGAAACAGCTAAAACCATGAAGGAAATTCCCTGTTTTATTCTAAATTTGAAACACTAAATATACAAAATAAAAAATATTTTGTAATCTGCAAGAGAAATACCACATCGTATATGAAGGCACATATATCAGAGTAACAGCAGGTTTATTAACAGAAATTTAAAAGCTAATAGGGATTGGAATGGTGGTTTTCAAGTTTTGAAAGAATACAGATGCTAACTCAGACAACTGATCTCAGTAAAACTGAAGGAGAACTGAATAACTGAAGGAGAAGAAAAAACTTTTCATGATAGAAACAAGCTAAAGAAGTTTATAACCAATAAGCTAGTTCTGAATGAGATATTTGAAGAAATCCTTCAAAATCCAGAGAAAGATATACATATACATAAACATATACATGGGGCTATAGGAAAGAAAGAAATCACGCTAGAATAGTAGTTAAGCAAATGAGAAATAGAAAAATCCTAAATCCTATAAAGTCAAAGTGAAAGGATTAATCTGCACATTTGCATAACAAGTTTGAATATTAATTTCCCAATCAAAAGATACAGACTACCAGAGTGGTTTAAATCAAAATTCATCCATGTGATGCTTTTACAAAATGCACCTTTTTGTATCACAGCTAGTATACAAAGTGAATAAACTGTAATTTAAAAAAATATTTTAAAAATAAAAATAAATAAATAAATAAGAAATGCCCCTCATCATAAAAATATATACTACCTTAAAGTCACGAATGGAGAAAGGCACTCCAACAGAAATAAGAAATAAGCATGTGCTAATACATAGCAAAACAGATTTCTGACCAAAACTAGTCATAGGACATTCAGAAATGCACTTTATACTAATGAAAAGAAGAATCCATCAAGAGGACATTACAATTCTAAATGTATACACAGAACATAAGTGCAGTTAATTTCACAAACCAAATACTACTGGATACAAAGATGTAGATTAGTCTCCAAGCACTAATACCATGTGACTTCAATACAGCACATTCATCAACAGATTGATCATTTAAACAAAAGTAAACAGAAAAAAAATAGCTAAATGATACCATAGATCAAAATGATCTAACAGAAATTTATGATGGTTAATGCTAATTGTCAATGTGACAGAATCTAGAAATATCTGTGAAATCGACCTATGGGCATGCCTGCAGGACACTTTTTTTTCTAAAAAGAAACTAAGATATTCCATTCCACTGAAAAGCTGAAGAATACACTTTCTTCTCACTCACCCATGGTGTGATGGCTAGTTTTATGTCAACTTGACACAGCTATGTCATCTGACAGAAATTGGTATGAGGGTTGTGGGATATTGCTGTGACAGACCTGGCCTTGTTGCTTTGAGGAAGATTGTGGAAGGACTTTGAAACTTTGGACAAAAAAAGCTGCCTACTTTTTAAAGCTTGGTGAGCTGTTCTGAGGGAGCTTGGAAGAAAAGTGTGGAGAAAAATACAGCTGATGGAAGCTTGGAAAGTTCTAGAGGGAAATAGAAGAGTTACATAAAGACTATTGGATATTTGCTATTTAGAGTTAAGATTCTGTGGTTCTGGTCATCTAGGGCTGAAGAGTCAGCCATGATTAACAAAAGACCAGCACTTACTGAAGTAACAACTTTGCTTTACATGGACAGTTGATGCTGGTTATCCTGAGCTGAGAAATTGGTGGTGATTGAGAAGAGACTAGCTTCATTGAGGTTAAAATCTTCTGGAAAATGTTTCCTGAGAGTCCATAATACACAGAAGCTTTGTTTCAGAGGTGGCTAAGGGTGGACCTCACACTGGCAGCCAGACTTGACAGTGTAAAAGTCACCCAAATGTTACTGTTTTTGAAGACATGAATGGGTCATGGAGAGTAGCTGAGGCTTGGCCCTGTGAGAGGATAGGAGAGGCCATTGGTCAAGTTGCAGTCCCAGTGGCAGTTGAAGGACCAGTGTTGGAGGTTGGTCTGATGTGTGTTGCTGGCCCTTAAGATCTGGTTACACCTATTTTTGTTGTGTAAACCTGCCTAAGTCATTATACCTGATTGGTTGATTAAACAGCTGTATCTGGGCAAGGCAGAATGGAGTAGGCATGGCTAAGGTTCCCGGGATTTTGGGTTCAGGACAGATCATGAGAAATAGAAGGAAGGGTCTGAGAGAGGAGGGAAGAGAATGCCACCATGGTTTAGTGCAGAGAAAAAAATCACATGGGCCTGGAGCAAAGACTCCAATAATGGTGTGAAAAGGCCCAGATGAAGAACAAGCAAGTACCATGAGATTATGGATGAAAGGTGGTCCAGACAGAAAAGATTAAGGTGGATGGCATTGGATGGTGGCTGGGAGATCAATGGTGAGGTTATTGAGACAGTGTAAGTGAAATATCTGCCCAACCCAAGGTAAATAAGGCAATTATAAATCTGACAGGTGTCTGTGTCTTATTATTTGTGATAGGGTGTTAAATAATACAGCCGTGATAATCTTAGGTCTAATAACAATAAACATTATATAGCCCAATACTCATTTTTTTTTATTTACTACAACAGACCAGTATTAAAGAAGCTTTGAAGAGAAGTTGAGGTTTGGAACCATGAAGAGAACTCAGGAAAGACAGAAGACCAGGCAGCCCAGTTAATTCAGAAGACACAAGAAAAAAGAGAACTTCAGACCTATCTCTCATGTGAACACTGATGCAAAAATACTGAATAAAATCCTTGCAAACAGAATCCAAGAACACATCAAAGATATCATCAACAATGACCAAGTAGGCTTCATCCCAGGCATGCAAGGGTGGTTTAGCATAAGAAAATCCATCAATGTAATCCACCACATAAACAAACTGAAGGAGAAAAACTACATGATCATCTCCTTTGATACCAAAAAAAAAGCATTTAACAAAGTCCAAAACCCATTCATGTTTAAAGTCTTGGAGAAATCAGGGATACAAGGCACATACTTAAACATAGTAAAGGCAATATACAGCAAGCCTATAGCCAACATCAAACTCAATGGAGAGAAACTTAAATCAATCCCACTGAAATCAGGGACAAGACTAGGGTGCCCACTGTCTCCATATCTCTTCAACATAGTACTTGAAGTCCTAGCCAAAGCAATAAGACAATTAAAGGAGATCAAGAGGATACAAATTGGAAAGGAAGAGGTCAAAGTGTCACTATTTGCAGATGATATGATAGTATACATGAGTGACCCCAAAAATTCAACCAGAGAATTCCTTCAGCTGATAAACACCTTCAGCAAAGTAGCTGGATACAAAATCAACTCAAAAAAATTAGAAGCCCTTCTGTATACCAAAGACAAAAGAGCTGAGAAAGAAATCAGGGAAACAACACTCTTCACAATAGCCACTAACGACATAAAATACCTTGGGGTGACTCTAACCAAGCAAGTGAAAGACCTGTTTGAAATAAACTTTAAGTCTCTGTAGAAAGAAATTGGAGAAGATAAAAGAAGATGGAAAGATCTCCCATGCTCATGGATTGGTAGGATTAACATTGTGAAAATGGTCATCCTGCCAAAAGCAATCTACAGATTCAATGCAATTCCCATCAAAATACAAACTCAGTTCTTTACAGACCTTGAAAGAAAGATTCTCAGCTTCATATGGAGAAACAAAAAACCCAGAATCTCCAAAACAATCCTGTACAACAACAGATCATCAGGAGGTATCTCCATCCCCTATCTCAAGCTGTACTACAGAGCAATAGTAATAAAAACTGCATAGTAATGGCATAGAAACAGAAAGGAGAATCAATGGAACCAAATAGAAGATGCAGAAATAAACCCACACACTTATGAATACTTGATTTTTGACAAAGAAGCCAAAACCATTCAATGGAAAAAAGACAGCACCTTCAACAAATGGTGCTGGTCCAACTAGATGTCTATGTGCAGAAAAATGAAAATAAATCCATATCTATCACTCTGCACAAAACTAAAGTCCAAGTGGATCAAAGACCTCAACATAAAACCAGATACTCTAAATCAGTTATAAAAAAAAGTGGGGAACAGCCTAGAACTCATTGGCACAGGAGACAACTTCCTGAACAGAACATCAACAGCACAGGATCTAAGAGCAACAATCAATAAATGGGACCTCATGAAACTGAAAATCTTCGGTAAAGCAAAAGACACTGTCGTCATAACAAAGGACAGCCTACAGACTCGGAAAGGATCTTCACCAACCCTATATCTGACAGAGGGCTGATATCCAGCATATACAAAGAACTAAAGAAGTTAAAAAGCAATAAATCAAGTAATCCAATTAAAAAATGGGGTATGGAGCTAAACAGAGAATTCTCTGTAGAGGAATATAGAATGGCAGAGAAACACTTAAAGAAATGCTCAACATCCTTAGCCATCAGGGAGATGCAAATCAAAACGACCCTGAGATTTCACCTTATACCCATCAGAATGGCTAAGATAAATAACTCTAGTGACAACACATGCTGGAGAGGTTGTGGAGAAAGGAGAACCCTCCTCCATTGCTGGTGGGAATGTAAACTGGTACAACCACTTTGGAAGTCAATCTGGTGCTTTCTCAGACAATTAGGAATAGTGCTTCCCCAAGACCCGGCTATACCACTCCTAGGGATATACCCAAAATTTGCTCGAGTACACAACAAGGACATTTGCTCAACCATGTTTGTAGCAGCTTTATTTGTAATAGCCAGAACCTGGAAACAACCCAGATGTCCCTCAACAGAGGAATGGATACAGAAATTGTGATATTTTTACACAATGGACTACTACTCAGCAATCAAAAACGAGGAAATCATGAAATTTGCAGGCAAATGGTGGGCTCTTGAAAAGATCATTCTAAGTGAGCTATCCCAGAAGGAGAAAGACACACATGGTATATACTCACTCATATAGTCCTATAAGATATAATAAACATAATGTAATCTATACACCTAAATAAGATAAACAAGAAAGAGGACCCGGGGTAAGATGATCAATCCTCACTTAGAAAGACAAATGGGAGGTGCATTGGACATAGGAGAAAACAAGTAACAGGACAGGAGCGTACCGCAGAGGGCCCCTGAGAGACTCTACCTAGGAGGGTATCAAAGCAGATACTAAGACTCATAACCAAACCTTCAGCAGAGTGCAGGGAATCATATAAAAGAAGGGGAAGTTTGTATGATGTGGAAAGGATAAGAGCTCCACAAGGATCAAATATATCTGGGCACAGGGGTCTTTTCTGAAACTGACACTCAACCAAGGATCATATAATATAGAACCTCTGCGCAGATGAAGCCTGTGATAGCTCAGTAACCAACTGGTTTCCCATAGTAAGGGGAACAGAGACTATTTCTTACAGGAACTTAATGGCAGGCTCTTTGACCTCCCCAACCCCCAAGGGAGGAGCAGTCCTGCTAGGCCACAGAGAAGGTCTTTGTAGCCAGTTCTGAGGATACCTGATAGAACAGGTCAGATGAAAGGGGAGGAGGTCCTCCCCAATCAGTGGAATTGGAGAGGGGAAGGGAGGAGATGAGGGAGTGAAGGAGGGCTTGGGAGGGAATGAGGGAGCAGATACAGCTGGGATAGAGAGTTAATAAAATGTAACTAATAATAAAAAAAATAAAAAATAAATAAATAAAAGAATTTTGGAGATGCCAGTATCATGACATGACTATCAAGGTCAGCAGTAGCTTTGGAGAGGAGCTGGCCTGCGCTTAGAAGACAAACTGTATGTGGCGCAGAGATCAGAGCTGGAGAAATGACCAAAGACCTGAGAATCATGAGAGAAATGAGCAAAGACCCTTGGAGAAGCTCTGAGTATCATGAGAGAATCCCATAATTGGTTTATTTACACTGTTGGAGTTTGGTTTTGCTTTGATCTGATTGTGACTGTGCTATAATTCTTCCCTGTTGAAGAAATAAAGTATTTAATATATTATTGATTTTACAGGAGCCCAGAGTTGAGAGACATTACAATTTTCAAAAGGAGATTTGGAAGTTTTTAGAAGCTTTGTATTTTAAAAGAGATGGATATTTTTAAAAAGACAAAATTTAAAGTGTTTGAATTTGTAAGGCTGTGGGGCTTTTTTAAGTTTATAAAATGTTTTTTACTGGATGTCTTTATTAATGTGTGATATTGGGGATGAACAAGAAAGGAAAGGTTGTAGCTTAACAGTGATGTGTTTGTGTGTCAAGATGTTGTGGGCTCAGTTGTGCTGCATAGTTTTATGTCAACTTGACACAAACTATAGTCATCTGAGAAGAGGGAACTTCAATTGAGAAAATGCCTCCATAAGATCCAACTATAGGCATGTCTGTGGAATTTTCTTAATTAGCAATGAATAGGGGAGGGCCCAGCCTACTGTGGGTGGTGGTACTATCTCTAGGCAGGTTGGTGGTCCTGAGGTCTATGAGAAAGCAAGCTAAGCAAGCCATGTGAAGCAAGCAAGCAAGCCAGTAAGCAGCGCCCCTCCATGGCCTTTGCATAAGCTCCTGCCTCCATATTCCTGCCCTGATTTGTTTCAATAGTAGGCTACAGTGTGAAAGTGTAAGCCAACAAAAACCCTTTTCTCTCCAACTTCTGTTTCGTCATAGTATTTATCACAGCAATTAAAAAAAAACCAAACACTTCTGACTACGACACATCAAAAAATTTTTTTTAATCCAATACTCTCCAAGCTTCCTGTAATTTGCACTGAAATGTTCCCCAGGTTTCTTATGTTGAAACCCTCAGGCTCTAGTTGTTGCTGCTGTTTTGAAGTGTGGAACCAAGTGGAGGCCAGTGGGTCACTAAGGAATGGCCTGGGAAGGTTTTTTCTGATTTTGATTCTGAAATGTATTTATTTTTTATTTTTTCTTGCCATTTTGAATTTTAATTTTATTAATTACACTTCATTCACTTTGTATCCCCATGTGGCCCCTTCCCTCCTCCTTTCCCAATCCCACTCTCCCTCCCCTTCTCAACCCATGTCCCTCCCAAAGTCCACTGATAGGGGAGGTCTTCCTTTCCTTCCTTCTGATCCTAGTCTATCAGGTCTCATTAAGAGCAGCTGCATTGTCTTCTTCTGTGGCCTGGTAAAGCTGCTCCTCCCTCAGGGGAGGTGATCAGAGACCAGGTCAATCAGTTGATGTCAGAGACAGTCCCTGTTCCCATTACTATGGAACCCACTAGGACACTGACCTACCATGAGCAACATCTGTGCAGTGCTTCTAGTTTATCTCCATCAATTGTCCTTGGTTGGAGTATAAGTCTCAGAAAAGACCCGTGTTTAGATTTTTTGGTTTTGTTGCTCTCCTTGTGGAGCTCCTGTCCTCTCCAGGTCTTATTATTTCCTACTTCTTTCATGAAATTCCCTGCACTCTGCCCAAATATTGGCCATAAGTCTCAGCATCTGCTTTGATAGCCTGCATGGTAGAGCCTTTCAGAGGCCCTCTGAGGCAGGCTCCTGTCCTTTACCCTGTTTTATTCTGATGTTCATCCTCTTTTCCTTTCTGTACGGGGTTTGAGCATTTAGCTAGAGTCCTCTTTCTTGATTAGTTTCTTTAGGCGTACAGATTTTAGTAGGTTTATCTTATATGTCTAATATCCACTTATGAGTGAATATTTACACTGTGTGTCTTTTTGCTTCTGGGATACATCACTCAGAATCATCTTTTACCTGCAAATTTCATGATTTCTTTTTTTTTATTGCAAGTAATATTCCATTGTGTAGATGTACCACAATATCTGTATCCATTCCTCAGTTGAGGGACATCTGGGTTGTTTCCAGCTTCTGGCTAGTACAAATAAAGCTGTTACAAACATGACTGAGCAAATGTCTGTGTTGTGTACTTGAGCCTCTTTTGGTATATTCCTAGGAGTGTTATAGCTGGATCTTGAGGAAGCATTATTCCTAATTGTCTGAGAAAGTGCCCGATTGATTTCCAGAGTGGTTGTACAAGTTTACACTCCCACCATCAATGGAGGCGGGTTCCCCTTTCTCCACAACCTCTCCAGCATGTGTTGTCACTTGGGTTTTTGATCTTAGCCATTCTGATGGGTGTAAGGTGAAATCTCAGGGTTGTTTTGATGTGCATTTCCCTGATGACTAATCATGTTCAACATTTCTTTAAGAGTTTTTCAGCCATTCGATATTCCTCTGTTGAGAATTTTCTGTTTAGCTCTCTACCCCATTTTTTAATTGGATTATTTGATATGTTGCTGCTTAACTTCTTGAGTTCGTTATATATACTGGATATTAGCCCTCTGTCAGATATAGGGTTGGTGAAGATCCTTTCCCACTCTGTAGGCTGTTGTTTTGTTCTGACAACAGTGTCCTTTGCTTTACAGAAGCTTTTCAGTTTCATGAGGTCCCATTTACTGATTGTTGCTCTTAGAGCCTGTGCTGTTGGTGTTCTATTCAGGAAGTTGTCTCCTGGGCCAATATGTTTAAGGCTCTTCCCCAATTTTTCTTCTAACAGCTTTAGTTTTGAGGTCTTCGATCCACCTGGACTTCAGTTTTGTGCAATGTGATAAGTATGGACCGATAAGCATTTTTCTACATGTAGACATCCAGTTAGACCAACACCATTTGTTGAAGATGCTGTCTTTTTTCCATTGAATGGTTTTGACATCTTTGTCAAAATCAGTGTCCATAAGTATGTGGATTTATTTCAGGGTCTTCTATTCGATTCCATTGATCCACCAGTCTGTTTCTATGCCAGTACCATGCAGTTTTTAGTATTATTGCTCTATAATATGGCTTGAGATCAAGGATGGAGATACTTCCAGAAGATCTTTTATTTTAGAGGATTGTTTTGAAAGACCCCTGCCTCACCCTAAGTTAAACATAGCTAACGCCATTTTGTGAGACACCACTGTTTTGTAAAACTCTGAAGGCCAGATGAGAAACTGAAAAATTACTGAGAAATCCTAGCTGTGTCACCCACTTGGGATATCTGTGGTCAGGCTGCCCGCCCCTGTTGAGTTAAAAACAACTTGTTGTGACTACCCTCATGGGATATCTGTCAGAGATTGTTCCAGCTGAGATAGGGAAAAACAAAATAACAGGTGGCCACGTTAAGGGGTCATCATGACCCTTTTGACCACCCAGTTCCTGGAATCTTGGTGTCCCTGCCAAACTTTAACGCAAACCGTGGTCTCATGTAAACGTACCAATCAGCCCCCTGTAACCATGCCTCTCACTTCTGTACCCACGCTTCTGCTCTAAAACCCTATAAAAACCCCAGCTTTTCACCCAGGGGGCGCGCAAAGTTATCCAAATGACCTTGCTGCCCCGGGTACCCGTGTATCAAAATAAAATCCTCTTGCTGTTTGCATCCGAATGGCCTCGTTGTTCCTTGGGAGGGGGTCTCTCAGACGAAAGATACCCAGCCGGGGATCTTTCAGTTTTAGCAATTCTGGTTTTGTTGTTATTCCATATGTAGTTGAGAATTTTTCTTTCAAGGTCTGTAAACAATTGTGTTGGTATTTTGATGGGAATCACATTGAATCTGTAGATTGCTTTTGGTAAGATGACCATTTTTACTGTGTTAATCCTGTCAAACCATGAGCATGGGATATCTTTCCATCTTCTGATATCGTCTTCTAATTCTTTCTTCAGAGACTGGAAATTTTTTCCATACTAGTCTTTGGATTGCTTGGTTAGGGTCACATTAAGGTACTTTATGTCCTTTGTGGCTATTGTGAAGGGTGTTGTTTCCCTAATTTCTTTCTCAGCCCTTTTGTCTTTTGTATGCAGGAGGGTTACTGATTTTTTTTTTTTTAGGTAATTTTGTATCCAGCCACTTTGTTGAAGGTGTTTATTAGCTGTAAGAGTTCCCTGGTAAAATTTTGGTGTCACTCAGGTATACTATTATATCATCTGCAAATAGTGATAGTTTGACCTCTTCCTTTCCGAAATGAATCTCCTTGATCTACTTTAATTGTCTTATTGCTCTAGCAAGGACTTCAAGATCTGCGTTGAAGAGATATGGAGAGAGTGGGCAGCCTTGCTTTGTCCTTGATTTCAGTGGGATTGATTTATGTTTCTCTCCATTGAGTGTGATATTGGCTATAGGCTTGCTGTACTTTGCCTTTACTATGTTTAGATATGTGCATTTTATCCCTGATATCTCCAAGACTTTAAACATAAATGGATGTTGGATTTTGTCAAATGCTTTTCAGCATCTAAGGAGATGATCATGTGGTTTTCTCCTTCAGTTTGTTTATATGGTGGATCACTTTGAAAAATTTCCATATATTGAACCACCCCTGCATGCCTGGGATGAATCCTACTTGGTCATAGTGGATGATATCTTTGATGTGTTCTTGTATTCAGTTTGCAAGTATTTTGTTGAGTATTTTTGCATCCATGTTCATATGGGAGATTGGCCTGAAATTGTTTCTTTGTTGGGTCTTTGTGAGGTTTAGGCATGAAGGTGATTGTAGCTTCATAGAATGAGTTTCGTAATGTTCCTTCTGTTTCTATTTTGTGGAATAGTTTGAAGAGTATTGCTGTTAGCTCTTCTTTGAAATTCTGGTAGAATTCTGCACTGAAACCATCTGACACTGGGCTTTTTTTTCATGGGAGACTTTTGATGATTGCTTCTATTTCTGTAAGGGATATAGGACTATATAATTGATTTACCTGGTCTTGATTCAGCTTTGGCAATAGAATCAATCAAATAATGTCCATTTACTTTAGATTTTCGAATTTTCTGACATATAGGCTTTTGAAGTAAGACCTAATGATTGTTTGGATTTCTTCAGTCTCTGTCATTATGTCCCCCTTTTCATTTCCGATTTTGTTGATTTGGATAGTGTCTCTCTGCCTTTTTGTTAGTTTGTCTAAGGGTTTGTCTATCTTGTTGATTTTCTCAAAGAACCAGCTCTTGGTTTCATTGATTCTTTGAATTGTTTATTTGTTTCTAATTTATTGATTCCAGCCCTGAGTTTGATTATTTCCATCTTTCTACTCCTCTTTGGTATGTCTGCTTCTTTTTTTCCTAGGGCTTTTAAGTGAGCCATTAAGTTGCTTGAATGAGATGTTTTGAATTTCTTCTTGAAGGCACTTAGAGCTATGAACTTTCTTCTTAGCAGTGTTTTCATCGTGTCCTCTAATTTGGGGTATGTTTTGTCTTCATGTTCATTGAATTCTATGAAGACTTTAATATCTTTCTTTATTTATTTCTTCCTTGATCATTGAGTAGCAAGTTGTTCAGTTTCCATATGTGAGTAGGCTTTTTTTTTTATTATTTATCTTGTAGTTGAGGTCCAGCTTTAGTTCATGGTGGTCAGATAGGATACATGGGATTATTTCAATCTGTTTGTATCTGTTGAGGTTTGCTTTGTGACCAAGAGCGGTCTACTTTGGAGAAGGTTCCATGAAGTGCTGAGAATAAGGTAAAATCCTTTTTGTTTGGGTGAAAGTTTCTGTAGATGTCTGTTAGGTCCATTTGATTCATGATCTCTGTTAGAGTCATTGTTTTTTTGTTTAATTTCTGTTTTGTTGACCTGTCCTTTGCTGAGAGTGGGGTGTGGAAGTCTCCCACTATTAATGTGTGGGAATCTATGTGTGGTTTCAGTTTTATTAACGTTTCTTTTTCAAATATGGGTGTCCTTGTATTTGAGGCATAAATGTTCAGAATTGCGGTGCCTTCTTGGTGGAGTTTTCCTTTGATGAGTATGAAATGATCTTCCCCATCTCTTTTGATTAATTTTTGTTGAAAATCTATTTTATTAGATATTAGAATGGCTACTCCTGCTTGCTTCTTGGGTCCATTTGCTTGGAAAACCGTCTTCCGGCACTTTACTATCAGGTAATGTCTATGTTTGTGACTTAGGTGTGTTTCTTGTATGGAACAGATTGCTGGGTCTTGTTTACGAATCCATTTTGTCAGTTTGTGTCTTTTTATTGGAGAATTGAGTCCATTGATGTTGAAAGAGATTAATGACCAGTGGCTGTTAGAACCTTTGATACTGATATTGGCTGTGTTAGTGTTTGTGTGCTTCGCTACTTTTTGTTTTGAGGTTAATTATTTCCTGTGTTTTCTTGAAAGTAGTTAGTTTTCTTGGGTTGCATTTTTCCTTCTAGTATCTTCTGTAACTCTGGGTTTCTTTGTAGGTATTGTTAAAACTTGCTTTTTTTTTTTGTTGTTGTTGAATATCTTTTTTTCTCCACCTATGAGTACTGAGAGTTTTGTTGGGAATAGTAGCCTAGGCTGACGTCTTTGTTCTTTTAAGGTCTGCATGATATCCTTCCAGGCCCTTCTGGCTTTCATAGTCTTGTAAGACCTGGGGTCTCACAGCTCAGGAGTTCAAGATCGCACCCTTCCCAGAAACCCCCACAGACCATGACTCGATGTAAAAGCAAGAGGTTTAATTTGACCATTGCGCAATGGGGTCACCTCTGCCGGTCAGCAAAGAGTGGCACCGGGAGACAAAAGCCTTAGGTTTTTAAAAGGAAAATTACGGGAAATTTGAAGTTGCAGTTTTGGCAATTTAGGATTGGATGAGGAAGCTATAAACTAAAGCACCTATTTAGTCTTAGGTGCTCAAGCTTGGCCAGTCCTGCCAAGTGTGGATGCAGCTGCAATTGAAGGTGGGGTGGTTAGCTCATCCTTGAAGATTAGGGCTGCAGGCTCTTGGCTGGAGGTCAGGAGCTACTCAGAAGAAGAATTGGGACCTTCTGGGTTGGTTGCTAAGAAACAATATCTCTAAGACAAGAGTCTGGTCCTTCTTTTTGCTGAGTGAAGGTCGTTGTTTGCTCGCTTTTTTTCTATCTGTCCTCACAGACAGGGTCACATTTCTCCATTCTCTGGAAAGGTACTAAGAGGCTTTAGCTTAACCTGAACCTAAAACTCAAAACTATAGCCTTTAGAAGACATACAAGTTACAAAGTTAGTCTAACCTTTTCAGTCTCTTTTGAGAAATCAGCTGTGATTCTGATGGGTTTGCCATTATATGTTACTTGTCCTTTTTCCCTTGCAGCTTATAGGATTTTTTCTTTGTTCTGTATACTTACTGTTTTTATTATTATGTGGCAGGAGGATTTTCTTTTCTGGTCTAATTTATTAGGTGTTCTGTAGGCCTCTTGTACTCTTATAGGCCTCTCCTTTAAGTTGGGGAAATTTTCTTCTATGAGTTTGTTGAAGATATTTTCTGGGTCTTGGAAGAGTGAATCTTCTTTTTCCTCTATTCCTATTATTCTTAGGTTTTGTCTTTTCATATTGTCTTGGATTTCTTGGATGGTCTGTGTCAGGAATTTTTTAGATTTAACATTTTCTTTGACGGATACATCTATTTCTTCCATTATATCTTCCATACCTGAGATTTTTTCTTCTATCTCTTTTAGTCTATTCATTATGCTTACCAATATGTAGTTCCTGTTTTATTCCCCTCCATGATTTTCTCCATTTGTGTTTTCTTTAATTTTTCCAACTCTATCTTCAGATCTTGAGTTGTTTTGTTGATTTCCTTCACCTGTCTGATTTTATTTTTCTGTTTTTATTTTAGTTCCATCATCTGTTTGTTTGAACATTCCTCTGTTTTTTTTTTTTATTTCTTTCAGTGATTTAATTATTTCCTCTCTGAAGGCCACAAACTGTTTGGCTGCCTCTTCCTGTATTTCTTCAGGGATGGCCATATCTCTTTGTCTTTAACTTCCTCCATTTCTTTATGGATGGCCATAATCTGTTTCATTTTATCTTCCTCTAATTCTTTGCTATTTTATTTTTGTTTCCTCTATTACCCTCTTCATCAGCATAGATGTAAGGTCACATTCTTGAATTTCAGTTATGCTGGGGTGTCCAGGGCTGCTCGCCCCTGAATGACTAGGTTCTGGAGATGCCATATTGCTCTATCTTTTGTTGATTGAGCTTTTATGCTGGCCTCTACCCATTGGGCTATTTTAGGTGTTGGCTGTTAGTTTCTAGTGCTTCCTTGAATCCTGGGGTGGGGAAATTCCCCTTGGGCAGGAAGATGAGTTTTCCTGAAGGTGGCCTCTTCTGTTTTTGGGGTATGGTCACTGAATGGTCGTTCTTTCTCAGAAATTGCCATTGCTAACCTCAGACATATAGACCTGAGTGGTAACTGTGGTCCTTGTTAGTCAAAAGGGCTCTCCTCTCACCTGGAGAAGTACTGGAGACAGTTGCCCTGCTGCTGGGTTTCTCGCTCTGAATTTAGTGAGCTGCTGCTGCTGTTACACCAGTTTCCAGGCAAAGCCCTGTTGAAGAATCTGCCGATTCCTTAGCTGTGGGGTTTTCTCCCAACAAGGAAACTCAGTCTCTGTTACCCTGGGGCTCACAGTTCTGTCTGGGAATGTGAATCGGGTGCATAGCAGATGACTGAGCTCGCAGCTGAGTGCTCTGCTGTAGGCCAGCCACTGAAGGCCCCGCTCTAGGCAGGAGGCTGTGTGCTCTTCTCTGGGCTGGCACCTGAGGGCTCTGCTCTGGGTTGGAGGCTAGGCACCTCCCTGTGGGATGGAGGTTGTATGCCCCATTCTGGGCTGGCAGCTGTGTGCCCTGTTCTGGTCAGGAGTCTGTGAGCCTACTGGTCCCCAGGACTTTTTCCAGGGAATGACTGGGTGACCCAAGATTGGACACGATTGATTTCCACACCTTACAATTTCCTCTCACCTGGGAATCACAATTCGCTGGTGTTTTAGGTCCCAGAGTTCAGTCTCCTGGTCGCTGTCTTGACACTGCTGTCCTGTTCCTCAGACACAGTGTCTTCTCCTTGTTGCCATCTTGGATATCCTTAGCGTTGTTTTGATTTGCATTTCTGTGATGATTAAGGACATTGAGCATTTCTTTAAGTGTTTCCCTGCCATTCTATATTCCTCGATTGAGAATTCTCTGTTTACTTCTGTACCCCATTTTTAATTGGGTTACTTGATTTTTTGCTGTTTAACTTCTTGAGTTCTTTATAAATTCTGGATATTAGCCCTCTGTCAGATATAGGATTGGTGAAGATCCTTTCCCAGTCTGTAGGCTATCATTTTGTTCTGACCACAATCTCCTTTGCTTTTCAGAAGCTTTTTGATTGTTGATCTTAGAGCCTGTGTTGTTGATATTCTGTTCAGGAATTTGTCTCCTGTGCTCTAGACTCATCCCTACTTTGTCTTCTAACCGATTTAGTGTGTCTGGTTTTATACTGAGGTCATTAATCTACTTAGAGTTTACTTTTGTGCAAGGTGATAAATATGGATCTATTTGCATTTTTCTACATGTAGACATCCAGATAAATCAGCACCATTTGTTGAAGATGATTTATTTTTTCCATTGAACGGTTTTGGCTTCTTTGTCAAAAATCAAATACTGTCGGGGTGTGGGTTTATTTCTTGGTTTTCTGTTAGATTCTATTGATCCACCATTCTGTTTCTATGCCAGCAGCATACAGTTTTTACTATTAATGTTCTGTAATACAGCTTGAGATCAGGGATGGAGATACCGCCAGAAGATCTATTGTTGCACAGGATTGTTTTTTACCAATTTTGGTTTTTTGTTTTTGTTTTTTTCATATAAAATTAAGAATTTTTCTTTCAGCTCTTTAAAGAATTCTGTTGGTATGTTGATGGGAATTGCGTTGAATCTGTAGATTGCTTTTGGCAGAATGGCCATTTTCACTATGTTAATCCTACTGATCCATGAGCACTGGAGATTTCTCCATCTTCTGATATCTTCTTCAATTCTTTCTTCAGAGACCTGAAGTGTTTTTCAAACAGGTCTTTCACTTGCTTGGTTAGAGTCACACCACAGTACTTTCTGTTATTAGTGGCTATTATGAAGGGTGTTGTTTCCCGAATTTCTTTCTTGGCAATTTTGTCTTTGGTATACAAAAGGGCTCTTTTTTGTTTTTGTTTTTGGTTTTGGTTTTTTTTTTTTTTTGAGTTAATTTTGTATCCAACCACTTTACTGAAGGTGTTTATCAGCTCAAGGAGTTCTCTGGCTGAATTTTTGGGGTCATGTATACTATCATATCATCTGAAAATAGTGACACTTTTACCTCTTTCTTTCCGATTTGTATCCCCTTGATCTCCTTTAGTTGTCTTATTGCTCTAGCTAGGACTTCAAGTACTATGTTGAAGAGATATGGAGATAATGGGTAGCCTTGCCCTGTCCCTTATTTCAGTGGGAGTTATTTTAGTTTCTCTCCATTGAGTTTGATGTTGGCTATAGGCGTGCTGTATATTGTCTTTACTACATTTAGGTATGTGGCCTGTATTCCAGATCTCTCCAAGACTTTAAACATGAATGGGTGTTGGCTTTTTTGGCATCTAAGGAGATGATCTTGTGTTTTTTCTCTTTCACGTTTTATTATACGGTTGATTACATTGATGGATTTCTGTATATTGTACCACCCCTGCTTGCCAGGGATTAAGCCTACTTGGTCTTGATGGATGATACCTTTTATGTGTTCTTGGATTCGGTGTCCAAGGATTATATTAAGTATATTTTTGTCAAAGTTCATAAGAGGGATAAGTCTGAAGTTCTGTATTTTGTTAGGTCTTTATGTGGTTTAGGTATCAAGGTGACTATGGTTTCATTGATTGTGTTGCTTATGTTCTCTTTTTTCTTATGTTCTTTTTTTTATTTCTTGTGGAATAGTTTGAAGAGAATTGGAGTTAGCTCTTATTTGAATGTCTGGTAGAATACAGCATTAAAACCATCTAGCCCTGGGATTTTTTTTTTTTTTTGAAGGGAGACTTTTGATGACTGCTTCTATTTCCTTGGGGGATATAGGGCTATTCAATCTATTTACCTGATCTTGATTTAATTTTGGTAAATGGAATCTATCAAGAAAATTGTACATTTCATTTAGATTTTCAAATTTTGTGGCATATACTGTTTTTGTAGTAAGAACTAATAATTGTTTGGATTTCCTCAGTGTCTGCCATTACGTCCCCCTTTTCATTTCTGATTTTGCTGATTTCTCTCTGCCTTTTAGTTAGTCTGACTAAGGGTTTGTCTATCTTGTTGATTTTCTCAAAGAACTAGCACTTAGTCTCATTGATATTTTGAATTGTTTTCTTTGTTTCTAATATATTGATTTCAGCTCTGAGTTTGATTATTTCTAATCATTTACTCCTCTTTGTGTGTGTCTGCTTCTTTTTTCCCCTAGGGAATTTAGGTGTGCCATTAACTTGCTTGTATGAGGTGTCTTAAACTTCTTTCTGGCGACAATAGTGCTATGAACTTTACTTTCAGCATTTTTTTCATTATGTCCCATAAATTTGTGTACATAGTGCCTTAAATTTCACTGAATATTCAGAAGACTCTAATTTCTTTATTCATGTATTCCCTGACCAAGCTCATTGAGTAGAGTTGTTAGTTTCCATGTGTATGTGGGTTTTTTGTTATTTCTGTTGTTGAGGCCTAGTTTTAGGCAATGGTGGTCTGACAGGATAAAAGGGATTATTTCAATCTTCTTTTATCTGTTGAGGCTTGCTTTGTGCTTGGCTTATATGGTCAATTTTTGAGAATGATCTGTGAAGTACTGAAAAGAAGGTATACTCATTTGAGTTTTGTTGAAAATTTCTGTAGACATTTATTGGATTTAGGATTTGTAAGTGCAATTATCTCCCTATTTATCTTCTGTCTATATGATCTGTCCATTGGTGACAGTGGAGTGTTGAAGACTCCCACTAATAAGGTGTTGGGATAAGTATGTGATTTAAGCTTTAACAATGTTTCATTTACAAATTCAGGCCCTCATAGTAATAAAAACTGCTTTGTGCTAGCATAGAAACAGAATGGGAGATCAATGGAATGGAATACAAGACCCAGAAATAAACCCACTCACTTACAGATACTTGATTTTGGACAAAGAAACTAAAACCATAAAATGAAAAAAAGACAGCATCTTCAACAAATGGTGCTGGTGTAACTGTATATCTACATGTAGAAAAATGCAAATAGATCCATGTACAAAAGACTTCAACATAAAACCAGACACACTAAATCTGTTAGAAGAAAAAGTGAGGAAGAGCCTTGAACTCATTGTCACAGGAGACAACTTACTGAACAGAAAAACAACAGTATATGCTCTAAGATCAACAATCAATAAATGGAACCTCATGAAATTGAAAATTTTCTGTAAATCAAGGGAAACTGTCATTAGAACAAAACGACAGCCTAGAGATTAAAAAAGGATTTTCACCAACCCTATATATGACAGAGGGCTAGTATCCATAATATATAAACAACTCCAGAAGGTTAAAAGTAACAAATCAAGTAATCCAATTAAAAAATGGAGTACAGAGCTAAACGGATAATTCTCTGTATAGGAATATTAAATGGCAGAAAAACACTTAAAGAAATATCTTTAGTCATCAGGGAAATGCAAATCAAAATGACCCTGAGATTTCACTTCACAGCCTTCAGAATGTCTAAAATAAAAATTTGAAGTGACAATACCTGCTGGATAGGATGTGGAGAATGGGGAACCTTCCTCCATTGCTGGTGAGAATGTAAACTTGTACAACCAGTTTGGAAATCAATCTGTCACTTTCTCAGACTATTAGGAATAATGATTCCTTCTTAAAATCTAACTATACCACTTCTAGGCATATCTCCAAAATATGCTCAAGTACATAACAAAGACATTTGCTCAACCATGTTCAAAGCAGCCAGGACTTGGAAACATCACAGATTTCTCTCAACTGTGGAATGGATACAGAAATTGTGATATATTTACACAATGGAATGCTACTTAACAATTAAAGATGAGGAAATCTTAAAATTTTCAGGCAAGTGGTGGGAACTAGAAAAGATCATCCTGAATGTGGTATCCCAGAAGCAGAAAGAAACACATGGTATATACTCGCTTATAAGGGGATATTAGACATAAAATATAGGATAAACATACTATAATCTGTATACCTAAAGAAGCTCAGCAAGAAGGATGTCCCAAGGAAAGATGATCAATCCTCACTCAGAAATGCAAATGTGACAGACAGCGGAAGAGGGGGACAACAGACAATAGGACAGGCACCTACCACAAAAGGCCACTGAAAGACTACCCAGCAGGGTATCAAAGCACATGTTGAGGCTCACAGCCAATCTTTGGGTGAGTGTAGGAAATCTTATGAAAGGAGGGGAGATAGAAAGAACTGGAGAGAACAGGTTCTTCACCATTAGAATAACAAAACCAAAAAATCTGGGCCCCAGGGTATTTTCAGAGACTGACACTCCAACCAAGAACTATGCATGGAGATAACTTAGAACCCTTACACAGATGTAACTCATGGGAGCTCTATACCCAAGAGGACCCCTTAGTAAAGGTAACATGGACTGTCTCTGACATGACCTCAGGTGTTGTCTCTTTGATCACCTCCCCCTGATGTAGGAGCAACCTTACCAGGCCACAGAGGAAGACAATGCAGCCAGTCCTGAGGAGACCTGTTAGGCTAAGGTCACACGGAAGGGGAGGAGGACCTCCCCTATCAGTGGACTTGGAGGTAGACATTGGAGGAAATGAGGGTGGGAGGGTTTGGGAGGAAATGAGGGATAGGATTACAGCTGAGATTCAAAGTGAATAAAATGTAATTAATAAAAACAAATTTTTTTAAAGGCAGGTGCTATTATATTTGGGGCATAGATGTTAAGGATTGTGATGTCCCCCTGGTAGATTTTTCCTTTGTTGAGAATGAAGTGCCCCTCCTTGTCTTTTTTTATTACTTTTGGTTGAAAGTCTATTTCATTAGGTATTAGGATAGCTACCTCAGCTTGTTTCCTGGGTCCGTTTGCTAGAAAAATATTTTTCCAGCCCTTTAATCTGAGGTAGTATATATCTTTGTTGCAGAGATGTGTTTTTTGGATGCAGCAGAATGTTGGATCCTGTTTTCACATCCATTCTGTTAGTCTATTTTTATTGGAGAGTTGAGTCTGTTGATGTTGATAGATAATAGTGACTAATGAATGTCAGTTCCTTTTATTGTGTAGTTGGTAGTGTTACTGTGTTTCAATGCTTTTCTTTTAATTTTTTTGTGAAGTTATCTATATTCTTTGTTTTCTTATGTGTGTTTGATTTCATTGGATTGAGGTTTTCTTTCTAGTATCTTCTGTAGGGCTGCATTGCTGTGTTCATATTGTTTATGTTTAGTTTTATCATGGAATATTTTGCTTTCTCCATTTATGTTGACTGAAAGCATTCCTCAATATAGCTGTGGTCTCTTTGAGTCTGCATGACATTTACTCAGACCCTTCTGACTCAGAGTTTCTGTTGAGAAATCTGGTGTGATTCTGATAGGTCTAGCATTATATGTCACTTGGCTTTTTTCTCTTGCTGCTTTTAACATTCTTCTTTGTTGTGTAGATTTAGTGTTTTGACTTTTATGTGATGTGTGAAATTTTTTTTGATCTAGTCTATTTGGTGTTCTGAAGACACCATGCATATTTATGGCCATCTCTTTATTTAAGTTGGGAAAATTTTTCTTCTTTGATATTCTTGAAAATATTTTCTGGACTTTGTAGCCTGGAATTTTTTTTTTGTTCTGTCTATTCCTATTATTCTTAGATTTTTGTCTTTTCATGGTGTTCTTGATTTCTTGAATGTTTTGTTTTTAGAACTTTTCTGGTTGTACTTTTTCTTTGAGAGGTATATCAATTTCTGCAATTGTATCTTCAGTGCCTGGGATTCTCTCTTCCATTTCTTGTATTCTGTTGGTGATGCTTACCTTTGTGGTTCCTAATATTTTCTCTAAGTTCTCCAGCTCCAGGGTTTTCTCTGTTTGTATTTTCTTTATTCATTCTAATTCTGTTTTCATATCTTGCACTATTTCTTTCATCTGTTTGAATGTGTATTCCTGTCTTTCCATGATGGCCTCTATTTTTTTGTTCATTTCTTCTCTATATGCCATTATTTGTGCCTCTACCTGTGCTTCTATTCTTTTGGCTATAGTTGCCTTTATTTCTTTGAGAGCTTTGTTCGTTTCCTCTCTGTATGCCCGTACTTGTGCCTTTACATGTGCCTCTATTTGTTTGGCTGCATTTGCCTGTATTTTTTTTTTTGAGAGCTTTGTTCCTTTCTTCTTTATGTACCTCTAATAACTGGATAAGCATAGATTTGCGACCATTGTCTTGTATTTCTAATGAATTAGCATATACACTGATTTTTAGGGTTGATGGTAGAGCAATGATGTTGCTTTAGTTGGATGTGTTTTTATGCAGAACTCTATCCATCTGCTTAAATGGAACATTCGCTGTTTGTTCCTGGAGTCTGTACATCAGAGTGGGTATGTCTGTCTCTGGTGTCTGGAGTATTCTTCAGGAAGATGAGAGAGGCCCACTGTTTTGAGTGTGGGTATTCGTGTTTCAGCTGTAGCTAAGGAAGGAATGTTGCAGTTGCGTTTTTACAAGCGCAGGTGTGTGCATGGAATATCGCCTTGGAGTACAGGGTGCTAGAGCATGTAGATGCCTGGAAGGGTGGAACTTTAGCTCAGGAGGGGGTATTGGTGCTGTTCATGGGTGCAATGTGATTGTGCATTTGCCCTGAATACCTCAGTGGCCTATAGGCCTGTCTTACCGTCCTCTTGGTATTCAGATCTGTCTGGACTCCAGGAATTTTTTGCCTGTATTTCACTGCTACACCCACAGAACAGGAGTTTCATCGTTGAGAACCCTGTCCCAAGGATCCCTATATTGTCCACAGTGGAGGTGTGGGTGGGAGGGATCCGATCTGGATGCTAGTGTAGAGGGACTCTGGGTCCTGGGCTCTGCACACACTCACTTGAAGGTGCACTCACTCAATCTTAGGCCTGATCAGAAAGCACAGGGGTTTCTTCCCCTGTTCTCTACTCTCAGAATTGGGCCCTCAGAGGCATAAGAAAGTGTAAGACATCCGTCAGCTCAATAGTGTCTACTGTTTGGTCACAGAGCAAGGAGAACCATACTTGGGGTAGCTGTCTCTGCTGTCTCATTCACTAAGCACAGAGACTCCTGCTTGGGGCAACCACTGTTGCCTCTGCCATCTCAGTCACTGAACATGGAGGTTTGCTTAGGTTAGCCATCACCCCACCTCAACTGCAGACCTGGGAGACCTGTACAACAGCCCTGCTATAGCAGCAGACCTGGGAGGCTGCCTCTGCTGTCTCAGTCACTGAGCAATAAGGCTTGTGCTTGGTGTTATCACTGCCTTCTCCACCAACCATGGAGGCCCTTGATTAGGGCAGAGGAAAGTGCAGTGGGGTTGAATATTTGCCACTCTCAGTCCCTGGAGATGTCCAAGGGATCAAAACCTGGATCTAAACCGTCCCAGTCCACGGGTTTTCCCTTCTTACCCAGGAAGACTCAATGTTGATGTTCTGTCTTCAGCTGAACTTTCACTCACCAAGTTTAGGGTTTTGGATCTTCTCCTACTGGTTGCTGACATCTTGGAATCTCCTGGAATACAACTTTTAAGATAAGAAACTCAATGGAAAGCAGAGACTCAAATAAATGTGGATAACTCCTATTTGCACAACTGTTGTAAACAAGTATGCTGTGATCTCTCATATTTAACTCCTTTTATCTTGACATACTTGGTTGATATTTGAAAAATAGTGCAAATGAATAATCTAAAATGCCAATTACATTGGAACAAATCATTACAGAGAGCCAAGCAATAATAACAAACTATTGGAACAGGAATCACAAGCATTCATCCCAGTGTGAAACAGATCACTGATTTTATGAACTTACAATTTCACATCCTTTCTTCCAAATTGTTTCAAAGGTTATCCAGCTTCCCTGGAAATAAATAACAATGAAGTCTCACCACAAACAACAGCTTAGTTCTGGAAATGATGAATAAACACCAGGAATTAGTACATTAAATGTGAGTGGGGGTTCATAAGTGGTATACAAAAATCCAAATATTTAGATCTTACACTCTAGGAACATCAGCTTTGCATGAAGCAATTTTTTATTCAAAGTCAAGGGTTGTAGATACTTTGTTTAATCCTTACAATGACCATGTCTGACTGAGATCTAGGTGACTTCTGAAAGGATCTGTGTACCATTCACATGTTTAAAAAACATAATTTTTCATGAGTTAAAAATGGTTAAAATACTCTAACTGATAAAAATGTATTCATGTCCTAGGCAGTGGTGGTGCATACTTTGATCCCAGCACTTGGGAAGCAGAATGAGGTGGATATCTGAGTTCAAGGTTAGCTTTGTCTGCAGAAAGAGTTCCAGGATAAGTCAAATCTACACAGAGAAACCCTGTCTCAAAAACAAAAACACAAATATGTGCACATGCAAGGAAAACACACATATTTATCCCATTCCAATGTCAGAGGCTGAAACATTTTTTTAAATCATTGTCCTATTGACTAATAAGTGAAGGAAACCTGAGTAAGCTAGAAAAATAGAACAATTGTTAGTTGCTATGATAAGGAAGATATATGTTAGACTTAATAGGAAAGAAAATATATCAAGGAGGAAATGAGCATATTGTTTAAAAAGTTTTATCAGTCAATGAACCTTTTGCTATAAGGATGAGGAAGACTTCAGTATCTCTGTTTCAGAAAGCAGTTACTTACACTGTTTTGAGATTGCCAGTTCATACTCACAAGAAGAAAATCTGGTAATTTTGTAAAGAGTGTTTTGTTCATTTAAGACAGTTTCTTTACAAACTTAACAACAAAAATACCCTAAAACTCAACCCATCAATAATAAATTCAGGAAGATCCAAGATGGCAGCGACCAGCACACACTGTGTCTGAGAGTCAGATGATCTGAAACTCTGAAATTGATGAGTGAAGGAGCAGCTGAAGCCAGAACATCGACATTGAGGCTTTCTGGGTGAGACGGGACAGCACATGAGATGAGACCATTTTGATCCAGGTCATCTGTGGACTTCACTAGAGATGGAGAGTGGCGAATATCTGATCCCCCTGCACTTCCCCTTGGTGGGTCTCCCTCCTCCTCAGGGGAGGTGGTCTACAGTGCTTGAGGCTCATAGCACAGAACTCCCTGCCTGGTGACTGGGACAGCAGAGGTGGGGCTAATAGTTTCTCAGAATTGGCTACCAGCTGTACCAGCCTTCCTGGTGCCGGGTCTGTGAGCAACTATGCCAGCCCACGGGGCCTCCCAGCCAGTGAATGTACTAGCCTCCCAGTCCCTCAGTGGTGGGTAGCCAGCTATATGGGCCACCCTTGTCCGCCAGGCCCACAAGGCCACACAGGTCCTTGAACTGCTGTAGGGACTCCCCAGGACTTCCCAGCAAGCATCTGTGCCAGCCTTCCAGTTCTGCTGCTATGGCTGAATGCCCAGTGGACTGCTATACTAGCCTCCAAGTTCCACGGCTACAGCACCACTGAGCTGACAGAGCTCCTATACCCCACATTTGCCCCAGCGAGCACCAATCTGAGATAGAGTACAAGGAGAACCCCTGTGCTTTCTGATTAGACCTGTTAGAGAGTGAGTGCACCTTCAAGTGAGTGCTTGCAGAGCCCCAGATCCAGGGTCCCTCTAAGCTAGCAGCCAGACATCAGAACCTTCCAACCAACACACCCATTGTGGGCAACATAGAGATTCTTGGGACAATGTTCTCAACATTGTAACCCCTGTTCTGCTCTTCTACCAGTGAAGTCCAGGCAAACAACTCTTGGAGCCCAGACAGAGCAGAATACCAGGGGCCTGTAGGCCACTGAGGTATTCATAGAATCTGCACAATGTGCCTGTGCAACACCACCAGGGCCGGCAACCCTTCCTGTGCCTGCACCATCCCCTGCCCCACATTCCAAGCATCTACACTCTCCAGCACCCTGTCTTTCCAACCAACCACACATACTTGCTCACCTGCATTTGTGCTTCTGTGCCTGCAGACTTTCTTCCCTTAGGTACAGCTGAAACACCAACTCACACCCTCAAACTAGTGGACCTCTTTCATCTTCCTGAAGAATACTCCAGACACCAGAGAAAGACAGACCCAGTCTGAACTACAGAATTGAGGAACAAACAGTGAAGGTTACAGATAAGCAGATGGCCAGCAGTCAGCCAACACATCCAACAAAATCAGGATGTCATTGCATCAACAACAACCCCCAAAATCAATGGATACTCCAATTCATAGAAAACATAGGAAAATTATTTTAAAGCTATGCTTACCCAGTTATTAGAGGCACATAAAGAGGAAACAAACAAATCTCTCAAAGAAATGGCCACACAAATGGAGGCAAATAAAGAAGAAATGAACAAAGTTTTCAAAGAAATACAGGCAAATGCAGCCAAACAAATAGAGGCACAAGTAGAGGTAAAATTAGTGGCATATAGAGAAGAAATGAACAAAAATAAAAATAAAACACCATCGTAGAAAAACAGGAATCCACATTCAAACAATGAAGCAAATGGTATGCGGCTTGAAAACAGAATTAGAATCAATAAAGAAAACAACAACAGAAAAAAACCTGGAGCTGGAGAACTTAGAGAAAAGATTAGGAACCACAAAGGTAAACATCACAAATAAGAAACAAGAGATGGAAGAGAGAAAATCTCAGGTGCTGAAGATACACTTGTAGCAACTGATACATATCTCAAAGAAAAACTAAAATCAGAAAAGTCCCAAACACAAAACAGCCAAGAAATCAAGGACGCCATGAAAAGGCGAAACCTAAGAAAAATAGGAATTGATGAAAAAGAAGATTCCAGGCTCTAAGATCCAGAAAATATTTTCAAGAAAATCAGAGAGGAAAAATTTCCCAACTTAATGAAAGAGATGTCCATAAGCATACAAGAGGCCTACAGAAGACCAATTAGACTAGACCAGAAAAGAAATTCCTCACATCATATCATAGACAAAACACAAAATCTATAGAACGAAGAAAAAATGTTAAAAGCAGCAAGGGAAAAAGGCCAAGTAACATATAAAGGTAGACCTACCAGAATCACACCAGACTTTTCAGGAGAAATTAAGAAAGCCTGAAGGGCATGGGCAGATGTCATGCAGACTTTAAGGTACCACAGATGCCAACCCAGACTACTATACCCAGCAAAGCTTTCATTCAACATAGATGGAGAAAACAAAATATCCCATGACAAAACTAAACTTAATATCTACACAGCAACACAGCCCTACAGAAGATACTAGAAGGAAAAATCCAATCCAACAAAAACAACTACACCCAAGAAAACATAGGATACAGATAACTCCAAAACAAAAAATTTAAAGAAAAGAAACAATGAATCACAGTAACACCACCAACTCCACAATAAAAGGAACTAACATTCATTGGTCACTATTATCTATCAACATCAACAGACTCAACTCTCCAAAAAAAAAAACAAAAACATAGAGTAACAGAATGGTTATGGAAACAGGATCCAACATTCTGCTGCAACAAAGAAACACACCTCTGCAACAAAGATAAAAACTACCTCTGAGTAAAGGGCAGAAAAAATGTTTTTCAAGCAAATGGACCCAGGAAACAAGCTGAGGTAGCTATCCTAATATCTACTAAAACATTATTTCAACAAAAGTTAATCAAAAAAGATGAGGAGGGACACTTCACTCTCATCAAAGGAAAAATCCATCATGAGGACATCACAATTCTGAACATCTATGCCCCAAATTCAAGAGCAAATACATTTGTAAATGAAACATTATTAAAGCTTAAATCACACATCGATCTCAAAACCTTAATTGTGGGAGATTTCAACACTCCACTCTCACCAAGGGACAGATAATCTAAACAGAAGCTAAATAGGGAAATAATGACACTTACGCAGGTCCTAATTCAAATGGACCTAATAGTTGTCTATAGAATTTTCACTCAAATTCAAAAATGTATACCTGCTTTTCAGCACCTCGTGAAACTTTCTCTGTAATAGACCATATAGTTGGTCACAAAGCAAGCCTCACCAGATACAGGAACATTGAAATAACCCCTAGTACCTTATCTGACCACCATGGAGTAAAGATGGACCTCAACAACAGAAATATCAAAAAAAACCTACACACACATGGAAAGGGAAAAACTTGTAACTCAATGACAGTTGGGTTAAGGAAGAAATTAAAGACTTCCAGAATTCAATGAAAATTAAGGCACATCATACCCAAACTTACGGGACACAATGAAAGTAGTGTTATGAGGAAAATTCATAGCACTAAGTTATTTCAAGAAGAAGTTTCAAACATCTCATACAAGCAACTGAATGGCTCATCTGAAAGCCCTAGTCGGGGGGGGGGGGAGAAAGCAGACACACCCAAGAGGAGTAGATAGCTGGAAATATTCAAGCTCAGGGCAGAAATCAATAAATTAGAAACAAAGAAAATAATTCAAAGGATCAATGAAACTAAGAGTTGGTTCTTTGAGAAATCAAACAGGTAGATAAGCCCTTAGGGAAACTAAATAAAAGGCAGAGAGAAACTATCCAAATAAGCAAAATCAGAAACGAAAAGTGGGACATAACAACAAATGCTGAGGAAATCCAAACAATCATTAGTTCTTACTACAAAATCCTTTAACCACAAAATTGGAAAATCTAAAGGAAATGGACAATTTTCTTGGTAGATTCTATTTACCAAGTCAAGACCAGGTAAATAGATTGAATATAGTTCCTATATTGCCCAAGGAAATAGAAGCAGTCATCAACTGTATCCCTTCCAAAAAAAGCTCAGGGCCAGATTGTTTCAGCACAGAATTCTATCAGACCTTCAAAAGAGCTAACTCCAATCCTCTTCAAACTATTTCATAAAATAGAAACAGGAGGATCATTACCAAATTAATTCTGTGAAACCACAGTCACTTGATACCTAAACCACAAAAAGACCCAATAAAAAAAAAGAGAACTTCAGACCCATCCCTCTCATGAATATTGATGCAAAAATACTCAATAAAATACTTGCAAACCGAATCCAAGAACACATAAAAGATCATCCACCATGACCAAGTAGGCTTCATCCCAGGCATGCAGAGGAGGTTGAACATATTGAAATCCATTTATGCAATCCACTGTATAAAAAAAAAACTGAAGGAGATAAACCACATGATCATCTCCTTAGATGCTAAAAAATCATTTGACAAAGTCCAACACCCATCCATGTTTAAAGTCCTAGTGAGATCAGGGATACAAGGCACATACCTAAACATAGTATGGACAATAAACAACAAGTCTATTGCCAGCATCAAACTAAATGGAGAGAAACATAAATCAACCCAACTGAAATCAGGGACAAGGCAAAGCTACCCACTCTCTCCATATTTCTTCTTCATATTACTTGAAGCCCTAGCTAGAGCGTTGAGACAAACAAAGGAGATCAATTAGATACAAATTGGAAAGGAAAAATTCAAAGTATCACCATTAGCAGATGATATGATAATATACATGAGTGACCACAAATATTCAACCAGAGAACTCCTTGAGCTGATAAACACCTTCAGCAAAGGGGCTGGATACAAAATTAACTCAAAAAATCAAAGTCTTCCTGTATACCAAAGACAAAAATGCCAAGAAAGAAATTAGGAGAACAATACCCTTCACAATAGCCACAAATAACATAAAGTACCTTGGTGTGACTCTAACCAAGAAAGTGTAAGCCCTGTTTGAAAAGTTCTTTAAGTCTCTGAAGAAAGAAATTGAAGAAGATGTCAGAAGATGGAAAGATCTCCCATGCTCATGGATCAGTAGGATTAACATAGTGAAAATGGCCATCCTGCCAAAAGCAATCTACAGATTCAATGCATTTCCCATCAAAATACCAATACAATTTTTTACAGACCTTGAAAGAATAATTGTCAAATTTATATGGAAAAAAAAAAACCCAAAATTGCCAAAACTGTCCTTTACAAGAACAGATTGTCTGGAGGTATCTCCATTCTTGATTTCAAGGTGTATTGCAGAGCAATAGTGATAAAAACTGCAAGTTGCTGGCATAGGAACAGAATGGTGGATCAATGGAACCAAATAGAAGACCCAATAATAAATCCACACACATTCAGATACATGATTCTTGACAGAGAAGGCAAAACCATTCAATGGAAAAAAGACAGCATCTTCAGTAAATAGTGCTGGTCTAACTGGATGTCTAAATGTAGAAAATTGCAAATAGATCCGTATTTATCACCCTGTACAAAAGTAATGTCCATGTTTATAAAAAACCTCAACATAAAACCAGACACTCTAAATCTGTTAGACAAAAAAGTGGGAAAGAGCCTAAAATTCATTGGCACAGGAGACAACTTCCTGAACAGAACACCAACAACACAGTCTCTAAGATCAACAATCAATAAATGGAACTTCATGAAACTGAAAAGCTTCTGTAAAGCTTTTCTGTAAAGGACACTAGTCAGAACAAAACGACAGCCTACAGATTGGGAAAGGATCTTCACCAACCCTATATCTGACAGAGGTTTACTATCCAGAATATATAAAGAACTAAAGAAGTTAAAAACCAACAAATCATGTAATTCAATTTAAAAAAAAATGGAGGGCAGAGCTAAACAGAGAATTCTCTGTAAAATATTGAATGGCTAATGATGTTGAGCATTTCTTTAAGTGTTTCTCTGCCATTCTTCTATTCCTCTACAGAGAATTCTCTGTTTAGCTCTGCTCCACATTTTTTAATTGGATTACTTGGTTTGTTGCTTTTCAGCTTCTTTAGTTCTTTGTATATACTGGATATTAGCCCTCTGTCAGATAAAGGGTTGGTGAAGATTCTTTCCCAATCTGTGGGCAGTCGTTTTGTTTTGATGACGGTGTCCTTTGCTTTACAGAAGCTTTTCAGTTTCATGAGGTCCCATTTATTGATTGTTGCTCTTAAAGCCTGTGCTGTTGGAGTTCTGTTGAGGAAGTTGTCTCCTGTGCCAATGAGTTCTAGGCTGTTCCAAACTTTTTCTTCTAACAGATTTAGAGTATCTGTTTTTATGTTGAGGTCTTTGATCCACTTAGACTTTAGTTTTGTGCAGGGTGATAAATGTGGGTCTATTTTCATTTTTCTGCATGTAGACATCCAATTAGCCATCAGGGAAATGCAAATCAAAACTACCCTGAGATTTCACCTTACACCCATCAGAATGGCCAAGATGAAAAACTCAAGTGACAACACATGCTGGAGAGGTTGTGGAGAAAGGGGAACCCTCCTCCATTGCTGGTGAGAATGTAAACTGGTACAACCACTTTGGAAGTCAATCTGGCGCTTTCTCAGACAACTAGGAATAGTGATTCCTCAAGACCCAGCTATACCACTGCTAGGCATATACCCAAAATTTGCTCAAGTACACAATAAGGACATCTGCTCAACCATGTTTGTAGCAGCTTTATTTGTAATAGCCAGAACCTGGAAACAACCCAGATGTCCATCAGTGGAGGAATGGGTACAGAAATTGTGGTATTTTTACACAATGGAATACTACTCAGCAATCAAAAAAGAGGAAATCATGAAATTTGCAGGCAAATGGTGGGATCTAGAAAAGATCATTCTGAGTGAAGTATCCCAGAAGGAGAAAGACAAACATGGAATATACTCGCTTATATAGACCTAAAAGATATGATAAACATAAGGAAATCTATACACCTAAAGAAGATAATCAAGAAAGTGGACATGGGGTATGATGATCAATCCTCATTTAGAAAGACAAATGGGATATGCATTGAACGTATGACAGGAGTCTACTGCAGAAGGCATCTGAAAGACTCTACCTAGCAGTGTATCAAAGTAGATACTAAGACTCATAACCAAACCCTCGGCAGAGTGCAGGGAATCATATGAAAGAAGGGGAGTTTGATGTGGAAAGGATAGGAACTTCACAAGGACCAAACATATCTGGGCACAGAGTCTTTTCTGAGATGGACACTCAACCAAAGACCATGAGAGGATAAAACCTAGAACCTCTGTTTGGATGTG
This sequence comes from Psammomys obesus, assembly GCF_907164565.1. Taxonomy (NCBI): domain Eukaryota; kingdom Metazoa; phylum Chordata; class Mammalia; order Rodentia; family Muridae; genus Psammomys; species Psammomys obesus. The sequence goes on from NW_026596016.1 coordinate 65,477, forward strand.
ACCCGTGATAGCTCAGTAATCAATTGGTTTCCCATAGTAAGGGGAACAAGGACTATTTCTAACAGGAACTCAATGACTGGCTCTTTGACCTCCCCACCTGCCAAGGGAGGAGCAGTACTGTTAGACCACAGAGGAGGACTTTGCAGCCAGTCCTGAAAATACCTGACAAAACGTAGTCATATGAAAGGGGAGGAGGTCCTCCCCTATCAGTGGACTTGGAAAGGGGCAGGGAGGAGATGAGGGAGGGAGGGTGGGACTGAGGAGGGAATGAGGGATACAGCTGGGATACAGAATTAACAAAATGTAACTAATGAGAAAAATAAAACTTAAAAAAATAAAGAATATTGAATGGCAGAGAATAACTTAAAGAAATGTTCAACGTCCTTAGTCACCAAGGAGATACAAATCGAAATGACCCTGAGAATACACCTTACACCCATCAGAATTGCTATGATCAAAAACTCAAGTAACAGTGCATGCTGGAGAAGATGTGGAAAAATTGGAACACTCGTCCATTGCTGTTGGGAATGTAAACTTGTACAACTACTTTGGAAATCAATTTAGTGCTTTCTCATACACTTAGGAATTGTGCTTCCATAATTTCCAGCAATACCACTCCTACGCATATATCCAAAATATGCTCAAGTACACAACAAGGACTTTGTTCAACTATGTTCAAAGCATCTTTATTATTAATAGTGAGAACCTGGAAACCACCCAGATGTCCCTCAATGTAGGAATGTATACAGAAATTGTGGTACATTTATACAATAGAATACTATTCAGCAATTTAAAACAAGGAAATCATGAAAATTGCTGGCAAATGGTGGGATCTAGAAAAGATCATCCTGAGTGAGGTATCCCAGAAACAGAAAGACACATACTATATATACTCACTTGTAAGTGGATACTAGACCTATAATATAGGCTAAACGTACTAAAATCTCTACACCTAAAGAAGCTAACCAAGAAGGAGGGCCCTGGGTAAAATGATCAATGCTCACTCAAAGAGACAAACAGTATGGACATTGGAAGAAGTAGAAAACAGAAAACCAACAGGACCCTACCACAGAGGGCCTCTGAAAGACTCTACCCAGCAGTGTATCAAAGCAAATACTGAGACTCATAACCAAACTTTGGGCAGAGTGCTGGGAATCATATGAAAGAAGGGGGTTATAGTAAGGCCTGGAGGGGACAGGAGCTCCACAAGGAGAGTAACAAAACCAAAATATCTGGGCACAGAGGTCTTTTCTGAGACAGATACTCCAACCAAGGACCATTCATGGATATAACCTTAGAACGCCTGCTCAGATGTAACCCATGGCAGCTCAGTATCCAAGTGGGTACCCTAGTAAGTGGAACAGGGACTGTCTCTGGCATGAACTCAGTGGTGGGCTCTTTGACCACCACCCCCGATAGGGGAGCAGCCTCACCAGGTCACAGAGGAGTACAATACAGCCAGTCCTGATGGCATCTGATAAGCTAGGGTCAGATGGAAGGGGAGGAGGACCTCACTTATCAGTGGACTTTCAGAGGAGCATGGGAGGAGATGAGAGAAAGTGGGTGGGATTGAGAGGGGATGATGGAGGGGGCTATAGCTGGGATACACAAAGAATAAACTGTAATTAGTATGAGAACCAAAAATTCAATTGAATAAATTGAATAAATGCAAGAGTCATACACTATCTCCTTGGAGATGACAAGAAATCCTCAATTATTGTGAAACTGGGACCACAACAAAGAAGACTTTTGAGTTCCAATGTTTATATCCCACAATATCAAACTGATTGTATTAATTAATGGGTTCATGTTTCTCCCCTGAATGATAAGAGATAAAAACTTGAGTTAATAATTCACCCAATGAACATTCTGCTAGAGTGTACAGATATACTGTTACATGTGTTACTGGTTTTCATGATCTGATCTGTTTTTGGAAACTGTTCAAATTTATCAATTAGAATTTGCTAAATAAATTTTTATACCCATACATTGAAATACTATATGAAATGAAAACATTATTAAAAATTACAAATGCCAAAATTGCTTTGAAGAGAGCAAGTTATATATGAAATTATATACTATGATTGTAAATTTCTATATATAAACAAATATACATGAATATGATTTATATATATACATATATGTATATGTGTGTGTGTGTGTATTTTTTCCTTTCTGTGTTTACACACACGTGCATATACACAATGGCCAAGACTAGACCTATAGAGTTTATGATTATTTGATGCTTGGGAATTGTATTGGAGTTATCATTGTCTAATCTTGATTAGTGTATTGATAGATTCTATGACACCTACTTGTAAAGTAGGAAACATATTGACTCTGGTGTGATTGTCTTGTTCAAATCATAAAGCAAATCAAAATAGCATATATCTCACAGGGAATATGGCAAGTTCAATGCCTGAATATGAAATAAAGACACAGAAAGCAAGTCTTACACTGAATATGAATGAGGCAGAAAATTTCCTTCCCATTTATGGTTGTTGAAAAATTTAGCTTTATCTTCACATTCTGAAAAGTTATGGCCATGCTGTGACCACTTCCAGTGGTTGGAAAGTAAGCTGCCAAAATTCAAGCAAGTGGAAGTAGAAAGAGAGAAAGATAGTTCTCATAAGAGACTGCAGGGCAGGCTCACACATGGATAGTTAGTTGTGGTAATTCAGAGTAGTGTTTCCCTTCTTGCTTTTGTTTTTCCTCCCAACCCTCAGTACTGTTTCGAAAAGCTTACCTTGTGGTCAGTTTTATATAGTTTTGGCCTCACAGTAATCATCTATGGAGAACAATTCTTCCTACAAGAAGTGATTTTGCAAAAATCAGCTCCACCAGAAGAAACAGGAGCATACTAAAAGTATATAGTAGAAAACAACTTGATTCCCCCCTAGTGGGAAGCAGCCTTGCCAGGCCACATAGGAGGACAATATAGCCAATCCTGATGAGACTTGATAAGTTAGGGTCAGATGGAAGGTGAGGAGGACCTCAACTATCAGTGGACTTGCAGAGGGGCATGGAAGGAGAAGAGGGAGTGAGGTTAGGATTGGGAGGGAATGGGGGAGAGGGCTACACCTGGGATACAAAGGGAATAAACTGTAACTAATATAAAAAATAAAATTTAATTGAAAAAGAATATGATAATAAGAAAAAAGAAAAAACTTGATATATCTGCTCATTGTTACAAGTGATGATAATAAAATCAAAGATACATAATAAAATTTCCTATGAAAAGCCAAACCATTTTAGTTTCCAACATGAACCTAAGTACACAGCTTAGTGTGGTGTATATGTGGAATGTTGAAATAAGTTTTGCTCCAGCTAAACTACTGTGGGTGTACTCTATCCTTCCTAATTCTGCACCCTTAGATGACACACTTATTCCTATTTCCATTTTGCTCAAAATCATCAATAATTTTCATTATTTCTATAGAATAGAGTATAAACTCTCTAAGTCATCACTGAAAGGCAAATGTGGATTATAACATTATATTAAACTCACATATATGTTTACCCTCAGCAACATCCATCTTTGGTTATGCGAGATTTGCAGCCATAGTACAAAAAAAAAGGTATCTTTTTTTTTATAAATAAAAGGTTGACATATTTAGGTTTGTACTACTGTTTTTGTTTGTTTGTTTGTTTTGTTTTGTTTGTCAAAAGAACTTAGCCTGAATTCATTAGTAACATTTTCTCTGTCAAGGTCAATAAATCTGGCTGTTAGAAATTTCTTCCAATGTACAGCAAACCAATCACTAAAACACCTCTAACCATCACAATTCATTCAGTGAGAAAGATGATATCTTCAGTTAGCTTATTTCTTAACAGAGACACAAAATGACAGTAAAAAGGAAAATGCAGAAGCAAGACATGCTTCATGATGCATGTTAGTAATTCTATTCTTAATGGAGGATGACAGGAGGAGCAGAAGTGTGAGGATGGTCTTGGATACATGGAAGGACTCTATTCTGTAAAAACTATAATCATAGAGAAACAAAGTAGCCTTCAAAAATGAAATACATCTTGACCAGGGAAGCAAGTCTGTACAAGAGAAATGCCATGTGAGGAAAACAGTACTTTCCAGCAGGAGATACAAGTACTAAAGCCAATAGGCTAGGAAGTTGTATTTTGGGGGAAGTGTTTTGGAACTTAGGAGTAGGAAATAACAGTAAACAGTATTTAAAAAGTTAACTAGTAAAGGAGGAATAGGATAAAGGACCCATGTCATAAAGAGTCAGGCAGGAAAGAGCATCATTTTTTTGAAACAGGTGCTTACAAGCTCCCTTTGCTAAACAAGACTGGCACCTCATGCAGGTTCAAATGGTAACTAAAAGCAACATGAGAGCCTGGAAACTTGGCCTGCATTTTGTGTCTCCTTCCCTACTTTGACTCTTCCTACCTATCTAATTTATATCCTGCTTCAAGTATGAAGGGAGGACAAGTCTCCTAATCTTGTCATTACCTACATAGCAGCAACAGCAAAACTTTGCAGGACAGGAGAGGATATTCCTATTCCACCCAGATGAAGGCAATTATCCATGAGTGCAAAGCTCTAATTCCAGAGCAGAAAGTAGCAACTCCAGAGAGCCACTTCATCCCCTTAAGAAATGAAGAATTTTTGGATCACTTTGTAAGACGGGTGCTGAGAAAATGATCAAGGAGAGCACACTTAGACCAGAACTGCTCAATTCTGCAGACATTTTGCCTCTTTTCCTAATTCTTCTGTGTGTAAAGTTCATATCAGATGCACTTGGACCCCTTTATCTGATTCTCTTTCAATGTAGCCATCTTGAATAAATCCCTTTCTACTTCTCACCATTACCCTGCCTTTAATTTGTATAATAGCTTAGTCTTTAAGGTCTGCTGGTCTTGGTAAATTAAAGTCAACATACACTTCATGTAATCTATTTGTTGTACAAAATTATAAATTCCATTATTTGAAATTGTCTACATTAACAGGCATGATCAACTAAAGATGAAACAATGACATGTTCAAATTCATTTCAATTCCTACCTTTCTTTGTTGAGGATGACAGTTTTGAGCACAGTTACCTTGGCATATTTGTTCTGTCTCTCCCTTCAATTGGTGGTGTTCTTGTGTACAGAGAACTCACATTTTACTGAGTTAAGGGAAGAAGAATAAGAGAAAAAGATTATGTTACTCTCCTTGGTAGAAGTCAGAGCCTGAGTTTGGCAGGCCTGACAAGCTAGGCATGGCTACCTATCCTCAACAGGCCAATTAAAGATACAAGTAATAGAGAAAAATAATGAAAAATGATTCAGTATGACCACAGTGGGAAGAGGCACGGAGTTCCAGTGAACACTACTACCCAAACGCATCTTCTGAGTCCTGACGTGAGATCCAAAGCTAAATAAAAGGTAAGAGGTATGCATAACTAAGCAGTCCTGATCAGTGTGTAGTCCCATCTATCATTCACACATCATTGTCTCAGCTCCAGTATCTCCTGCAAAGTGATGTGACAAAGCTGTCAGAACTGTGTGTGAAATCTCTTCTTCCTCTGGCTGGCACCAGGCCTTTTCCTTTCCCTGGCATGAGGTTCCTGGGGAAAATCTCAAAACTTTGAGGCTTGTTGTTTCAACAATCTTTTTTTCTTCTTCTTTTTTTTAAATTTTTTTATTAATTACACTTTTTCATTTTGTATCCCCCCATAAGCCCTTCCCTCCTCCCCTCCCGATCCCACCCTCCCTCCCCTTTCTGCATGCATGCCACTCCCCAAGTCCACTGATAGGGGAGGTTCTCCTCTCCTTTCTGATCTTAGTCTATCAGTCCTCTACTGTGGCCTGGTAAGGCTGCTCCCCCCTCAGGGGGAGGTGATCAACGAGCAGGCCAATCAGATTATGTCAGAGGCAGTCCCTCTTCCCATTACTATGTAACCCACTTGGAAACTGAGCTGCCATGGGCTACATCTGTGCAGGGGTTCTAGGTTATCTCCACGAATAGTCCTTGGTTGAAGTATGAGTCTCTGGGAAGTTCCCTGTGTTCAAATTTTCTTGTTCTGTTGCTTTCCTTGTGGAGTTCCCATCCCCTCCAGCTCTTACTATTTCCCACTTCTTACATAAAATTCCATTCACTCTGCCCAATAGTTGGCCATCAGGCTCAGCATCTGCTCTGACAGTCTATACTGCAGAGGCTTTCAGAGGCCCTCTGTGGCAGGTTCCCAGGTTGTTTCCTGTTTTCTTCTGGCTTTCAGAGGCCCTCTGTAGCAGGTTCCGAGGTTGTTTCCTATTTTCTTTTTCTTCTGATGTCCATCCTTTTTGCCTTTCAGGATGGGGATTAAACATTTTAGTTGGGGTCCTTTCTTTTGCTTAGTTTGTTTAGATGTACAGATTTTAGTGGGTTTATTCTATGTTGTGTGTTTATATGAGTGAGTATATACCATGTGGATCTTTTTGCTTCTGGGACAACTCACTCAGGATGATCCTTTCCAGGTCCCACCATTTACCAGCAAATTTCACGATTTCTTTATTTTTCATTGCAGAGTAATACTCCATTGTATAGATGTACCACAGTTACTGCATCCATTCTTCCGTTGAGGGGCAGTAACATATAATGGCAAACCCATTAGAATCACATCTGACTTTTCAACAGAGACTATGAAAGCCAGAAGGGCCTGGACGGATATCATGCAGACCCTAAGAGAACACAGATATCAGCTCAGGCTACTATACCATGCAAAACTCTCAGTCCTCATAGATGGAGAAAACAAGATATTCAATGACAAAAACAAATTTCAACAATACATACACACAAATCCAGCATTACAGAAGACACTGGAAGGGAAAATACAACCCAAGAAAATTAGCTTCTGTCAAGAAAACACAGGAAATAATTAACCTTACTACAGTAAAACAAAAAGCAACCAAGCACACAACCTTATGACCACAGCCAACATCAAAATTAACAATCTGATAGCCAAAGAGGGACACAGCATCTCTTTAGAATATAATCGTTCCTGCTTGTGCAGTTACAAAAAGAGAAGAACTGGAAAATGATGAGGACTTGTACTCTTGCCACAGTCATCCTTCCATTGAACTTCAAATCTTTCTTCTTACAACTATTATTTTTACAATTTATTCATTTTATATCCCAATTGTAGCACCTTTCCTCATCTCCTCCCAGTTCTATCCTCCTTCCCTCTTCCCCTCATCCCTTACCCTAGTCCACTGAAAGGAAAAGTCCTTCTCCCCTGCCATCTGACCCTAGCCTATCAAGGTCTCATCAGGACTGCTTGGATACTGTTCCTCTATGGAATGGCAAGGCCTCATGACCAGGGGGAGGTGATCCAAGAGAAGGCAACTGAGTTTATGACAGAAGCAGGTCCCACTCCCCGTACTTGGAGTACCAAGTACCCACATGGAGACTGAACTACCAATCAGCTACATCTGAACAGGGGTTATAGGTCCTCACCATGCATGGTCCTTGGTTGGGGCATCAGTTTCTGCAGGACAACCTGGGCTCAGATTATTTAGCTTTGTTGGTCTCCTTGTGGAGCTCCTGTCATCCCCAGGTCCTTCTATCATCCCCTTCTTACATAAGACTCCCTGTGCTCTGCCCAAAGTATGGCTGCGAGTCTCAGCATCTCTTTAATCCCCTGTTGGGTGCAGCTTTTCAGATGATATCTGTGCTAGGCTCCCATCCTGTTCCTTCTCTTCCATCACTTCTGGTGTCTATACTCTTTACCATTCTGATTTAAGCATCCTCCCTAGTGTCCTCCTTGTTGTTTAGCTTTTTTCATTTGCTTGGTTAGAGTCCCAACAGGTACTATATGTTATTTGTGGCTATTGTGAATGGCGCTGTTTCCCTAATTTCTTTGTCAGCTTATTTGTCTTTCATATACAGGAGAGCTTCTGATTTTTTTTTTAGTTATTTTTGTACATGGCCACTTTCCTGAAGGAGTTTATCAGCTAAAGGAGTTCTCTGGTAGAATTTGGGGGAGGTATTCATATATATGATCATATCATCTACAAATAGTGATACTTTTACTTCTTTCTTTTCAATTTTTATCCCCTTGATCTCCTTTAGTTTTCTTACTGATCTAGCTAGGACATCAAGTACTATGTTCAAGAGGTAAGGAGAGAGTGGACAGCCTTGCCTTTTCCCTGATTTTGGTGGGGTTGATTTAAGTCTCACAGCAAAGTACCTTATCCTCAGGCTTTTAAAATTATTCTGCTCCCTCTTTCACAATGATCTCTGGGCTGTAGGTGTGGAATTCCACAACTCTGCATTTACATTATTTTTTAACACGTAATTACTACACTCACTAATTGGGTATTATGTGACAATTCAAAATACAGACACTATACATTAATCAAATCAAAGAAATAGCATTTTCTTTTTTGTTTGCTTTTAGTGCTTTTGAGAGTGAGTTCTACTCTGCATCTCAAAGTGGTCTGAAACTCAAACTCAAACTGAAACTCAAAACAATCCTCCTTCTTCCATTCCCCAATACTTGATAATATAGACACAAGCCAGTAGGCCTGAAATTTCTCATAATTTCTTTATGTTTGGGAAGTTTAGTTATGCTCTTCTAATTCATCATTAAGTATTGTGATGTGGAACATCAGCAATGCCGAAGGTGGACAAATACCACTATTGTTTGTGACCAAATTTATCTAAGATATATTCTGATGTTTGGCTCACAACAATACATGTAAGTTTGAGTGATGATGAACTATCTACTTTTTTGTGGTTTTTGAGACAGGGTTTCTTTAGTAGCCATAGCTGTCTTGGCCTCCAATTGTAGACCAGGCTGGCCTGAAAGAAATCTGCTTGCTTCTGCCTACCAAGTGCTGGGATTAAAGGCATGTCTCCATGCTGGGCCTGAATAAATTTATTTTTTTATTAATTACAGTTTATTCACTTTGTATCCCAGCTATAGGCCCCTCTCTTTTTCCCTCCCAATGCCACCCTCCCTCTCTCAGTTCCTTCCATGTCCCTCCCCAAGTGCACTGATAGGGGAGGTCTTCCTTCCCTTCCATCTGACCTTGGCCTATCAGATCTCATTAGGACTGTCGACATTGTCTTCCTCTGTGTCCTGGAAAGGCTGTGTCCCTTCCCTCAGGGAGAGGTGATCAAAGAGACAGCCACTGAGTTCATGTCACAGAGAACCCCTGTTCCCATGACTAGGGAACACAATTGGAGACTGAGGTGCTATTGACTGCATCTGAGCAAGGGGTCTAGCTTATTCCCATGCATGGTCCTTGGTTGGAGTATCAGTCTCAGAAAAGACCCCTGTGCACAGTGATTTTGATTCTGTTGCTCCCCTTGTGGAGCTGCTGTCCCCTCCAGGTCTTTAATCTCCCCCTTCTTTCATAAGATTCTCTGTACTCTGCCCAAAGTATGGCTATGAATCTCAGCATCTTCTTTGATTCCTTGCTGGGTAGAGTCTTTCAGTAGTCCTCTGTGGTAAGCTCCTGTCCTGTTGCCTGTTTTCTCCCTCTTCCGATGTCCATCCCATTGGCCTTTCTGAGTGATGATTTATCATCTAAACCAGAGTCCTCCTTCTTTCTTAGCTTCTTTAGGTATACAGATTTTAGTATGTTTATCCTATAATATATGTTTATATTCACTTATAAATGACTATATACCATGTGTTTCTTTCTGCTTCTGGGATACCACACTCAGGATGTTCTTTTCTAATTCCCACCATTTGCCAGCAAATTTCATGATTTCCTTGTTTTAAATTGCTCAGTAGTATTCCATTGTGTAAATGTACCACAATTTTTGTATTCATTCCTCAGTTGAGGGATGTCTGTGTTGTTTCCAGATTCTGACTATTACAAAAAAGATTTCTGCAATAATGGCTGAGCAAATGACCTTGTTGTATGCTTGAGCATACTTTGGATATATGCATAGGAGTAGTATAGCTTGAGGTGTCACTATTCCTACTTGTCTGAAAAAACACCAGACTGATTTCCAAAGTGGTTGTACAAGTTTATATTCCCAACAGCATTGGAGGAGAGTTCTGCTTTCTCCACATTCCTCTGCAGCATGTGTTGTCACTTGGGTTTTTGGTATTAGCCATTCTGATGGGTATAGGGTGAAATCTCATAGTCGTTTTGATTTGCATTTCCCTGCTGCTTAAGGACCTTAACACTTCTTTAAATATTTCTCTGCCATTTGATATACATCCATAGAGAATTCTCTGTGCCCAATTTTTAATTGGATTACTTGATGTGTTGCTTTTTAACTTCTTGAGTTCTTTATATATTCTGGATAGTAGACCTCTGTCAGATACAAGGTTGGTGAAGATCCTTTCCCAGTCTCTAGGCTGTTATTTTGTTTTGATGACAGTGCCCTTTGCTTTACAGAAGATTTTCAGTTTCATGAGGTCCCATTTACTGATTCCTGATCTTTGAGCTTGTGTTGTTGGTGTTCTGTTCAGGAAGTTGTCTCCTGTACCAATGAGTTCAAGGCTCTTCCCCACCTTTTCTTCTAACATATTTAGTGTGTCTGGCTTTATGTTGAGGTCTTTGATTAACTTGGACTTACTTTTGTGCAAGGTTAAAAAAGACATGGATCTATTTGCATTTTTCTACATGTAGACATCCAGTTAGACCAGTATCATTTGTTGAAGATGCTGCCTTTTTTCCATTGTATGGTTTTGGTTTCTTTGTCAAAAATCAATTACCATGGGTGTGTGGATTTATTTCCTGATCTTTGATTCTAGTCCACTGATCCACTAGTCTGTTTCTATGTGAGTACCGTGGAGCTTATATTACTGATGCTCTAAAATACAGCTTGAGATAGGAGAAGGAGTTCCCTCCAGACAATTCTTTTTTTAATTATTTTATTTATATTTTTTAAATTTTTATTAATTACACTTTATTCATTTTGTATCCCCCCATAAGCCCCTCCCACCTCTCCTCCCGATACCACCCTCCCTCCCCTTTCTGCATGCATGACACTCCCCAAGTCCACTGATAGGGGAGGTTCTCCTCTCTTTTCTGATCTTAGTCTATCAGTTCTCATCAAAAGTGGCTGCATTGTCCTCTACTGTGGCCTGGTAAGGCTGCTCCCCCCTCAGGGGGAGGTGATCAAAGAGCAGGCCAATCAGATTATGTCAGAGGCAGTCCCTGTTCCCATTACTATGTAACCCACTTGGACACTGAGCTGCCATGGGCTACATCTGTGCAGGGGTTCTAGGTTATCTCCATGAATAGTCCTTGGTTGGAGTATGAGTCTCTGGGAAGTTCCCTGTGTTCAAATTATCTTGTTCTGTTGCTCTCCTTGTGGAGACCCTGTCCTCTTCAGCTCTCACTATTTCCCAATTCTTACATAAAATTCCATTCACTCTGCCCAACAGTTGGCCATCAGGCTCAGCATCTGCTTTGATAGTCTGCAGGGCAGAGGCCTTCAGAGACCCTCTGTGGTAGGTTCCTTGTTTCTTTCCTGTTTTCTTTTCTATTTAGTTTGATGTTGATTATAAGCATGCTGTATATTGTCTTTATTATGCTTAGGTATGTTCCTTGTATCCCTGATCTCTCCAAGACTTTAAACATGAATAGGTGTTAGATTTTGTCAAATGCTTTTTTGGCATCTAAGGAAATGATCATGTGGTTTTTCTCCTTCAGAATTTCCATATATGGAACCAACTCTGCATGCCAGAGATGAATCCTACTTGGTCATGGTGAATGATGTCTTTTATGTGTTCTTGGATTTGGTTTGCAATTATTTTATTGAGTATTTTTGCATCAGTGTTCATAAGGGAGATTGGCCTGAAATTATGTTTCTTTGTTGGGTCTTTGTGAGGTATCAAGGTGATTGCGGTTCCAAAGAATGAGTTTTAGTAATATTCCTTCTGCTTCATTTTGTGGAGTAGTTTGATGAGTATTGGTATCAAATCTTCTTTGGCGGTCTGGTAAAATTCTTCACTGAACCCTGAGCTTTCTTTTTTTTTTTTTTTTTTTTTTGGTAAGGAGACTTTTGATGACTGCTTCTATTTCCTTGGGGAATATAAGACTATTTAATCTATTTACCTGATCTTAATTTAATTTTGGTAAATGGAAACTATCAAGAAAATTGTCCATTTTATTTAAATTTTTAAATTGTGTGGCATATAGACTTTTGTAGTAAGACCTAATGAATGTTTGGATTTCCTCAGTGTCTGTCATTATGGCCCCCTTTTTATTTCTGATATTGCTGATTTGGATAGTTTCTCTGTGCCTTTTAGTTAGTTTGGCTATGTGTTTGTCTATCTTTTTTATACTTTCGAAGAACCTGTTCTTGGTCTCATTGATTCTTTGAATTGTTTTCTTTCTTTCTAGTTCATTGATTTCAGCTCTTAGTTTGATTCTTTACAATCATCTACCTCTCTTGGGTGTAACTGCTTCTTCTTTTTTTTCCACTAGGGCTTTTAGATGTGTCGTTATGTTGCTTATATGAGATGTCTCAAACTTCTTTCTGGGGGCACTTAGTGCTATGAACTTTATGCTTAACACTGCTTTCATTGTATACCATAAATTTGGCTAAGTTGTGCCCTCATTTTCATTGAATGTTACGAAGTCTCTAATTTCTTTTTTCATTTCTTCCCTGTCCACGCTGTCTTTGAGTAGGGAGTTGTTAGTTTCCATGTGTTTGTAGGCCTTTTGTTATTTCTGTTGTTGTTGAGGTCTAGTTTTAGGCCATGGTGGTCTGATTGGATACAGGGGATTATTTCAATCTTCTTGTATCTGTTGAAACTTGCTTTGTGCCAGACTATATGGTCCATTTTGAGACGGTTCCATGAGGTGTTGAAAAAAAGAATACTCTTTTGAGTTTTGGTGAAAAGTTCTGTACACATCTATTAGGTCCGTTGGATTTAGGACCTCTGTAATTGTCATTATTTCTCTATTTATCTTTTGTCTAGATGATTTGCTCCTTGGTGAGAGTGGAGTGTTGAAGTCTCCCACTATTAAGGTGCTGTGATTTGAGCTTCAATAATGTTTCAATTATGTATGCTCTTGTATTTGGGGCATAGATGTTCTGGGTTGTGATGTCCTCCTGATGGATTTTTACTTTGATGAGAGTAAAGTGCCCCTTCTCCTCTTTTTTGATTACTTTTGGTTGAAAGTCTATTTTATTAGATATTAGGATAGCTACCCCAGTTTGTTTTCTGGGTCCATTTGCTTGAAAAAACATTTTCCCAGCCCTTTACTCTGAGCTAGTGTTTATCTTTGTTGAAGAGGTGTGTTTCTTGGATGAGGCAGAATGTTGGATCCTTTTTCCATAACCATTCTGTTAGTCTGTGCCTTTTTATTGGAGAGTTGAGTCTGTTGATATTGATAGATAATAGTGACCAATGAGTGTTATTTAGTTCCTTTTATGCTGGAATGGTGGTGTTACTGTGTTTCTATGCTTGTTTCCTTTTAATTTTTTTGTTGTGAGGTTATCTATATCCTTTGTTTTCATGTGTGTATTTGAATTCATTGGATTGGATTTCTCCTTCTAGTATCTTCTGTAGGGTTGGGTTGCTATGTAGATATTGTTCAAGTTTAGTATTGTCATGGAATATTTAGTTTTCTCCATTTATGTTGACTGAAATTGTTGCTGGGTATAGTTGTCTGGGTTGGTATCTGTGGTCTCCTAGAGTCTGTACAACAACTGCCCAGACTCTTCTGGCTTTCAAAGTTTCTGTTGAGAAGTCTGGTTTGATTCTGATAGGTCTACTCTTATATGTTACTTGTTCTTTTTCCCTTGCTGCTTTTAACATTTTTTCTTTGTTTTGTAGATTTAATGTTTTGATATTATGTGATTTGATTATTTTATTTTATGGTCTAGTCTATTTGTGGTTCCTGATCTTTTCTCTAAGTTATCCAGCTCCAGGGTTTTCTGTTCCTTTATTGATTCTAATTATGTTTTCATGTCTTACACAATTTCTTTCATTTGTTTGAATGTGGATTCCCCTCTTTCCATGATGGCCTTTATTTTTTGTTTGTTTCTTCTCTATATGCCTCTATATTTTGTTTGGCTATATTTTCCTGTATTTCTTTGAGAGCTTTGTTTGCCACAAGTGACCTGGATCTAAGCTGTTCCAACTCATGGGTTGTTCCTTCTCACCCAGGATGCCTCAATGCTAATATTCTGGTTTCAACTGCATCTCTACTCACCAATTTCAGAGTTTCAGATCCCATGACCCTCAAATATTGTGCTTGCTGGTCGACAACATCTTGTTTACTAATAACTATTGTCAAGCTAATAATAAGTTCTACTTTAAATGAAACACTTACTTAGTAGATTATTCATCTTGTGGACATATGTACAACAGTTATTTTAAAGCAGAAAAGGGAATAATTCTTCTCTTACTTAATTATTTTAGGCCTGTACTCCATTTTTTAATTTTGTTATTTAGTTTGTAAGGGTTTAATTTCTTGAGGGTTTTGGTTTTGTTTTGTTTTGTTTTGTTGTGTTTTGTTGTGTTGTGTTTTGTTTTGTTTTGGATTTTAGCCCTCTGTCAGATGTTGGGTTGGTGAAGATCTTTTCCCATTCTGTTGTCTGCCATTACATCTTGTCCTGTTGACAGTGTCCTTTTCCTTATAGAAAATTTTCAGTTTAATGAGGTCCCATTTATTAATTGTTGATCTTAGTGCCTGAGCTGTTGGTGTTCTGCTCAGAAAGTCCTCTCCAGTACCAATGAGTTTCAAAGATATTCTCTACTTTCTTGTCTATTAGATTTAGTGTATTTGGTTTTATGTTGCAGATTGAATTTTAAAGGTACCTGAAAATGTTCTGATGGAGGACAGAAGAAGGGGTGATGGCATGGAAGAGAACTAGTGCAGGCCTCCTGCAGTGACTAAGGTGGAGTCGGTTGTCTGGATCCACGCTTCCGGTGCCTAGTCTAGAGACCTTCCTTTAGCTGTAGGATATTCACTTCTAATACATTTTTATTTCGTTTTTTGGAGACAAGGTCTCACAAAGTAACTATGGCTAGCTTGACACTCACTATGTAGATTGAGTTGCAGCAATCCTCCTGCTCCAGCCTTGCCAGTGCTGGAATGGTAGATATGCACCTTTTATGCTCAGTTCCTGATACATTAAAAAAAAATTTCCATACAATATTTTTTGATCATACTCTTTTGCCAGAGACCAAGAATCCCAGGCACGTAGTCACGACAGATGCTGGCGCCGGAGGCTGCAACTAGCCTTGACCACCTGGATAGATTGCTTCCTGAGACCAGGAACCACAACCCACCTGACTCCTCCACCTGACTCCCCCACCTGACTCCCCCACCTGACTCCCCCACCTGACTCCCCCACCTGATTCCCCCACCTGACCGGAATCACAAGATAGCCTCCCGTCCTTCTCCCTCCAATTTTTTACTTCCTTATTCTTTGAGCTTAAAAACAAAAGCTTTGCCCCATAATAAACAGGACTTTGACAAGGAAAACTGCTTGGTCCTGTTCTTCTCTCTCGCCCGTTTTTCTTCAGGCTTGGCCCTCTTCGAAGACCCCATGAATTACTAGTCCCGCAGGTGGGTACACTCTTTCCTTTCCCCAAACTCCTCCCAGATCAATCTTCCCCACCTGGCTACCTACTAAACTTCATGTTCTCTCCCCTCTCTGTCTTTGTCTTTCCTCAAGAAAAAAAAAACCCACAAAAATCAAAACAAAGTAATTTTTAAAAGAAAAATCATTATGACAAATATACCAAAACAAAGAATACACAAAAAATACTGTATTATTTTTCTTTTAGTAACTCCTTTCTCTAACTGCTATGCTGATCTGTATCTTTTACATTTTTTCTTTCATATTTATTGTTCTTTCATCTTATATTCTGAGAGATTTCCTCTGTTATTTCCCTGTCTCTGTTGACATTTTTATTTCCAGCAATGTCTTTTCCATTTCTGAGGTGTCTTTCTTTTCTCTGATTTTTCTTATTTTGTAGAATCTCATTCTTGTTTCATATGTGTTGTTTTCTTGAGTCATTGGCAATTATCATTTTTCTCCTGAAGGTCTTTTTTGTTACACAAATTCCCAACTTGTTGTGGGTTCATTTGTCCTGTTTGTTTGTTTGTTTGGGCTTCTTCCTGGCTATCTTAATTTGTCTCAGAACTCTTGGTTATCTGTTTGTCTTTAAGAGAGAGTTGGGACCTGATGGAGTTTTCTCTGGCATTATATATACTAAGCTTCTCTGGAGCTAGGACTCTCCCCTATGAAGAAATTCCTGGCGGGGCAAGATGGCAGCGCCGGGAGGACTCTCATTCTGAGGAGCAGCACAGCAGGATTGGCACAGTGACCAGCAATCAGAACTCGCGGCCATAAAACACAAGTGGTTGTGTTTCTCAGGTGAGAGGATACCCCACGGTGGGGGATTCGATCAGCTTTAACTCACCCGGCAAAACCGCGGAAGAGATCCCC
>NW_026596017.1:0-1154 GCF_907164565.1 Psammomys obesus
GGGGGAGGGTAGAGGAGACGGTGGGGAGGGCGGGGAAGGGCTGGGGAGACAGTGGGGACGGTGGGGAAGGGCAGGGGAGATGGTGGGGAGGGTGGGGGAGACGGTGGGGACGGCGGGGAAGGGCAGGGGAGATGGTGGGGAGGGCGGGGGAGGGTAGAGGACACGGTGGAGAGGGCAGGGGAGGGTAGAGGACACGGTGGAGAGGGCGGGGGAGGGTAGAGGACACGGTGGGGAGGGCAGGGGAGACAGTGGGGAAGGCGGGGTAAGGTAGAGGAGACGGTGGAGAGGGCGGGGGAGGGGAGACAGTGGGGAGGACGGAGAGGGCTGGGGAGGGCTGAGGAAGGCAGGGAAGGCAGTGGGGAGGGCAAGGGAGGGTAGAGGAGATGGTGGGGAGGGCAGGAGAGGATAGAGGAGGCCATGGGGAGGGCGGGAGAGGGTTAGGAGTTCGGGGGAGGGTAGAGGAGGTGGTGGGGAGGGAAGGGGAGGGTAGAGGAGGCTGTGGGGAGGGTAGAGGAGGCGGTAGGGAGGGTACAGGAGGCTGTGGGGAGGGCAGGGGAGGGCAGAGGAGGTGGTGGGGAGGGCAGGGGAGGGTAGAGGAGGCGGTGGGGAGGGCAGGGGCTGCCGACCCTATTTACACAGAGCCTGGGGCCCTCGGGTCAGCGGAAGTTCAAAGCTTAGGCTTTCACGTGTCTTGGTTGCGGGGACGGGTGACCGCCACCCCTTCCTCCCAGTGACTTGCCCATCCTCCCCAGGTTTCAGTCCTCAAGAGGCCTCTGCGTCTTGGATCTTCGCCCCGTTCCAGGACGTGTGGCCTGTGACGCTGCGGTCCAAGGGGCTGGGGCGCGCGCGGGGCCTGAGCAGCGGCAGCTACCGCCTGTGCCTGGGCTCCGGGGCCCTGAGCCTCCTGCGGAAGCCGGGGAGCAGGGCCTCCAGAGACAGCCGGGTGTCGCCGCCGCCCGCGCTGCGCCTGTCGCTGCTCAGCGTGCGCCGCTGCGGCCACGCGGACTCCTTCTTCTTCCTGGAGCTCGGCCGCTGCGCGCCCACGGGGCCCGGGGAGCTGTGGCTGCAGGCGCCCGACGCCGTGGTGGCGCAGAGCATCCACGAGACCGTGCTGGCCGCCATGAAGCGGCTGGGCAGCGGCGCGGCGGGCGGCC
>NW_026596018.1:0-1032 GCF_907164565.1 Psammomys obesus
CTGATATAGGCCATGGTAGCTCAGTAACCAAGTGAGTTTTCCTAGTAGGTTGGAACAGGAACTATTTCTGACATGAACTCAATGACTGGCTCTGTTACCTCTCCCTCAACCCTCTGAGGGAGGAACAGTCTTGCTAGAAGAACATGGTAGCCAGTTGTGAAGAAAACTGATTAGCTAAGTTCAGATGGAAGGGGAGGAAGACCTCCTCTAACAGTGGACTTGGAGCAGGGCAGGGAGGAGATGAGGGAGGGAAGGTGGGTTTGGAAGGGAATGAGGGAGGAGGCTACAGCTAGGATACAAAGTCAATAACCAGTGATTTATATAAAAAATAAAAATTAAAAAAATATTTCCTCTTTGAAGGTCACAAACTGTTTGGCTGCATCTTTCCCTATTTCTTTACAGGTGGCTATGACCTGTTTTACTTTATCTTCCTCTAATCCTTTATGCATTTTATTTGTTTCCTCTATTATCCTCTTCATAAGCATAGAAGTAAGTTCTTCTTGAATTTCATTAATGCTGGGATGTCCAGGGCTGCTTGCTCCTAGATAAGTGGGTTCTGGAGATGCCATATTGCGCTGTATTCTGTTAGTTGAGATTTTATGCTCTACTCTACCCATTGGGCTATCTTAGGTGTTGGGTGCTTCATTGAATCCTAAGGTGGGGAGAATTCCCTTGGCAGAATGTTGATTTTCCTGAAGGAGGCCTCCTCAGCATTTTGGGTATGGTCACTGAATGGCTGTGTTTCTTAGGAATTGCCACAGCAGGTAACATGTAATATCAACTCAGGCATGCAGACCTGAGCAGTAATTGTCATCGTTGTTAGTCAGGGTGGCTCTCCCCACTCCCAGAGAAACTGGAGACAGCTGCCCTGCTGCTGTTTCTTGATCTGAATTCAGTGAGCTGCTGCTGTTGTACTTATACTGTTTTCTAGGAACAGCCCTCTTTAAGTACCTGGGCGCCCCGCTATTTGATCAGTTTACTTAGGAATAACTGGTTGCCCCTTGGAGCAGTGTCTTTGGGACTGATCTTGGG
>NW_026596018.1:1132-22883 GCF_907164565.1 Psammomys obesus
GTCTGGGATGGAGAGTCAGGCATGCAGCAGGTCTCTGGGCTAGCAGCTGAGTGCCCCACTCTGGGCTTGTGGCTGTGAGCCCAGTGTCCCTGGGACCTTTTCTAGGTATTGACTGGGTGACCTGAGTTCTGTCCCCATTGCTTCCTTCTCCCAACTGGAAATCCCATTCTCCGGTGTTATGGTGCCCACAGTTCAGCCTGAGAGGGTGATCAGGAAATGCAGGCATGTGGCTCTGGTCTGGTGACTGAGTGACTGCTGGGACCCAGAAACTCTTCTGGCTTTTAGTTGGGTGACCTGAAAATGGACTCGATTTCTTCTCACACCATGGGGTTTCCTCACCTGGGAATCACAATCCCTGGTGTTTTAGGTCCCAAGAGACAGAGTTCTGTCTGTTGGTCACTGTGCTGACACTGCTGTCCTGCTCCACAGTCACAGTGTCTTCCTGGCGCTGCCATCTTGGATCTCCTGGCTACTAATTTTTAATTTATCCCCAGGATGGGATTAGGCCTTGGTATGTAAAGTTTTTCATTAAATGAGGTGAACTAATAAAGTGGAACCAGACAAAATAGTCATCATGTTTCTCTGTGGAATTCATTTCCACCTGACCAAGTATTTCCCATTATTATAAGGTGATTTAGCAAATTGCAAAATTTTGTGAGAAACTCCTGAATAATGTTATTTACATGTTTCCTAGTCTCCTCTGGTAATGTTAGCTTGCTGAAAAGAACTTTCTCTTCTCTCTGTCTCTCTGCATTCTTGGATGAAACAGGTTGTCTGAGGAAGAGGATGATTAGGTGGTCCTCTCTCTTATTTGGATTCATCTTCCTGAAGCTCCTTCCAGTGTGAGAAGAAGTGGTGGCTGGACGTTCTCCTCCAATATCCATGAAATAATTAGGCCCACAGGTAGTTGGATAGATTTTGAGTACTAAGCTTAATTTACCTTTTGTTGAATGGACTTTAAGTTCAATAGGAGTATGTGTGCCATTATTCCACCCTCAGTGGTATCATGTATGCTGGTCATTGTTTTAGTTCATAGGAATTATGACTGGAAATGAAGTTTATAATTGTTTATTTACAAGGGAAATGCCCCTCTCAATTCCCAGAGAAGTCTGAGCCTGATCTGAATCTATAAGTGTTCTCCATTTCTCTGGTGTCCCCTCTACTTCAGAAAGCCAAAACATCTAAATTCTGGCTTCGATTGTCCCTCCTCTCATGAATTTTGGAGATTCACGTCCTCTGCCTGTCCAAAACAGTGTGCAATGTTCGCTGCCATCTTGGGTCACTTTGGATTTTGATCTTAGCCATTCTGATGTGTATAAGATGGACTCTCAGAGTCATCTTGATTTGTATTCCCTTCATGACTAAGGATGCTGAACAGTTCTTTAATTGTTTCTCAGCCATTAGGCATTCCTCTGTTGAGAATTCTCTGTTTATTTCTGTACCACGATTTTAACTGAATTACTTTGTTGGTTTTTAATTTTTCATTTCATTATACATTTTATATATTAACTTTATTTTGGATAAAGGGTTGGTGAAGATGTTTACCCATTCTGGTAGCTACCTTTTAGTCCTTTTGACAGTGTCCTTTGCCTTGTAGAAGCTTTTCACCTTCATGAGGTTCTATTTATTGTTGGTTTTAGTTCGTGAGTTGTTGGTGTTGTGTTTATGAATGTACCAATGAGAGATAAAGGCTCTTTCTAATTTTTCCTTCTTTTATTTTTTATTTTATGTTTTTATTAATTATAATTTATTCACATTGTATCCCCCTGTAAGCTCCTCCTTCTTCCCCTCCGGATCCCACTCTCCCTCCACCTACTTCACACATGCCCCTCCCCAAGTCCACTGGTAGGGGAAGTCCTCTTCTCCTTCCTTCTTCCTTCTGATCTTAGTCTATCAGATCACATCAGGAGTGGCTGCAATGTCAACTTCTGTGGCCTGGTAAGGCTGTTCCCCCGTGAGGGGGAGGTGATCAAAGAGCAGACCAATCAGATTATGTCAGAGGCAGTCCCTCTTCCCATTACTATGGAACCCACTTGGGCACTGAACTGCCATTTGCTACTTCTGTGCAGGGGTTCTAGGTTATCTCCATGAATAGTCCTTGGTTGGAGTATGAGTCTCTGGGAAGTTCCCTTTGTTCAAATTTTCTGGTTCTGTTGCTCTCCTTGTGCTATTCCTGTCCTCTCCAGCTCTTACATTTTCCCACATCTTACATAAGATTCCATACACTCTGCCTACCAGTTGGCCATAAGTCTCAGTGTCTGCTTTGATTGTCTGCAGGACAGAGGCTTTCAGAGGCCCTCTGTGGCAGGTTCCTAGGTTGTTTCCTGTTTTCTTCTTCTTCTGATGTCAATCCTCTTTGCCTTTCAGGATGGGGATTGAGCATTTTAGTCAGGGTCCTCTCTCTTGAATAGTTTCTTTAGATGTACAGATTTTAGTAGGTTCATCCTATGTTATATGTCTATATGAGTGAGTATATACCCTGTGTGTCTTTCTGCTTCTGGGACAGCTCACTCAGGATGATCCTTTTCAGCTCCCACCATTTACCTTCAAATTTCATGATTTCCTTATTTTTCATTGCTGAGTAATACTCCATTGTATAGATGTACCACAGTTTCTGCATCCATTCTTCAGTTGAGGGGCATCTGGGCTGTTTCCAGATTCTGGATATTACCAATAAAGCTGCTACCAACATGGTTGAGCAAATGTCCTTATTGTGTACTTGAGCCTCTTTTGGATATATGCCAAGGAGTGGTATGGATGGATCTTAAGGAAGCGCTATTCCTAGTTGTCTGAGAAAGTGCCAGATTGATTTCCAGAGTTGTTGTACAAGTTTACATTCCCATGAGCCGTGTAGGAGGGTTCCCGTTTCTCCACAACCTCTCCAGCATGTGTTATCACTTGAGTTTTTCATCTTGGCCATTCTGATGGGTATAAGGTGAATTCTCAGGATCCTTTTGATTTGGATTTCCCTAATGGCTAATGAAGTTGAGCATTTCTTTACGTGTTTCTCTGCCATTCGATATTCCTCTACTCAGAATTCTCTGTTTAGCTCTGTTCCCCATTTTTTAACTGGATTACTTGGTTTGCTGCTTTTCAGCTTTTTAGTTCTTTATATATAATAGATAGTCCTTTGTCAGATAAAGGGTTGGTGAAGATTCTTTCCCATTCTATAGGCAGTCGTTTTGTTTTGACGATGGTGTCCTTTACTTTACAGAAGCTTTTCAGTTTCATGAGGTCCCATTTATTGATTGTTGGTCTTAGAGCCTGTGCTGTTTGTATTCTGTTCAGGAGGTTGTCTCCTGTACCAATGAATTCTAGGGTATTCCCAACTTTTTCTTCTAACCGATTTAATGTGTCCGGTTTTATGTTGAAGTCTTTGATCCACTTGGACTTTAGTTTTGTGCAGGGTGATAAGTATGGATCTGTTCACGTTTTTCTACATGTAGACATCCAGTTAGACCAGCACCATTTGTTGAAGATGCTATCTTTTTTCCATTGTATACTTTTCGCATCTTTTCGCATCAGTTGTCCCTAAGTGTGTGGGTTTATTTCTGGGTCCTCTGTTCGGTTCCATTGATAGACCATTCTGTTTCTATGCCAGTACCATGAAGTTTTTATAATTGTTGCTCTATTGTACAGCTTAAGATCAGGAATAGAGATACCTTCAGTAGATCTTTGATTGTAGAGGATTGTTTCATCAATCCTGGGTTTCTTGTTATTCCATATGAAGTTGAGAAATTTTCTTTCCAGGTTTGTAAAGAATTTTGTTGGTAATTTGATGGGAATTGCATTGAATCTGTAGATTGCTTTTGGTAAGATGGCCACTTTTACTATGTTAATCCTGCCAAGCCATGAGCATGGGAGATCTTTCCATATCTTTCTGATATCTTCTTCTAATGCTTTTTTCAAAGACTTGAAATTTTTTACATACAAGTCTTTGACTTGCTTTGTTAGGGTTACATCAAGGTACTTTATGTCATTTGTGGCTATTGTGAAGAGTGTTGTTTCCCTAATTTCTTTCTCAGCCCTATTTTCTTTTATACATAGGATGGCTACTGATTTTTTTGAGTTAATTTTGATTCTGACCACTTTGCTGAAGGTGTTTATCAGCTCCAAGTTAGAGTTTTTGGGCTCACTCAGGTATACTATCATATGGTCTACAAATAGTGATAGTTTGACTTCTTCCTTTCCAGTTTGTATCCCCTTGATCTCCTTCAACTGTCTTATTTCTCTAGCAAGGACTTCCAGAACTATGTTGAAGAGATATAGAGAGTGGGCAGCCTTGCATTTTCCCTGATTTCAGTGGGGTTGCTTTAACTTTCTCCCCTTTTAGTGTGATGCTGGCTATAGGCTTGCTGTATATTGCCTTTGCTATGTTTAGATATGTGCCTTTTTTAATTAATTACACTTTATTCACTTTGTATCCCCCTATAAGCCCCCCCTCCTTCCTTCCCGACCCTCCCCTCTACCCCCTCATTCATGCATGCCCCTCGCCAAGTCCTCTGATAGGGGAGGGTCTCCTCTCCTTCCTTCTGAACTTAGTCTATCAGATCTTATCAGGAATGGGTGTATTGTCATCTTCTGTGGCCTGGTAATGTTGTTCCCCACTCAGGGGATGTGGTCAAAGAGCAGTCCAATCAGTTCATATTGGAGACAGTCCCTATTTCTATTACTATGGAACCCACTTGGATACTGAACTGCCATGGTCTACATTTATGCAGGGGTCTTAGATTATCTCCATGCATGGTCCTTCCTTGGAGTATCAGTCTCACAAAAGACTCCTGTGCTCAGATTTTTTGGGTTCTGTAGCTTTCCTCCTCTTTACTTTAGAGTCCTTTGCTGTGTAGAAGACTCAGGGGAACAGCAGAGTTTCTATTACTCTGGGGGATACTGTATCCTGGACATTGTTTTCTTATTCCCAAGTTGTGGCTTTACAGGTTTCCATCAGCATGCAACATTATGAAGGACAAAACCCTCAGGTAAAGAAGACCTATTCTGAAGGGAGTGGCTGAGAGAAGCTGTAAAGTGACTGTCAGGTGGAGATGCCCCAGTGTCCAGAGGAGATTAAAAGAGAAAGACCTGTGTGAGAGGAAGGGGAACAATGGTGGAGAGAGTGAAATAGAATGAATTTGAATTAATCCAACCCTCTTTTTTCCTACTCTCTCTCTCTTTCTCTTTCTCTGTTTCTCTCTCCCATTTTTTTTAGTTATTTTTATCACATGTCTTGTCTTTGAAAAACACTGAAGACCACAGAGGAGACTAAGGAGACAAGACAACTCCATGCAGTAGTCTGTGTTGATGCTGTTAAGCTGTTTTTCACTGTTCACCCACCAAGTGCTCAGCTGTTTCTCTCAGAGGAGTCCCTGAGTCCAAGGAAGGTGGGTAAAGCAGGTTTGTGGAGAGTTATTGTTCAGGACTCAATCACTGTGGGAGGGCTTTTCAGTCTTTCAAGACAGTGCTAAACTGCACAATACTCAGGCTGAAAGTCTGCAATGATGACCAGGTGAATTTTGTCCCAGATCTGCTTTCAAAGAAACTGGTGGGGACTCCGCTAATCCTGACTGAAGTGTGGTAAATGAGGGCCTTGATGGTCTTTCCTGGACTCTGCTGGTCCCAGGACAGGTATCATCTGTGTAGAGGAGGCTCTGACTGGTCCTGCAGATGATGGAGACTTTCTTTCCTTAAGAAACCTGAAGGGAATCTGCCAACTTGGTGAGCATATTCTGCCCATTAGAAGCTGTGATTAGAGGTACAGGGGGATACAGAGAGAGTGTGAGATGTTAGAGCAGAGGTTCCCACTATCAGGAGGCCAGGACCTGCCAGACCTGTGCTGCAAATGGCTTTTCCTCCTTACATATCTCCAAAGCATCTGTGAGGTCAAAGTCATCTTGGCATTTTATTTCACTGTGGCACACAGGAGTAGAAGGAGAGGAGGGGGGCTGCTTGCTCTCAAGCTTCTGATAATTCTCTGGCCCAACAAAAGACTCCATTTGTAATTCCTGATCACAGGGAGGGGCCAGTGAGATATGTTAATGCAAACTCAATGAGGATGAAGGCTGAGCAAGGGTATGGATGGCTGTGGTCACCCCTTTAGCTGATGCTATACTCAATCTTCCATCTACTGCCTGCCTTTACCCTTATCCCTGGGGATTTCCTCTGGTAGTGCCACAGGTGCTGTGCTTATTGTGTGACAGCAGCTGCAATCTCCAGGGTGAACAGCATTCTGGGGCCCTGGGAGGTTGGTATTAGGAATTAACACCTCTGCAGAGTGGGGCCACCAGCAGACCTTAGCTGCAACAGTTACTGAAGTATAAGGCCCAAGGCTGCTCTGGTGAGGACTCAGGCAAGGTTCACAGTTCCTGTGACTGTGGGGCACAGGCTCTGCTGTTCTAGAATGTTGTGCCCATCCTTTATCTGGGAATGTGCTAAGCTATATCCCAGGCACAACTAATCTAACAACTCAGGAAGCTGGCTACTCTTTCTTAGTTAATTCCCAGGATGGGTTTAGGCCATGGTCTGTAAAGTTTTTCATTTAATGAGATGAAATAATAAAGTGGAACCAGACAAATTAATCATCATAGTTCCCTATGGGACTCATTTCCACTGATCAATTATTCCCCCTTACTTTAATGTGAAATTAGCTAATCACTCAGTTTTGTGAGAAACTCTTGAATAAAGTTATTTACATGTTTCTTAGTCTCCTCTGGTAATGTTAGCTTGCTGATAAGCACTTACTCTTCACTCTGTTTCTCTGCATCTTTGGATGAAACAGGTTGTCTCAGGAAGAGGATGATTAGGTGGGCCTCTCTCTTTTCTGGATTTAACTTGCTGATTTTCCTCCCAGTGTGAGAAGACGTTGTGCCTGGATATTCTCCTCCAACATCCATGAATTAATTAGCCCCAGGTAGTTGGATAGATTTTGAGCACTAAGCTTGATTCAATCCCTTGTTGAATGGACTTTAAGTTCAATGACAGTATGTATGTCATTATTCAACCCTTAGTGGTTTCATGTATACTGCTCATTATTTTGGTTCATAGGAATTATAAGTGGAAATGATAATTTTTAATTATTTATTTTAATTAAATATTTATTTATTATTTATTTTATTATTTACTTTTATTGTATGTATATTGGTGTTCTGCTTGCTAGAATGTATGTGTTAGATATCCTGGACCTGGAGTTACAGAGAGTTGTGAGCTGCCATGTGGAAGCTGGGAATTGAACCCAGGTCCTTTGGAAGAGAAGTCAGTGCTCTTAACCACTGAACCATCTCTCCAGGCCCCTGGAAATGATTATTGATTCCATTCCTCATTTGGAAGCTTGTATGGTGCCTCCTGGTACCATGAAAGGTAGTCCTCAGAGAGTGCAGATTAAGGTCACTTGAGTCTTCCTGGTCATTTTTCCAAAGTACAATAGGGACTTAAGGCTCTGGGTGACATCCAAGGAAAACCGCAGTAGCTTACTGTATAAAGAGAAATTTTCTATTAACTTACAAGTGAGTATATACCATGTATATCTTTTTTGGATTTGGGTTACCTCACTCAGGATGATATTTTCTATAGTTCCATTTGTTCATCTTCAAATTTCTTGATCTTTGTTTGTAAGAGCTGAGTAGGATTCCATTGTGTAATGTATTTCCTTTATCTTTCTTTTTCTTCTTTTCTTTTTCTTTTTTTTTTTTTTTTTGTTGAGGAGCATCTGAGTTTTTCCAGTTTTTGAATAAAGCTGCTATGGACACAGTTGAGCAACTGTCCTTGTGGTATGGTGGAACTTCTTTTAGGTATATGCCCAGGAGTGGTGTAGCTGGGTTTTGAGGTAGAACTATTCTCAATTTCCTGAGAAAAAAACTAGATTGACTTTCACAGTCATTGTACAAGTTTGTACTCCCAACCAGTAGTGGAGGAGTATTTCCCTTTCTCCACAACCTCGCCAACACGTGCTGTCACTTGAGTTTTTGGATCTTAGCCATTCAGATGGGTGTAAGATGGAATCTCAGAGTCCTTTTGATTTGCATTCCTCTGATGACTAAGGATGCTGAACATTTTTTTAAGTGTTTCACTGCCATTAAGGATTCTTCTGTTGAGAATTCTCTGTTTAATCTTGTACCCCATTTTTAATTGGATTACTTTGTTTGTTGGTTTTTAATTTTTGATTTCATTATACATTTTATATATTATTAGCCTTCTTTTGGATAAAGGGTTGTTAAAGATGTTTGCCCTTTATCTTAGCTACCATTTAGTTCAAAGTGTCCTTTGCCTTGTAGAAACTTTTAATTTTC
The DNA here is from genome assembly GCF_907164565.1 of Psammomys obesus. NCBI lineage: Eukaryota > Metazoa > Chordata > Mammalia > Rodentia > Muridae > Psammomys > Psammomys obesus. The sequence goes on from NW_026596018.1 coordinate 9,412, forward strand.
ATGAAGTCCCATTTACTTGTTGATCTTAGTTCTTGGGTTGTTGGTGTTGTGTTTATGAATGTGCCAATGATATCAAGGGTGTTCCTTTCTTTTTCTTTTGACAGATTTAGTGTGTCTGGTTTGAAGGTCTTTGATCCATTTGGACATTTGTTTTGTGCAGTGTGATAAAGATGGATCTAATTGCATTCTTCTGCATGCAGACATCCAATTAGTTCAGCAGCATTTGTTGAAGATGCTTTCTTCACTCCATTCTGTGTTTATGCATTCTTCGTAAAAAATCAAATTGTCATTGGTTTGTGGGTTTATTTCTGGATTTTTAGTTTGATTCTTTTGATCAACTTGTCTGTTTATATGCAAATATAACAGAGGTTTTATTACTATTGCTCTGAAGTTACTATTACTATTATTGCTATTACTTAAAATCAGGGATGGTTATACTCCCAAAAGTTCATTTATTGTTCAGGATAGTTTTAGCTATTCTGATTTTGTTTGTTTTTTATTATTCATAAATTAGAGGATATCATGCTACAATCTCTAGACCCAAAGAAGCTAAAAAGGAGGTAGCAAGGGAAGATGCTTGATTTTCATTCAGAAAGGGAAATAAAATAGTAGATGGAGTGAGCAAACTGGATAGGAGAGGAGAATTGTTAGTGAGCATGGGTGGAGAATAGGATTAGGAGAACAGGTCAGAGAGGCCTAGGTCAGAGAAAAGAAAACAGAGGAAGTTGGTTTCTCTGGGATGTTCCAGAGTCCTGACATAAGAGAGGGTCCAGGAAGCTTATGGGGTCACCCTAACTGAGGCTTCTAGCATATAGAACCTCAATGGCTACCTTCTGTAGCCAGGCAAGACTTCCAGTGGAAGGGTAAGAACACAAACCTATCCACAAAGTCTTCAATTCAAAATATTTTCTTCCTTCAAGATATGTAGGGACAGAAATGGAACATAATCTGAGAAACTGGTCAACTAAAAACTGTCCCTACTTAAGAACCAGCCCATGGGTGAAAACCAATCCCTGACACTGTTAATGTTACTCTGCTATGCTTGTAGACAGGAGCCTAGCATAACTCCCCTGAGAGGCTTTACACATGCAGAGAGCCACAACCAAACATTAGACATTGTTCTCTGAGTCCTATGGAAGAAATGAGGGAATGACCGAGGGAGCCAGAGTGGTACAAGACTCCACAGGAAGATCTACAGAGTCAACTAACATGGGCAATGGGTGCTCACAGAGACTGAATGACCGAACAAAGAGCATGCATGAACTGGTCCTAGGTCCCTGCATATATGTAGCAAATGCACAGATTTGTCTTCATGTGGTTCCTCCAACAACTGGAGCAAGGACTGTTTCTGACTCTCATACCTGCGTTTTTTATATTTGTCCTGTAACTTGGATGCCATGTCTTGCATTAGTGTGAGAGGATGTGCCTATTCCTGCAGCAACTTAATGTGCCAGGGTGGGTGGCTACCCATGGGGGACTTCCACCTTCTCTGAGGTAAAGAGGAAGGAAAGATGTGAGAGAAATGTGAGTGTAGGTGGGGGCTTTGAGGAGAGTAGGGGTGCCATGATCAAGATGTAAAGTGAATAAGTAAATAAATGGACAAAAAACAAAATAAAACAAAAGAGCATATATGTCTAAATATATATACAATTTTTTATATATATAATTTTTTTTTTTGTGAGAGGTACTATGGATATTATGGAGAAGGTTACCAACCTAAACAGGGAAATTTCACTTAAACTACTTACAGGTTTGTAGGTAATTTTAGGTAGATATTTATTTATTTGTTTTATTATGACTTATCCAGACATTATGATATAACCCACTTGGACACTGCACTGCCATGTGCCACATCTGTGCAGGGGTTCTAGGTTATCTCCATGAATAGTCCTTGGTTAGAGTATGAGTCTCTGGGAAGTTCCCTGTGTTAAATTTTCTGGTTCTGTTGCTCTCCTTGTGGGGTTCCCATCCTCTCCAACTATTACATTTTCCCACTTCTTACATAAGATTCCCTGCACTCTGCCCCACAGTTGGCCATAAGTCTCAGTGTCTGCTTTGATTGTCTGCAGGACAGAGGCTTTCAAAGGCCCTCTGTGGGAGGTTCCTAGGTTGTTTCCTGTTTTCTTCTTTTTCTGATGTCAATCCTCTTTGCCTTTCAGGATGGGGATTGAGCATTTTAGTCAGGGTCCTCTCTCTTGATTAGTTTCTTTAGATTTACAGATTTTAGTAGGTTTATCCTATGTTATATGTCTATATGAGTGAGTATATACCCTGTGTGTCTTTCTGCTTCTGGGACAGCTCACTCAGGATGATCCTTTCCAAGTCCCACCATTTACCTTCAAATTTCATGATTTCCTTATTTTTCATTGCTGAGTAATACTCCATTGTATAGATGTACCACAGTTTCTGCATCCATTCTTCAGTTGAGGGGCATCTGGGCTGTTTCCAGCTTCTGGCTATTACAAATAAAGCTGCTACAAACATGGTTGAGCAAATGTCCTTATTGTGTACTTGAGCCTCTTTTGGATATATGCCAAGGAGTGGTACGGCTGGATCTTGAGGAAGTGCTATTCCTAGTTGTCTGAGAAAGTGCCATATTGATTTCCAGAGTGGTTGTACAAATTTACAGTCCCACGAGCAGTGGAGGAGGGTTCGTTCCCATTTCTCCACAACCTCTCCAGCATGTGTTGTCCCTTCAGTTTTTCATCTTGGCCATTCTGATGGGTGTAAGGTGAAATCTCAGGGTCATTTTGATTTGCATTTCCCTATTGGCTACTGAGGTTGAGCATTTTTTTAAGTGTTTCTCTGCCATTCGATATACCTCTACAGAGAGTTTTCTGTTCATCTCTGTTCCCCATTTTTTAATTGGATTGCTTGATTTGCTGCTTTTCAGCTTCTTTAGTTCTTTATATATACTGGATATGAGTTCTCTGTCAGATAAAGGGTTGGTGAAGATTCTTTCCCAATCTGTAGGCAGTCATGTTGTTTTGATGACCGTGTCCTTTACTTTACAGAATCTTTTCAGGTTCATGAGGTCCCATTTAGTGATTGGTGCTCTTAGAGCCTGTGCTGTTGGTGTTTTGTTTAGGAAGTTGTCTCTTGTACCAATGAGTTCAAGGCTCTTCCACACTTTTTCTAACCAATTTAATGTGTCTGGTGTTATGTTGAGGACTCTGATCCACTTGGACTTTAGTTTTTTGCAGGGTGATAAATATGGATCTATATTCATTTTTCTACATGTGGACATCCAATTAGACAAGCGCCATTTGTTGAAGATGCTATCTTCTCTCCATTGTATGATTTTGGCATCTTTGTTGAAGATCAGGTGTCCATAAGTGTGTGGGTTTATTTCTGGGTCCTCTGTTCAGATTCATTGATCCACCATTCTGTTTCTATGGCAGTACCATGTAGTTTTTATAACTGTTGCTCTATAGTATAGCTTAAGTTAAGGGATGGAGATACCTCCAGAAGATCTTTTATTGGAGAGGATTGTTTTAACAATTCTGGGTTTCTTGTTATTCCATATGAATTTGAGAATTTTTCTTTCCAGGTCTGTAAAGAATTGTGTTGGTAATTTCATGGTAATTGCATTGAAACTGTAGACTGCTTTTGGTAAGATGGCCATTTTTACTATGTTAATCCTGCCAAGCCATAGGCATGGGATATCTTTCCATCTCTGATATGGTCTTCTAATTCTTTCTTCAGAGACTTGAAATTTTTTTCATAAAAGTCTTTAACTTGCTTGGTTAGGGTTACTCCAAGGTACTTTATGTCCTTTGTGGCTGTCACGAAGGGTGTTTTTTTCCCTAATTTCTTTCTCAGCCCTTTTGTCTTTTGTATACAAGAGGGCTACTAATATTTTTTTAGTTAATTTTGTTTCCAGCCACTTTGCTGAAGGTATTTATCAGCTGTAGGTGTTCCCTGGTAGTGTTTTTGGGGTCACTCCAGTATACTATCATATCATCTGCAAATAGTGATAATTTGACTTCTTCCTTTCTAATTTGTATTCCCTTGATCTCCTGCCACTGTCTTATTGCTTTATCAATGACTTGCAGAACTATGTTGAAGAGATATGGAGAGCTTGTGTAGCTTTGTATTGTCACTGATTTCAATTGGAGTTTGATGTTGGCTATAGGCTTACTGTATATCGCTTTTACTATGATTAGATAGGTGCTTTTTATCCCTGATCTCTCCAATACTTTAAACATGAATTGGTGTTGGATTTTGTCAAATGCTTTTTCAGCATCTAGGGAGATTATCATGTGGGTTTTTTCTTTCAGTTTGTTAATATGGTGGATCACATTGATGGATTTCCATATACTGGACTGCCTCTGCATACCTGGGATGAAGCTTACTTGGTCATACTGGATGATAACATTGATGTGTTCTTGTATTTGGTTTTCAAGTATTTTGTTGAGTATTTTTGCACCAGTGTTCATAAGGGAGATTGGCCTGAGATTCTATTTCTTTGTTGGGTCTTTGTGAGGTTTAGGTACTAAGGTGACTGTGGCTTCGTAGAATGAGTTTGGTAATGTTTCTTCTGTTTCTATTTTGTGGAATAGTTTGAAGAGAATTGAAGTTAGCTCTTCTTTGAAGGTCTGGTAGAATTCTGCACTGAAACTATCTGGTCCTGGGCTTTTTTTTAGGATGGGAGATGTTTGATGACTGCTTCTATTTCCTTGGGGGATATACGACTATTTAATTGATTTACCTGGTCCTAATTCAGCATTGGTAAGTCAAATCGGTCAAGAAAATTGTCCATTTCACTTAGATTTTCAATTTATGTGTCATATAGACCGTTGGAGTAAGTCTTATTGATTGTTTGGATTTCCTCAGTGTCTGTAGTCATTTCCCCCTTTTCATTTCTCATTTTGTTGATTTGAATGGTGTCTCTCTGCCTTTTAGTTAGTTTGGCTAAGGGTGTGCCTATTTTGTTGATTTTCTCACAGAACCAGCTTCTGGTTTCATTGATTCTTTGAATTGTTTTATTTATTTCTAATTAATTGATTTCAGCCCTGAGGTTGATTATTTCCAGCCAACTACTCCTTTTTTGTTGTGTCTGCTTCTTTTTCTAGGGTTTTTAAGAGAGCCATTAAGTTGCTTGAATGAGCTGTCTCAAATATCTTCTTGAAGGCACTTAGTGCTATGAACTTTCCTCTTAGCACTGCTTTCATTGTGTCCCACAAGTTTGGGCATGTTGTGTCTTCATCTTCATTGAGTTCTAGGAAGACTTTAATTTCTTTCTTTATTTCTTCCCTAACACAGCTGTCATTTAGTAGCAAGTATTTTAGTTTCCATGTGTGGTTAGGCTTTTTTCGATTTCTGTTGTTGTTGAGGTCCAGCTATATTCCATGGTGATCAGACAGGATACAAGGGATTATTTCAATCTTCTTTTATCTGTTGAGGCTTGCTTTATGACCAACTATATGGTCTATTTTGGACAAGGTTCCATGAGGTGCTGAGAAGAAGGTAAATTCTTTTGTGTTTGGGTATAAAGTTCTGTAAATGTCTGTTAGGTCCATTTGATTCATGACATCTGATAGAGACATTGTTTCTTTGTTTAATTTCTGTTTTGTTAACCTGTCCTTTGTTGAGAGTGGGGTGTTGAACTTTCCCACTATTAATGTGTGGGGATCTATGTGTGGTTTAAGTTTTATCAATGTTTCTTTTACAAATGTGTGTGCCCTTGTATTTGGGGCACAGATGTTTAGGATTGTGATGTCTTCCTGGTGAATTTTTCCCTTGTTGAGTATGAAGTGACCTTCCCCATCTCTTTTTATTAATTTTCGTTGAAAGACTATTTTGTCAGATATTAGAATGGCTACTCCTGCTTGCTTCTTGGGTCCATTTGCTTGGAAAGCTGTCTTCCAACCCTTTATCTTCAGTTAATGTCTATCTTTGTGATTTACTTCTGTTTCTTGTATGCAAAAGATAGCTGGGTTTTGTTTATGTTAGGCTGTGTCTTTTTTATTGGAGAATTGAGTCCATTGATGTTGAGAGAGATTAATGACCAGTGGCTGTTAGATCTTTTGATTTTGATGTTGGCTGTGGCCATAAGATTGTGTGCTTGGTTTCTTTTTGTTTTACTGTAGTGAGTTTAATTATTTCCTGTGTTTTCTTGAAAGTAAGTATTTTTCTTGTGTTGTATTTTCCCTTTTATTGTCTTCTACAACGCTGCATTTGTGTGTAGATATCGTTGAAATTTGTTTTTGTCATTGAATTTCTTGTTTTCTCCATCAATGAAGACTAAGAATTTTGCTAGGTATAGTAGCCTCCACTGACTTCTGTGTTCTCTTTGGGTCTGCATGATTTTGTCCAGGTTCTTCTGGCTTTCATAGTCTCTGTTGAAAAATCAGGTGTGATTCTAATGTGTTTGCCATTATATGTTACTTGGCCTTTTTCCCTTGCAGCTTTTAGTATTTTTCTTTGTTCTGTATACCTACTGTTCTGATTATTTTCTGGTCTAATTTATTGGGTGTTCTGTAGGCCTCTTATATTCTTATTGGCCTCTCCCTTAAATTGGGGAAATTTTCTTCAATGATTTTGTTGAAAATATTTTCTGGGCCTTGGAGCAGGGAATCTTCTTTTTCCTCTATTATTCTTAGGTGTTGTCTTTATATGTTTTCTTGGATTTCTTGGATGGTTTGTGTCAGGAATATTTTAGATTTAACATTTTCTTTGACAGATACATCTATTTCTTCCATTGTATCTTCCACACCTGAGATTCTTTCTTCCATCTCTTGTAGTCTACTGGTTATGCTAACCTCTGTAGTTCCTGTTTTCTTCCCTAAGTTCTTTCTCTCCACAATTTCTTCCATTTGTGTTTTCTTCATTTTTTCCAATTCTATATTCAGATCTTGAGCCGTTTTTTTTTTTTTATTTCCTTCACTTGTCTGACTGTATTTTCCTGTTTTTCCATCAGTTACTTCAGCTGTTTGTTTGAACAATCCTCTGTTTATTTTATTTCATTCAGTGTTTTAAGCATTTCCTCTCTAATGGCCACAAACTGTTTGGCTGCAACTTCCTGTATTTTTTTTAAGGATGGCCATAATCTGTTTGCTTTTTATTTTCCTCTATTTCTGTGTTTGTTTCTTTTGTTATTTTCTTCATGGTCATAGATGTTAGGCCATCTTGAATTTCAATTATGCTGGAATGTCTAGGGTTAGTTGCCCCTGGATAACTATAACTGGATTCTGGAGATGCCATATTGCTCTGACTTTTGTTGCTTGAACTTTTATGCTGGCCTCTACCCATTGGGCTATCTTAGGTGTTTGGAGTTAGTTTCTGGTGGTTCCTATAATCCTGTGGTGGAGAGAATCCCCTTGGTAGGAAGATGGTTTTTCCTGAAGGAAGCCTTCTCAGCTTTTTGAGTATAGTCCCTGTATGGCCGATGTTTTCCAGGAGTTGCCACAGCTCATCTCAGGCATAGAGACCTGATATCCTTGTTAGTTGAGAGGGCTCTTCTCTCACTGGGAGAAGTCCTGAAGACAGCTGCCCTGTTTCTTGTTGTGAATTTAGTGATCTTCTGTTTTAACCTGTGTGTCCTATGGTTTGGTCAGTTTTGTTTGGGATAACTGGTTGCCCCTTGGAGCTGTATCTAGGGGTTGATCTCGGGGATCCTGGACTTTTGTAGGTCTGAGGTTGACGCTCTGTGCTCCAGTACCCAAGCAGTAATCTATGGCTGGTGAGTACTGCTCTCCTGGTAACAGCAGGCTATCTGGTGCACAGTAGGTCCCTGGGTTGAGCCAGTGTTCGGGAACTTTTCTGGAGATATACTGGACGGCCTAAATCTGTCCCCTTTCCTTCATTCCCTGTGAGGGTTTCTCCTGACAGTGACTCCAAGTCTCTGGTTTCCTGGGCGTACAGTTCTGACTGTGAGGAATAATTTGTACAAAGCAGGTCTTTGGGCTGGTGGTCCGCCCGTACCCGCTAGTCTATGGGAGCTGGGTGCCCAACAACTCTCTGTGCTCCCTGCTTGGGCCCAGATCATTGATGCCATGTCATACCTGTAGGTCTGTGAGACATTCCCTAGGCAATGCCTGTGTGGCCCAAGTCAGCTCTGTTTCCTTCCTTCCCTGTGGGGTCCTCTCCCAACAGGGACTCTCAGTTTCTGTTGCACTGGAGCGCACAGCTCCGTCTGTACCAAAGAGCTGGGCATGTAGCCCCTCTCCATGCTGGCAGCTGGAGCCTAGCTTAGTGATGCCCGCCCATACCAGCTGGTCTGCGAGACTTTTTCCAGGTAAAGACTGGGTGACCCGTGGCCAGTCCTGCTACTTTCCTTCCCCGTGGGTTTTTCTCGCGACTAGAACTCCCAATCTTTGGTGTTTTTGTGCCCACCATTCAGCTTAGGAAGGTGATCAGGACATGCAGGCATGTGGCTCTGGTCCAGTGATCTAGTGTCTGCGCAATCCAGGATCTCTTCCAGGTTCTGGCTGGGTGGAATGAGTGTGGACCTGACTGATTCCCATGCCATTGGGGTTTCTTCTCACCTGAGAAACAGGATTGCTGTTGTTTTAGGGCCCAGAGTTCAGTCTCTTGGTCACTGTATGGAAAGTGTTGTCCTGCTTTTCAGATGCAGTGTTCTCTTGGCGCCGCCATCTTGGCCCCACAGACTAGTCTCTAGAAGTGTGTTTCTTGAATGCAGCAGAGTGTTGGATCCTGTTTCAGCAACCATTCTGTTAGTTTGTTTCATTTTATTTGAGAGTTGAGGCCATTGATGTTGATAGATAATAGTGACCAATGAGTGTTAGTTCTTTTTATTGTGGAGTTGGTGGTGTCACTGTGTTTCAATGCTTTTTGCCTTTCATTTTTTGTTGTGAAGTTATTTATATCTTGTATTTTTTTGGTTGTGTTGATTTCATTGGATTGGAAGTTTCCTTCAATTATCTTCTGTAGGGCTGGGTTGCTGTGCAGATATTAAGTTTAGTTTTGTCATAGAATATTTTCTTTTCTTCAGCTATGTTGATTAAAATCTTTCCTGTGTATAGTAGTCTGGGTTGTCATCTGTGGTTTCTTAGAGTCTGCATTACATCTGCCCAGACGCTTATGGCTTTTATAGTTTCTGTTAAGAAATCTGGTATGATTCTGATAGGTCTACCTTCATCTGATACTTGGCCTTTTTCCCTTGCTGGTTTTTATATTTTTTGTTTTTTCTGTAGGTTTAGTGTTTTCACTATGATGTGACCTGAAGAGTTTCTTTGGAGCCAGGAATCCTATTTTTTTGTATATTTTTATTATTCTTAGATTTTGTCTTTTCATGGCATTCTTGATTTCTTGGATGTGTTGTGATTGGAACTTTTCTGATTTTAATGGTTTACCTGCATTCCACTGGTAGACCCATGGAACAGAGAATGCTGTCTCAAGGATCGCTTTGTTGACCACAGTGAGTGTATGGGTAGGAGGGATAAGATGTCTGGCTGCTATCACAGAGGGACCCTGGATCTGGGGCTCTGCAAGCACTCACTTAAAGGTGCACTCGCTTGCTAGCAGGCCTAATCAGAAAGCACAGAGAATACCTGTTGTCAGAACAAAAATACTGCCTACACACTAGGAAAGGATCTTCACCAACCAAATGCCTGACAGAGGGCTAATATCCAGAATATATAAAAAACTAGAGAGGTTAAAAAGCAACAAACCCAAGTAATCCAAATAAAATATGTCCTACAGTGCTAAACAGAGAAGTCTTTGTAGAGGAATATAGAATGAGAGAGAAACACTGAAAGAAATGCTCAACATTCTTAGCTCTCAGGAAGATGCAAATTAAAACAACTCTGAAATTTGCCTTACATACATCAGAATGGCTAAGTTAAAAAATCAAGTGACAATACATGCTGGAGAGGATGTACAGAAAGAGGTACCTTCCTTCTTTGCTGGTGGGAATGTAAATATGCTTAACCACTTTGGAAATCAATCCAGTGCTTTCTCAGACAGTTACTTCTTCAAGGTCCAGCTCTAGCACTCCTAGGCATATATCCAAAATATGTTCAAGTACACAACAAAGGCCATTTGTTCAACCATGTTGGTAGCCAGAACCTGGAAACAACCAAGATGTCCCTCAATGGAGGAATGGATATAGAAATTTACACAATGGTACATTTACACAATGGAATACTACTCAGCATTTATAAACAAGAAAATCATAAAATTTGCAAGCAAATGGTGGGAACAAGAAAAGATCGTCCTGAGTGAGGTATCCCAGAAACAGAAAGACTGACACAGTATATACTAACATATAAGTGGATACTAGATATATAATATAGAATAAATGTGCAACCATCTGTACCCATAAAGAAGGTGTGGTAGAAGGAGGACCCTGGGTAAGATCATCAATCCTCACTCAAAAAGGCAAACAGGATAGACATTGGGAGAATGAGAAAACAAGAAACAGGGCAGGAGCCTACCAAGGAGGGCCGCTAAAGATTCTGTCTAGCATTGTATCAAAGTAGATACTGAGACAGACTTTGGGCAGTGTTTAGGGAATCTCAGGAAAGAAGGAGTTGAGAGTAAGACCTAGAGAGGACAGGAGCTCCACAAGGAGAGCAACAGCACCAAATATTTGGGTACAGGGGTCTCTTCAGAGACTGATCCTCCAACCAAGGACCATTCATGGAGATAACCTAGAACCTCTGCACAGATATAGCCCATGGAAGTTCAGTGTCCAAGTGGGTTCCACAGTAATGGAAACAGGGACTGTCTCTGACATGAACTAATTGGCCTGCACTTTGATCACCTACCTTTTAGGGGGGAACAGCCTTACCAGGCCACAGAGGAAGACAATGCAACCACTACTGATAAAACCTGATAGACTAGGATCAGAAGGAAGTAGTGGAAGACATCCCCTATCAATGGTCTCAGGGAGGGGCTGGATGGAGAAGGGCAAGGGATGGCGGGATCAGGAGGGGCAGAAGGAGAGAGGAAGTGGCAGAATACAAAGTGAATAAACTCTAATTAATAAATATAAAAATAAAAAGACTAAAAAAGTAAAGGACAAAGAATTTTTGTTCTGTGTTGTTGTCTAAAGTAGTCTTGGCAAGGTCCTTTGTGATCATGGTACTTGAGCTTTGAAGGAATTAAGGTATCACTCCTTGGGAACTGGGTGTTTACTCCTGAAGGGCCATGGTTATCAGTCCTAGGGCAGTTGTGACTGGCACATCCTGTGTTTTCTTTGTCAACAGTGGCTGATTTAGTTCTCCTCTCACCTCGATCCAACACCTCTCTTTAAATAGTTTAGAAGATGTTACACTTCATAATAAACTTGTTAGTCATAGTCATCAAGGTATGCAAGCCTTCCTGGTCACATCTTTTCCTTCTTTCTTCTTAGTTCCTCTTTCTGTCCTTCTTCCACTTGACATCTCATAATTCCTGACCTTTATATCTTCAGGTTTATATCACTGTAGAATGTTTTTCTTCCTCTGTCTATTGTTTTTGATAGGTTTGTTGAATATAAAAATATTGGTTGGAAACTGTGGTCTCTCAGAGTTTGTAGAACATCTTTACAGGACCTTTGTTTTAGGGGCTTCATTGAGAAATCAGGTGTTATTATGATGTTTCTGCTGTATATGTTACTTTGTCTTTTCCCCTTGAATCCTGTAATAATCCCGCCCATATATGTTGAGTATTTTGATTGCTTTGTGTTGTGGAAAAATTCCTTTTTTTTTTTTTTTACATTCTGTTTGATATACTGTGTGGGTTTGTACATTGCTTGTTAGGCATCTCATTGTTTATATTAGAGAAATATTATATTATTTTGTTGAAAGTATTCTCTGTGCTTTTGACCTGATTTTTTTTGTTTCCTCCCAATGGAAAATAAACTGTGAAACAGCCTTCAACATATTACTATAGGAGATGTGTATGTATGTATGACATTCATCTCTTCCCAAGTACATGTGCTTGTGGGACATTGGTTTGGATAAACAAAAACCCAGCATAGCTAAAACAATTGTGTATAATAAAAGAACTGGAAGTGTCATCATTCCTGATTTCAAGTAGTATTACAGAGTCATAGTAGTAAAACTGCATGACATTTGCATAAAAGACACATTGATCAATGGAATAAAGTTGATTCCATAACATAAACATAAACATATGCAGGTATGGATATCATATTCTTAGAAAACAAACAGAAAATGCATATTGGAAAGCAACATGTTCAATAAATGTTGCAGGTTGTAATGGATGCCTGCATATAGAAGAATACAAATAAAAATCCACACTTATCATCTTACACAATACCCAAGTCCATGTGACTGAAAGATCTCAGCAGAAACCAGATACACTGAGCACAATAGAAGACACATTGGGTTATAGCCTCCAAAACATTCCCATAGGAGATGATTGTCTGAAAAGAATAGCTATAGCACAGGCAGTAAGATCAACTATTGATAAATGGGACCTCAAGTAAGAGAAATGTTTTTCTAAGGCAAAGAAACACTATCAATTTGTAAACTATAGAATAAGAAAAGATCCATATACAATAGAAGACTGATTGATGTCCAACATACATAAAAAATTAAGAAATGAGACATCAACAAACCAAGCAGTCTAATTAAAAATGTGGTACAGACCTGAACAAAGAATACTCAATAGAGGAAACCCAAGAGATTGAGAAACACAAAAAGAAATGTTCAACTTCCTTAGTCACTGGGCAAAAGCAAACCAAAACTATTTTGAAATTCTATCTTGCACCTGTCAGAATGGTTCAGATCAATAATACAAATGTGTTCATGCTGTTGAGGAATGTAGATCATGGGACACAATCCCCTGTTGCTGGTTGGAGTGAAAACTTATATAGCCACTGTGGAAATCACTATGGTGGTTCTTCAGAAAATTGGAATTGATCCACCTCAAGAACCAGCTCTACCACTTTTGGGCATATACCCAAAGGACACTGAATCTGATCACAAGGACATTTACAGAATCATGTTCTCTGTGGCTTCCTTCATAATAGCCAGATTCTGGAAACAATGTAGATGTCCTTAAACTGATGAATAGTCATAGATATTGTGGTACATTTACAATCGAGTATGACTCAGTTATTAAAATAATGTTGGCATGGAACTTGTGGAAGTAGCCAACCAATGTTTCATTTGATTCAAGCCCCACTTACAAGAGAGGACCCATACCCAACACTGCTAGAGTAACCAAGAACTAGACTATACAGCTCAGACAATGAGGATAAAACCAAACCCTATTGATCATAAAAAGTATCAATCTAATGACTTTGAATGATATTCTGCTATAGTCATAGAGCTGTACCTTTTCCACTAATCATCAGAGAGGCTTTTTCCAGCAATAGATGTGAACAGATGCAGAGAATCACAGCCAGCCATTATGCAGAGAGAGTGTAAATGGGAGGTCTCCATCAAACCCATTTATTCAGATATCAGAGATTTCTAAGAACAGTTTAAGAGCCAGAGTGGGTGCAGGACACCAGGAGAACAAGGCCCTGTGAATCAACTATGCAATGCTTATAT
>NW_026596018.1:27883-108094 GCF_907164565.1 Psammomys obesus
ATCCAGTGTCTGAAGCATCAATTTTTTTTTTTATCTTTATATAGCTTCGTAATCTCTCTGCTATCAGTACAATGGTCAGTTAGACAGCCTTGCCCTAGTAAAATAGAAACTGAATGTCTAGGAGAGCATATAAAGGCCAATATGTCCTTTAATCTTTTATGTGAAGATTAAATAAATGTGTTCTTTAATCTTTGAGTGAAGATTAAATAAGTATTTCCACTACTTTTGCCTATCTTGATAGCATGATTTTAAAGGTGATTTGACAAAAAAAAATTCTCATTTTTATGGCTGTGTTCATTAGCAGAATAAGTATTTTAGAAATAGCTAAATTTCTTTTCATATTAATCATCCATATTTTTAAAATGGATAATCTTTAAATTCCAGTAATGACATTATTTTTCTTTATTAAATTTCTGATATTATCTATGTATTAAATTAGTTTCTGTCCTAGTTATTTAGTAAAAATGAAAGTACTTACAGAAATCATGAGAAATTATGTTACATAAAGAAACACTTGAGTAAGAGAGGAATATATCAAATATCTGGCAGACACTGAATATATAAACAATGAAAGCTATGTGCATTCACCTGTCTAAGTTCCACAGCCTCCATGTGTTCTATGTATGGACAGAAAACACATTGGCAGCAGCAGAGACTCAGAGACCATCTGACTTCCCACCCTGCTCCTTATCCTGTAGTTGTTGAAAAATTAAATGTATTGGAATATACATATTATACATAAAGTTGTATTCTATAAAAGCAATCTACTTTCAAGATTATGTTATATAATCATATTTATACCAAATACTGATGAGATTTTATGACAAATAGACACAAACTAAAATCATCTGAGAGGGACAAACTTCAATAGAGAAAAAGCCTTTGCAATACTGGGCATTGGGCAAGCCTGTAGGGCATTTTATTAATAACTATTTGATGGGGGAGGATGGAGTCCATTGTAGGAGATGCCAGCCATTGATGGTGATCCTGGGTTCTCCAACAAAGCAAACTGAGCAAGCTATGAGGAGGAATCCAGTAAGCGTCTCTCCTCTATGGCCTGTGCTCAGCTCCTGCCTCTGGGTTCCTTCTTTGAATCCCAGCCCTGACTTCCCTCAGTGATGGACTGTTACCTGGAAATATCAGAAAAATAAAATTTCCCATCCTTTTATGTCGCTTTTGGTCATGACGTTTTATCATAGCCATAATAATTCTTAAAAAGACACACCTTTTACCCTCCTCTTTCTCTCTTTTCCATGTTTCATTTACTACAAGTTTCTTTCCCTCACCTAGTTCCCCTTCTATATATCCACTATAGGTGAATTCATGTTTAAATGTTCATGTTTAAAATAGAAGATCTGTAAATGAGATGGTACATGTAATAATTTTGTTTCTAAGCTGCATGTCCACCTTTACCTCTTCCTCATGGGTCACATATCACTCTGAATTCTCCCATTCTGCTCTCCAATATAGAGACCTGGAAACCTCACTCTATACTAAAGAAGTATGACTGTGTCTTGATAGAATCTACCTTCCAGGCTTTTATCTCATAGTTGTGAGTAAATTTAACATTACAAATTGGAAACCCATGACACCCATGTAAACAATATGCTAACAAATGTCATCTAAGAGCAACAATCAATAAATAGGACTTCATGAAAGTGAAACGCTTCTGTAAAGCAAAAGATACTGTCTTCAGAACAAAACGACAGCCTTCAGACTGGAAAAGGATGTTCACCAACCCTATAGCTGACAGAGGGCTAGTATCCAGTATATATAAAGGATTAAAGAAGTTAAAAAACCACTAATCAAGGTACCCAATTAAAAAATGGGATACATAGGTTGTCACTTGAGTTTTTCATCTTGGCTATTCTGATGGGTGTAAGGTGAAATCTCAGGGTCGTGTTGATTTGCATTTCCCTAATGGCTAATGACGTTGAACATTTCTTTAAGTGTTTCTCTGCCATTCTATATTCCTCTACAGAGAATTCTTTGTTTAGCTCTGTTCCTCATTTTTTAACTGGATTACTTGGTTTGCTGCTTTCAGCTTCTTTAGTTCTTTATATGTACTGTATATTAGCCCTCTGTCAGATAAAGGTTGGTGAAGATTCTTTCCCAATCTCTAGGCAGTTATTTTGTTTTAATGACAGTGTCTTTTGCTTAACAGAAGCTTTTCAGTTTCATGAGGTCCCATTTATTGAAAGATGACAATACAGCCACTCCTGATGAGATCTGATAGACTAAGATCAGAAGGAAGGAGAAGAGGACTTCCCCTATCAGTGGACTTGGGGAGGGGCATGCATGAAGAAGGGCAAGGGAGGGTGTGATTAGGAGGGGAGGAGGGAGGGGTTTATGGGGGGATGCAAAGTGAATAAAGTGCAATTAATAAAAAAATAAAAAAGAAAAAATGGGGTACAGAGCTAAACAGAGAATTCTCAATAGAGGAATATTGAATGGCAGAGAAAGACTTAAAGAAATGTTCAATGTCCTTAGTCTTCAGGGAGATGGAAACCAAAACAGCCTTGAGTTTTCACCTTGCACCTATCAGAATGGCTAAGATCAAAAACTGAAGTGATAACACATGAGGCACTTTCTCAGACACATAGAAAAGGCGCTTCTTCAATATCCAGCTATAACACTCATAGGCATATATCCAAAATTTGCTCAAGTACACAACAATGACATTTGTTCAACCATGTTTGTAGCAGCTTTATTTGTAATAGCCAGAACCTAGAAACAACCCAGGCATCCATCAATGGAAGAATGGATACAGAAATTGTGGTACATTTACACAGTGGAATACTACTCTGCAATTAAAAACAAGGAAATATACTCACTTATATGTGGATACTCGACCTATAAGATAGGATAAACATACTAAAATCTGTACACCTAAAGAAGTTAATCAAGAAGGAGGACCTGGGGTAAGAGGATCAATTTCACTTATAAACACAAATAGAATGGACATTGGAAGATGGAGAAAACAAGAAACAGGACAGGGGCCTACCATTGAGGGACTCTGAAAGTGTCTACCTAGCAGTGTGTCAAAGCAGATGCTGAGACTCATTACCAAACTTTGGGCAGAGTACAGGAATCATATGAAAGAAGAGGTAGTTAGTAAGACCTCGAGAGTACAGGAGCTCCACTAGGCGAGCAACAGAACAAAAATATCTGGGCTCCGGGTCATTTTTTGAGACTGATACCCCAAACAAGGTCCATTCATGGCGATAACCTGGAACCCTGCACAGATGCAGCCCATGGAGACTCAGTATCCAAATGGGTTCCCTAGAAAGGGGAAGAGGGACTGTCTCTGACATGAACTGAGTGGCTGTCACTTTGATCCCCCTCACCTCATCCCCAGAGGAAGACAATTCAGACAGTCTTAATGAGATATGATTAGCTAGTGTCAGATGGAAGAGGAAGTGAACCTCCCCTATTGGTGGACTTAGAGAGGGGCAAGGGAAAAGATGTAGGAGAGAGGGACGGTGGGATTGGGAGGCAATGTGGGAGGGGCTACAGCTGGGATACAAAGGAAATAAAATATAATTAATGTAAAAAAATAAACATTTAATTTAAAAAAACATGACCAAAGCCAATTTTTAAGAAAGGGTTTATTGGGGCTTTCAGAGAACTAGAATCCATGATAGCAAAGTGAAGGCAGCAGGTGGGAGACCTTGTTTTAGCTGGAGCAGAAGCTCAGGGCTCACATCTCAAAATCTATGTATCTATTTAGATATGTATGTATGTATGCATGTATGTATGTGTACCTTGTGTGTGCTATAACTGGAATTATAGATAACTCAGAATCATCAACAATTCATTGGAATCAAATATGAGTGTTTTATAAGAGAAGAAATGCTCATAACTGCTGATCTGACTCTATTCCCAAACCTTTCTGTTTTAATATGTATTTCCTTTAGCTGCTCAAATTTTCTTTCCTCTTGACATTTCTAATCCCTCTCTAATCCAGATTTCCCTCTCCTCTCCATCCTCTCTTTTCTTTCCTTTCTCTCAACTACTCTTCTACTTTCCCCTTCTTTTTTCCCTTCTTCAAAAGTAGAAATTCTTCTCCTGTTTCTTTCTGCTGTTGTTGATTAAGATATTTATTGTTTCCTCAGGATTTTAATCAAAGGTTTTCTAGTATATTTCTATTAAACTCACTTTACTTAAATGTTTTGGATTTTTAATGGAAGCCTGTCATGAGTGTATCTCGTTATTTTCAGATTGAAAGCTCTAAATTGGTCCTTGAGCTTCAATGTTGACTTTTCCCCCCAGTGATTGGTTACTCACTTTGATGATATTTTTGGCTGAAGATTTAACCTGGATATTTCACAGCCCAGTACCCTGGTTATTTACTTTCTCATGTTATGACTGTTTTGCATAGGTCCCTACAAGACAGCCCAGCTGCCCATAATTTATAAACCAGGCCTTTGCAGTTAGAATTGAAAAGCATCAGACAGCCTGGGTGACCAAGATGGAGTCACACACCCAAGTCTTCATATTCCTGCTCCTCTGGTTGTCTGGTTAGACATTAAAGAGTATTAGAGTATTAGAATATCATCAATATAGTTCATTTGTAGAAAAAAACAGCTGTTTACTATAGGAAACCAATTGTATGCAGGCAATGCCATTAGAAAAGGCATTTTGGATGCCAACATTTGTATCAGGAACTCCTTCTGTGTATACTCATTGTGTATTTCTGGTTGCAGGTGCTGAGGGAAACATTGTGATGACCCAGACTCCTGAATTCATGTCCACATCTATTGGAGAGAGAATTACCCTAAGCTGCAAGTCTAGTCAGAGTGTGAGTGGTTGGGTAGCTTGGTACCAGCAGAAACCAGGGCAGCCTTCTAAACTGCTGACCTACAGGGCATCCAATCGATACACTGGGGTACCAGATCGATTCACAGGCACTGGATCTGGGACAGATTACACTCTCGCCATCAGCAGTGTGCAGGCTGAAGACCTGGCAGTTTATTACTGTCTGCAGTATGACAGCTATCCTCCCACAGTGCTTCAGTCTCCAACACAAACCTCCTTGAGAATCTCACCAGCTGCTTGCAACACAAACATCCCTGGGCCTGCACACTTCCCCCTTCTGCCTGAGATCTGCTATGCATGACCAATTGATGCAACCTTCAGTAGAAAATTAATTAAGAGATAGCCTACTTTCTTCAATATTTTTGGCAACACTGGTGTGTATAGATAAATAGGAGAAACTAAGTTAAGAGATTTAGAAGTTGTGGTTTTGCACTGAAAGGTTACAGTACAAGCAAGAAGCATCAGTTAAGTTTATGGTGTCATGCTGACTTTAGATATCTCTTGGTTATGGCTTGAGACTATGATGAATCTGTTCAAAATAAGACAGATTTTAAAATTATTTACAAAGAATAGATCATCCTGAGATTATTAGTTTAGATTAAAAATCCTCAACCTTTGGTAAATTATCTATTAAGAAAATTGCCCATTTCATTTAGATTTTCAAATTTTATGGTGTATTGACTTTTGAAGTTAGACCTAAGGAGTCTTTGAATTTCTTCAGTGTCTGTCATTATGGCCTCCTTTTTGTTTCTGATTTTGTTGATTTGTATAGTTTCTCTCAGCCTTTTAGTTAGTTTGGCTAAGGGTTTGTCTATCTTGTTGATTTTCTCAAAGAATCAGCTCTTGATTTCTTTTGAATATCTGAATTTTTTTTCATATAATAAATAGTTTAATGCTGCAATTATAGAAGGCCATATAAATTTAAAAGACCCAGGTTGCATTATCAGCATACAGAAACATGAGGAACTCTGGGCAACTGCCCATGTTGTGTGCTTTGGTCTATATGTCTGTTTGGTCTATATGTCTATTGCATATATGCATCTGATTTTTATTAATTTATTATAATTTATTCATTTTATATCGAAGCTATTTCCCACTTCCTTGTCTCTTCCAAATCCCACTCTCTTTTTCACTCCTTCTCCCATGCCCCTTCCTCAGTCCACTGATAGGATTGGACCTCCTCTCCTTCCATCTGACCCTAACTAATCAGGTCTCATCTGGACTGGTTGCTTTGTCTTACTCTGTGTCCTGGTAAGACTGCTCCCTCATCAGAGGAAGGTGATCAGAGAGACAGCCACTGTGTTTATGTTAGAGATAGCCCTTGTTCCCCTTACTAGGTGACCCACTTGCAGACTGAGCTGACATGGACTACATCTATACAGGAGTTTTAGTTTATCTCCGTGCATGAAACTTGATTGGAGAGTCAGTCTCAGAAAAGTACCTTGTGCCCAAATTTTTTGGTTTTGTTTTTCTCCTTGTGGAGTTCCAGTTCCTCCCTGGTCTTACTATCTTCCTTTCTTTCATAAGATTCTCTGCACGTCTCCCAATGTTTGGCTATGAATCTCAGGATCTGTTTTGATACCCTTCTGGGTAGAGCCTTTCAGAGACTCTCTGTGGTAGGCTCCTGTCCTGTTCCCTGTTTTATCCCTCTTCAGATGTCTGGACTGTTTGCCATTCTGAATGAGGATTTATCAGCTTACCCTGGGTCTTCCTTCTTGCTTAGTTTACTTAGATTTTTGAATGTTTATGTTATATTATTAGTCTAATATACACTTATGAGTGAGTGTATACCATATAAGTCTTTCTGCTTTTGAGATACCTCACTCAGGATGATCTTTTCTAGTTCCCACCATTTGCATGCACATTTCATGATTTCCTTGTTTTTATTTTTTTTAATTCCATTGTGTAAATGTACCACAATTTCTGTATCCGTTCTTCAGTTGAAGGACATCTGGGTTGTTTCCAGATTCTACCTATTACAGATAAAGCTGCTATGAACATGGTTGAGCAAATGTCCTTGTTGTGTGCTGGAGTATATTTTAAATATATGCCTAGGAGTCCTAACGCTGAATCTTGAGGAAGGACTGTTCTTAATTTTTGAGAAAAGTGCCAGAATGTTTTCGAATGTAGTTGTACAAGTTTACATTCCCACGGGCCATGGTGGAGGATTTCCTTTTCTCCACATCCTCTCCAGCAGGTGTTTTCTCTTGAGTTTTTGTTCTTAGCCATTCTTTTTGTTGTAAGGCAAAAATCTCAGGGTCGATTTGATTTGCATTTCCCTGATGACTAAAGACGTTGAGCATTTCTTAAACTGTTTCTCTGCCATTCTATAGAGAATCCTGTTCAGCTCTATACTCTGTTTTTAAATTGGATTACTCAGGGGAGGCAGGGCAAGATGGCAGCGCCAGGAGGACTCTCATTCTGAGGAGCAGCACAGCAGGATTGTCACAGTGACCAGCGATCAGAACTCACGGCCATAAAACACAAGTGATTGTGTTTCACAGGTGAGAGGATACCCCACGGTGGGGAATTCAATCAGCTTTAACTCACCTGGATAAACCGAGGAAGAGATCCTGGTTTAGCCAGGCACTTGGTCGCCAGCCCAGAGCTACACGCCAGCGTGATCTGGTCACTGTCCCAGACTGAACTGTGGGGCCACAACAACACAGACTGGATTTTCCAGTCAAGAGATAACCCTACGGAGCAGGAAACAATTGGGACCGACCTTAGGTCACCCAGACATCCCCTGGAAAAGACTCGGGTTCGGCAGGTGCCCCAGGAGCCAGCCCAGAGCCAGAGCTGGGGCCCAAGGCACCTGCACAGAGCCCTGCCTGCGCGCCTGATTCGCCGCCTCAGAACTGTGGGCACCAGGGCACCAGAGACTGCGTTTCACTGTCAGGTGCAAACCCACAGAGAGGGAAATGGCTGGTCTGATCTCAGAGCACTCAGCGGACACCCCCATCCCGAAAAGGTCTGGGGAAAAATAACCCAGTTTAGGCAGCCACCAAGGCTCCCAAAGGCCAGAAAGGCGGAGCCACAAGCGGGCATCTGTGCCTGTGGGTTCTACTCGCCACCCCAGACAGAACAGCGGTCCCCAAAACAAAGACTGGGTGTCTCTGGCAGGAGGAAAACCCCAGCGGAGGGGATCATCAGCTCTAACGCTCAGGACACCCAGCACCAAGAGACTTCCTGGATTCACGCAGACTCTAGGCTCTAATGCAGGCAGGAGCGCTGTGCTCAGCTGCCATTATTGAGTTCCCCTAGGGCAATGGGACACACAGCTGCATCCTCAGACCTACAAAAGCCAGGGATCCATTACAGTAGCCCTCAGATACTGTGCCAAGGATCAACCAGTTATCCCTAGCTAGACTGACAAAAGTGTGGGAATCCCTGGTTCTTCAAGAGGGCTGCACCCACAGGGTCTGGACCAGAGCAGTGCCTGCAGCCGCCATCCCAGACAAGGACACACAGCTTCTGGTCCAGAGTGAGGCACCCAGCCTCCAGACCAGAGCAGCGCCCCCATGTGCCAACTCAACCTAGGTGCACATTCTCCAGGCCCAGAGCGGAGCACTCAGCCTCTGGCCCAGAGACTTGCTGGGCACACCTCTCACTTTCCAGGACAAAACTGTGTGCTCCAGGATAACAGACTGAGTTTCCCTGTTGGGAGAAAACCCCACAGCTAGGGAATCAGCAGGTTCTTAAAGAGGACTGTACCTGGAAATTTAGTGAGCAGCAGCACACTAAATTTATAACGAGAAACCGAGCAGTGGGGCAGCTGTCTTGAAAACTTCTATGGGTAAGAGGAGATCCCCCCCTGCCTAACAAAGACCACAGCTACTACTCAGGGCTATAAACCTGAGGTGAGCAGCGGCAATTCCTGAGAAACACTGGCCATACAGTGACCATAACCAAAAAGCAAGGGAGGACTCCTTCAGGAAAAATCATCATCTGGCCAAGGGGATTCTCCCTACCTCAGGACTCCAGGAAGCACAGAAACTAACAGCCAACACCTAAATCAGCCCAATGGGTAGAGGTCAGTGTAAAAGCTCAACCAACAAAAGACAGAGCAATATGGCATCTCCAGAATCCAGCCATCCAGGGGTGAACAGCCCTGGACAACGCAGCATAATAGAAAATAAAGAAGATGGCCTTACATCTATGCTGATGAAGAGGATAAGAGAGGAAACAAATAAAATATGTAAAGAATTAGAGGAAGATAAAACCAAACAGATCATGGCTATCCGTAAAGTAATGGAGGAAGTTAAAGACAAGTAGATTATGGCCATCCGTGAAGAAATACGGGAAGATGCAGCCAAATAGCTTGCAGCCTTTAGAGAAGAAATAATTAAATCACTGAAAGAAATAAAAGAGACAGAGTTGAAGGAACTAAAAAAAAAAGAGGAAAATACAAGCAAACAGCTGAAGGAAGTAAACAAAACAACTCAAGACCTGAAGATAGAACTGGAAAAATTAAAGAAAACACAACTGGAGGAAATAATGGAGAGGAAGAATTTAGGGAAGAAAATAGGAACTACAGAGGTAAGCATAACCAACAGACTACAACAAATGGAAGAAAGAATCTCAGGTGTAGAAGATACAATGGAAGAAATCGATGTTTCTGTCAAAGAAAATGTTAAATCCAAAAAATTCCTGACACAGACCATTCAAGAAATCCAAGACAATATGAAAAGACAAAACCTAAGAATAATAGGTATAGAGGAAAAAGAAGACTCCCTTCTCCAAGGCCCAGAAAACATTTTCCAAAAAAATCATTGAAGAAAATTTCCTCAAGTTAAAGGAGAAGCCAATAAAAATACATGAGGCCTACAGAACACCCAACAAATTTGACCAGAAAAGAAAATCCTCCTGCCACATAATAATCAAAACAGTAAGTATACAGAACAAAGAAAAAATACTAAAAGCTGCAAGGGAAAAAGGCCAAGTAACATATAATGGCAAACCCATTAGAATCACACCTGACTTTTCAACAGAAACTATGAAAGCCATAAGGGCATGGACAGATATCATGCAGACCCTAAGAGAACACAGATGTCAGCCCAGGCTACTGTACCAGGCAAAACTCTCAGTCCTCATAGACGGAGAAAATAAGATATTCAATGACAAAAACAAATTTCAACAATACCTACACACAAATCCAGCATTACAGAAGACACTGGAAGGGAAAATACAACCCAAGAAAATTAGCTTCTGTCAAGAAAACACAGGAAACAATTAACCTTACTACAGTAAAACAAAAAGCAACCAAGCACACAATCTTATGACCACAGCCAACATCAAAATTAAAGGATCTAACAGCCACTGGTTATTAATCTCTCTCAACTTCAATGGACTCAATTTTCCAGTAAAAAGACACAGATTAACAGAATGGATATGGAAACAAAAACCCAGCAATCTGTTGCATACAAGAAATACACCTAAGGCACAAAGATAGACATTACCTGAGGGTAAAAGGTTGGAAGATGACTTTCCAAGTAAATGGACCCAAGAAACAAGCAGGAGTAGACATTCTAATATCTGATAAAATAGACTTTCAACCAAAATTAATAAAAAGAGATGAGGAAGGACACTTCATACTCATCAAAGGAAAATTCCACCAGGAAGACATCACAATCCTGAACATCTATGCCCCAAATACAAGGGCACTCACATTTGTAAAAGAAACATTGATAAATTTAAACCACATATAGATCCCCAAACATTAATAGTGGGAGAGTTCAACACCCCACTCTCAACAATGGACAGGTCAACAAAACAGAAATTAAACAAAGAAAGAATATCTCTGACAGAGGTCATGAATCAAATGGAACTCACAGACATTTACAGAACTTTACACCCAAACACAAAAGAATTTACCTTCTTCTCAGCACCTCATGGAACCTTCTCCAAAATAGACCATTTAGTTGGTCACAGAGCAAGCCTCAACAGATACAAGAAGACTGAAATAATCCCTGGTATCTTGTCTGATCACCATGGAATAAAGCTAGAATTCAACAACAACAGAAATAGCAAAAAGCCTACACACACATGGAAACTGAACAACTTGTTACTAAATGACAGCTGGGTCAGGGAAGAAATAAAGAAAGAAATTAAAGTCTTCCTAGAACTAAATGAAAATGAAGACACAACATGCCCAAACTTGTGGGACACAATGAAAGCAGTGCTAGGAGGAAAGTTCATAGCACTAAGTGCCTTCAAGAAGAAATTCGAGACAGCTCATTCAAGCAACTTAATAGCCCACTTAAAAACCCTAGAAAAAGAAGAAGCAGACACACCAAAAAGGAGTAGACAGCTGGAAATAATCAAACTCAAGGCTGAAATCAATCAATTAGAAACAAGTAAAACAATTCAAAGAATCAATGAAACCAAGAGCTGGTTCTTTGAGAAAATCAACAAGATCTACAAACCCTTAGCCAAGCTAACTAAAAGGCAGAGAGACACCACCCAAATCAACAAAATCAGAAATGAAAAGGGGGACATGACTACAGACACTGAGGAAATCCAAACAATCATTAGGACTTACTTCAAAAGTCTATATGCCACAAAATTTGAAAATCTAAATGAAATGGACAATTTTCTTGATCGATTTGACTTACCAAAGCTGAATCAGGACAGGTAAATCAATTAAATAGTCCTATATCCCCCAAAGAAATAGAAGCAGTCATCAAAAGTCTCCCATCCAAAAAAAGTCCAGGACCAGATGGCTTCAGTGCAGAATTCTACCAGACCTTCAAAGAAGAGCTATCTCCAGTTCTTTTCAAACTATTCCACAAAATAGAAACAGAAGGAATATTACCAAACTTATTCTATGAAGCCACAGTCACCTTGGTACCTAAACCTCACAAAGACTCAACAAAGAAACAGAATTTCAGGCAATCTCCCTTATGAACATTGATGCAAAAATACTTAACAAAATACTTGCAAACCGAATCCAAGAACACATCAAAGATATTATCCACCATGACCAAGTAGGCTTCATCCCAGGTATGCAGGGTTGGTTCAATATATGGAAATCCATCAATGTGATCCACCATATTAACAAACTGAAAGAAAAAAACCTCATGATAATCTCCCTAGATGCCGAAAAAGCATTTGACAAAATCCAACATCCATTCATGTTTAAAGTACTGGAGAGATCAGGGATACAAGGCACATATCTAAACATAGTAAAGGCGATATACAGCAAGCCTATAGCCAACATCAAACTGAATGGAGAGAAACTTAAAGCAATCCCACTGAAATCAGGGACAAGACAAGGCTGCCCACTCTCTCCATATGTCTTAAACATAGTGCTGGAAGTCCTTGCTAGAGCAATAAGAGAGTTGAAGGAGATCAAGGGGATACAGATTGTAAAGGAAGAAGTCAAAGTATCACTATTTGCAGATGATATGATAGTATACAGGAGTGACCCCAAAAACTCTACCAGAGAACTCCTACAGCTGATAAACACCTTCAGCAAAGTGGCAGAATACAAAATTAACTCAAAAAAATCAGTAGCACTCCTGTATACAAAAGACAAAAGGGCTGAGAAAGAAATTTGAGAAACAACACCCTTCATAATAGCCACAAATGACATAAAGTACCTTGATGTAACCCTAACCAAGAAAGTCAAAGACTTGCATGAAAAAAATTTCAAGTCTCTGAAGAAAGAATTAGAGGAAGATATGAGAAGATGGAAAGATCTCCCATGCTCATGGCTTGGCAGGATTAACATAGTAAAATTGGCCATCTTACCAAAAGCAATCTACAGATTTAATGCAATTCCCATCAAATTGCCAACGCAATTCTTTACAGACCTGGAAAGAAAAACTCTCAACTTTGTATGTAATAACAAGAAACCGAGAATTGCTAAAACAATCCTCTATAATAAAAGATCTTCTGGAGGTATCTCCATTCCTGATCTCAAGCTGTACTATAGAGCAACAGTTATAAAAACTACATGGTACTGGCATAGAAACAGAATGGTGGATCAATGGATTCAAACAGAAGACCCAGAAATAAACCCACACACTTATGGACACCTGATTTTTGACAAAGATGCCAAAACCATACAATGGAAAAAAGCATCTTCAACAAATGGTGCTGGTCCAACTGGATTTCTACAGGTAGAAAAATGAAAATATATCCATACTTATCACCCTGCACAAAACTGAAGTCAAAGTGGATAAAAGACCTCAACATAACACCAAATACATTAAATCAGCTAGAAAAAAAAGTGGGGAATACCCTAGAACTCATTGGTACAGGAGAAAACTTCCTGAACAGAACACCAACAGCACAGGCTCTTAGAGCAACAATCAATAAATGGGACCTCATGAAATTGAAAAGCTTCTGTAAAGTAAAGGGCACCGTCATCAAAACAAAGCCACCGCCTACAGATTGGGAAAGGATCATCACCAACCCTTTATCTGACAGAGGACTCATATCCAGTATATATAAAGAACTAAACAAGCTGAAAAGCAGCAAACCAAGTAATCCACTTAAAAAATGGGGAACAGAGCTAAAGAGAGAATTCTCTGTAGAGGAACATCGAATAGCAGAGAAGCACTTAAAGAAATGTTCAACCTCATTAGCCATTAGGGAAATGCAAATCAAAATGACCCTGAGATTTCACCTTACTCCCATCAAAATGGCCAAGATGAAAACTCAAGGGACAACACATGCTGGAGAGGTTGTGGAGAAAGCAGAACTCTTCTCCACTGCAGGTGGGAAGGTAAACTTGTAAAACCACTCTGGAAATCAATCTGGCACTTTCTCAGACAACTAGGAATAGTGCTTCTTCAAGATCCAACCATACCACTCTTAGGCATATACCCAAAAGAGGCTCAAGTACACAAAAAGGACTTTGGCTCCACCATGTTTGTTAACAGCTTTATTTGTAATAGCCAGAAGCTGGAAACAGCCCAGATGCCCCTCAACTGAAGAATGGATGCAGAAACTGTGGTACATCTATACAATGGAGTATTACTCAGCAATGAAAAATAAGGAAATCATGAAATTTGCAGGTAAATGGTGGGACCTGGAAAGGATCATCCTGAGTGAGTTGTCCCAGAAGCAAAAAGACATGCACGGTATATACTCACTCATATAAACATACAACATAAAATAAACCCACTAAAATCTGTACATCTAAACAAACTAAGCAAAAGAGAGGACCCTAACTAAAATGTTCAATTCCCATCCTGAAAGGCAAAGTGGATGGACATCAGAAGAAAAAGAAAACAGGAAACAACCTCGGAACCTCCCACAGAGGGCCTCTGAAAGCCTCTGCAGTATAGACTGTCAAAGCAGATGATGAGACTGATGGCCAACTGATGGGCAGAGTGAATGGAATTTTATGTAAGAAGTGGGAAATAGTAAGAGCTGGAGGGAACGGGAACTCCACAAGCAGAGCAACAGAGCAAGATAATTTGAACACAGGGAACTTCCCAGAGACTCATACTCCAACCAAGGACTATTTGTGGAGATGACCTGGAACCCCTGCACAGATGTAGCACATGGCAGTTCAGTGTCCAAGTGGGTTACATAGTAATGGGAAGAGGGACTGCCTCTGACATAATCTGATTGGCTTGCTTGCTTGTTGATCACCTCCCCCTGAGGGGGGAACAGCCTTACCATGCCACAGTAGAGGACAATGCAGTCACTTTTGATGAGAACTGATAGACTAAGATCATAAAGGAGAGGAGAACCTCCCCTATCAGTGGACTTGGGGAGTGGCATGCATGCATAAAGGGGAGGGAGGGCGAAATCAGGAGGAGAGGAGGGAGGGGCTTATGGGGGGATACAAAATGAATAAAGTGTAATTAATAAAAAATAAAAAAAATAAAAAAAATTGGATTACTCAATTTATTGCTTTTTAACTTCTTGAGTTCTTTATATATTCTGGAGATTAGCCCCCTGCCAGGTATAGGTTTGTTGAATACCCTTTCCCAGTCTGTAGGTTATCCCTTTGTTTTGATGATAGTGTCCTTTGCTTTACAGAGATTTTCAGTTAAATCAGGTCCCATTTATTGATTGTTGCTCTTAAAACCTCTGCTGTTGGTGTTCTGTTCAAGAAGTTGTCTCTTGCCAATTAGTTCCATGCATTTCCCCACTTTTTTTTTTTCTAACAGATTTACTGTGTCTGGTTTTATGTTGAGGTCTTTGATCCACTTGCACTTTAGTTTTGTGCAGGGTGATTAATATGTCTCTATTTGCATTTTTCTACATGTAGACATCCAGTTAGACCAGCATCATTTGTTGAAGATGTTTTTTTCCATTGTGTGGTTTTTGCATCTTTGTCAAAAATCAATATCTCTTGGTGTATGTGTTTATATCTGAGTCTCCAATTTGATTCAAAGGATCTATAATTCTGTTACTATGCCAGTAACATACAGTTTTTCTTTTTTTATTATTGTTCTGTAGTACTGCTAGAGATCAGGGATGGTGATAACTCCTCAGAATCTATTGTTGTACAGGATTTTAAAATCAATTTTGTTTTTTTTTTCTTTTTCCATATGAAATTTAGATTTTTTTTCTTTCAAGTTCTGTAAGGAATTGTGTTGGTATTTCAATGAAAATTGCATTGAATGGGTAGATTGCTTTTGGCAGGATGGCTATTTTCATTACATTAATACTACCAATCCATGAGCATGGGAGATCTTACCATCTTCTGATATCCTCTTCTATTTCTTTCTTCAGAGACTTGAAGTTTTTTCTCAAACAGATCTTTTACTTCCGTGGTTAGAGTCACACCAAAGTAGTTTATGTTATTTGTGGTTATTGAGAAAGGTGTAGTGTCCCTAATTTAATTTCCAGCCCTTTTGCCTTTTGTATACGGGAGGGCTACTGATTTTTTTTTTTTTTTAGTTAATTTTTTACGCAGCCAGTTTGCTGAAAGTGTTTATCAGCTAGGGAGTTCTATGATTAATTTCTTTTTATTTATGTATTTTTATTTTTTATTATTACTTACATTTTATTAACTCTGTATTCCAGCTGTATGCTCCTCCCTTATTCCCTCCCAATCCCACCCTCCCTCCCTCATCTTCTCCCTGCCCCTTTCAAGTCCACTGATTGGGGAGGACCTCCTTCCCTTTCATCTGACCCTGTTTTATCAGGTATCTTCAGGACTGGCTGCAAAGTCCTCCTCTGTGGCGTACCAGGACTGGGAAATGGAGAGGTCAAAAAGCCTTCCATTGAGTTCCCATCAGAAATAGTCCCTGTTCCCCTTACTATGGAAAACCAATTGGTTATTGAGCTACCACAGGCTACATCTGAGCAGAGGTTCTAGGTTATATCCATACATTGTCCTTGGTGGTGTGTCAATCTCAGAAAAGACCTCTCTGCCATATATATTTGGTCCTTGTGAAACTCTTATCCTTTTGGTTGAATTTTTGGCATCACTAATGTACATTATCATATTATCTGCAAATAATAATATTTTGACTTCTTCTGATTTTTATCCTCTTGAACTCTTTTATTTGTCTTATTGCTCTCGATAGAACTTCAAGTACTATGTTCAAGAGATGTGGAGATAGTCGGCAGCCTTCCCTTGTCTGTGTTTTCAGTTAGATTGATTTAAGTGTCTCTCCATTTAGTTTGATGTTGGCTATAGGCTTGCTCTATACTGTCTTTACTATATTTATGTATGTGCCTTGTATCCCTGATCTTTCCAACTCTTTAAACATGAATGAGTGTTGCAATTTCTCAAATGCTTTTTGTCATCTAAGAAGTGGATCATATGGTTTTTCTTTTTCAGTTCGTTTATATGGTGGATTACATTGACAGATTTCTGTATAATGAACCACCCCTGAATTCCTGGGTCATTGAAACCTATTGGTCATCGTGGATGATATCTTTTATATGTTCTTGGATTCGGTTTGCAAGTATTTTATTGAGTATTTTTGCATCAATGTTCATAAGAGAGAGAGAGGTCTGAAGTTCTCTTTCTTTGTTAGGTCTTTGTGTGGTTTAGATATCAAGTGATTGTGCTTGATATCCATTTAATTTTC
Organism: Psammomys obesus; assembly: GCF_907164565.1. Taxonomy (NCBI): domain Eukaryota; kingdom Metazoa; phylum Chordata; class Mammalia; order Rodentia; family Muridae; genus Psammomys; species Psammomys obesus. The sequence goes on from NW_026596018.1 coordinate 44,710, forward strand.
AAATTTTCTGGCATATAGGCTTTTGAAGTAAGACCTAATGATTGTTTGGATTTCCTCAGTGTCTGTAATTATATCCCACTTTTCATTTCTGATTTTGCTGATTTGTATAGTTTTTCTCTGCCTTTTAGTTAGTTTGGCTAAGGGTTTGTCTGTCTTACTGATTTTCTTAAAGAAACAGCTCTTGGTTTCATCGATTCTTTCAATTAGTTTCTTTGTTTCTAACTCAATGATTTCAGGTTTGAGTTTGACTATTTCCAATTGTCTACTCCTATTTGTTTGTCTACTTCTTTTTTTCCTTGAGGTTTTAGTTCTTTTGTTAAGTTGCTTATATTAGAAATCTCAAACTTCTTTTTGAAGGCATTTAGTGCTATAGACTTTCCTCTTAGCACAGCTTTCTTTTTGTCCCATAAGTTTGTGTATGTTGTGCCTTCATTTTAATTGAATTTTAGGAAGTCTCTAATTATTTTTTTTTCATTTCTTCCCTGACCAAGCTGTCATTTAGAGAATTGTTCAATTCCCATGTGTATATAGGCTATTTGTTATTTCTGCTGTTATTGAGTTCTAGTTTTAGGTCGTGATGGTCTGATACTATATGAGGAATTATTTCAATCTTCTTGTATATGTTGATGCTTACTTTGTGCCTGACTCTAGGGTCAATTTTTGAGAGGGTTCCATGAGGTGATGAAAAGAAGGTATAGTCTTTTGAGTTTGTGTACAAAGTTCTGTAGACTTCTATTAGGTCCATTTGATTTAGGATATCTGTAAGTGTCATTATTTCCCTATTTAGCTTCTGTCTAGATGATCTCTCTGTTGGTGAGAGTAGAGTGTTGAAGTCTCCCATTATGAAGGTGTTGGGATCGATGTGTGTTTAAGCTTTAATAATGTTTCATTTACAAACGCAAGTGCTCTTGTATTTAGGGCATAGATGTTCATGATTTTGATGTCCTCCAGCTGGATTTTTTTTTTTCATTTGATGAGAATGAAGTGACCCTCCTCTTATTTTTTCATTAATTTTGGTAGAAATTCTATTTTATTAGATATTAAAGTAGCTACCCAAGCTTGGTTAATGGGTCTGTTTGGTTGAAAAAACATTTTCCAGCCCTTTACTCTGAGATGTTTATTTTTGCTGCAGAGGTTTGTTTCTTGAGTGCAGCAGAATGTTGGATCCTGTTTCAGCAACCATTCTGTTAGTTTGTTTCATTTTATTGGTGAGTCCAGGCCGTTGATGTTGATAGATAATAGTGACCAGTGTTAGTTCTTTTTATTGTGGAGTTGGTGGTGTTAATTTGATTCAATGCTTTTTTTCTTTTAATTTTTGTTGTGAAGTTATCTATATCCTGTGTTTTCTTGGGTGTAGTTGATTTCATTGGATTGGAGGTTTCCTTCAATTATCTTCTGTAGGGCTGGGTTGCTGTGTAGATATTGTTTAAGTTTAGTTTTGTCATAGAATATTTTCTTTTCTTCAGCTATGTTGATTAAAATCTTTCCTGTGTATAGTAGTCTGGGTTGTCATCTGTGGTTTCTTAGAGTCTGCCCAGACCCTTATGGCTTTCATAGTTTCTGTTAAGAAATCTGGTAAGATTCCGATAGGTCTACCTTCATCTGTTACTTGGCCTTTTTCCCTTCCTTGCTGATTTAAATATTTTTTGTTTGTTCTGTAGGTTTAGTGTTTTGACTATGTTGTGACATGAAGAGTTCCTTTTCCAGTCTAGTCTATTTGGTGTTCCGTTTGTCTCTTGTGTGTTAATTGACATCTCATCATTTAAGTTAGGAAAATTTTCTTCTATGATTTTCTTGAAAATATTTCCTGGATTTGGCTCTAGGAATCTTATTTTTTTTGTATATTCCTATTATTCTTAAATTTTGTCTTTTCTTGAGTGAGGCATCCCAGAAGCAGAAAGACACACGGGGTATATACTCACTCATAAGTGGATATTAGACATATAATATAGTAATGTGTACTAAAATCTCTTCACCTAAAGAAACTAATCAAGATAGAGGATGCCGGCTAAAATGCTCAATAATCATTCAGAAAGGCAAAGATAATGGACATCAGAAGAAGAACACCAGGGAACAGGACAAGAGCCTGCCACAGAGGGCCTCTGAAAGGCTCTATCCTGCAGGGTGTCAATGCAGATGCTGAGAATTATGGCCAACTGTTGGGTAGAGTGCAGGGAATCTTATGAAAGAAGTGAGAAATAGTAAGTCCTGGAGAGGACACGTTCTCTATGAGGAGAGCAACAAAACAAAATAGTCTGGGCACAGGAGTCTTTTCTGAGACTGATACTCGAATGAAGGACCATGCATGGAGATAACCTAGAATGCCTGTACAGATGTAGCCCATGGCAGTTCAGTGTCCAAGTGGGTTCCATACTAATGGGAATAGGGACTGCCTCTGACAGGGACTGATTGGTCTGCTCTTTGATCACCTCTCTCTGATGGGGGAGCAGCCATACCAGGCCACAGAGGAAGACAATGAAGCCACACCTGATGAGACCTGACAAACTAGGATCAGAAGGAAGAAGAGGAAGACTTCCCCTATCAGTGGACTTGGAGAGGGGCATGCATGGAGAAGAGGGAGGGATTGTGGGACTGGGAGAGGAGGAGAGAGAGGTTTATGGGGGTATACAAAGTAAATAAATTGTAATTAATAAAAAAAAAACAAAAAATATCTTTTTATGGCATCCTTGATTTCTTGGATGTTTTGTGATTGGGACTTTTCTGATTTTATTGGTTTGCCTGGATTCCACTGGTAGACACATGGAACAGGGGCTTCAGTGTTTAGAATGCTGTCTCAAGGATCCCTATATTGCCCATACTAGGTGTGTGGGTGGGAGGGATCAGATGTCTGGCTGCTATCATAAAGGGACTCTGGATCTGGGGTTCTGCAAGCACTCACTTAAAGGTTCACAGAGGATCCCCCTGTTCTCTACTCTCAGATTTGGGTCTGCAGAGGCAAATGAGAGTGTAGAATATCCATAGACTCATTGGTGTCCACTGTTTTGTCTTCGGGCAGGGAGGCCTGTACTTAGGATAGCTGCCTCTGCAATCTCAGTCACCAAGCACAGAGGTTCATGCTTGGAGTATCAGTTGCCCTGTCAGAGCCACACCTTTGGGAGGCCCATCTGTGCTATTTCAGTTCATGGAGTGCCAGAGCATGGAGGTTTGTGTTTGAACTAGCTGCCATCCTGCTGCAGCTGCAGTCCTGGGAGGCCTGCCTGTGCCATTTCAGTGTTTCAGTCACTGAGCATGAAAGATCATCATGCTTGGGGCACTACTGAGGCTTCAGCTGAGCAGGGAGGCCCACCTCCTCTGAACAGGGAGATTTGTTCTTGGGACAAAGGAAAGTGCAGTGATGATGAATATGCACCACTTTCAGTCCCTGGAGACGTCCATGAACTCATGGATCCACACTGGCCCAGCTCACGAGTTGTCTCCTCTTTCCCAAGAAGCCTCAATGTGGATGTTCTCACTTCAGCTGCCCCTCAGGGCAAAGGATGGAGTTTTGCATCCTTTGCTCTTCAGATGCAGTGTGTGCTGGTCGTTGCCATCCTAGGACAGCTCCTGTGGCTTATAAATTGAACACAGTTTTGGATACATAGCAACAAACTTTTTCAGACACATAGATACTTTACAAGGTGGCTTTGTCTTTTAGTATGACATAAAGGTGCATACCTATAACCCCAACTTTTTAGAAGCTGAGCAGGAGTATGCATGTTTAAGGCCAGCCTGGCTTACAAAAGAGTATCCTATTTGATCTACCTTATTTGCTCAGAAAAATATATTAAAATATTGTGATTGAACATGAAAGTGAACTCTGGAGGCCAATTCAAAGAATATGTTAAGTCATAAATTTCTTATGGGGAAATTTCCAGCTTCCAGGTTTCATTAGAGAACTTCCTAGCATGAAATTTAAAGATAATTTTTTTTTTTTTTTTGTGAGACATCTCATGGGAGATGCTCAGTGGGCACTATTCTATGTAACAGTATTACAGGGTTTCTGATCCTTGGTACAAGACAGAAGACTCAGTTCAATTATAATCAAATGATTTATTGATTACTGCTAGCAGGATAACAATCTCCAAGACAAACTTGAGGTTGCTATGTGAAAGGGGCATGAGGAATGTTAGGAAACGTGCGGCTGTGAAGGTTACAGGGTGGGTTCACAAATCACACCACGAGACTGGTTACACATAGGAGGTTTATTAGGGGAAGGGAAAGGGGGTCGCAGAGAGATGAGGTGAAAGAGAAAGAGAGAGGGGAGGGGCTCTGCCATTTCTCTGATAAGGTGACCCAGAGCATGCACATGTAGTTCTGGGTGATCAGATGGTGGTCTTCTTGGTGGTTTTGTAAATACCTGGTAACCGGTTTGTCAGGTCCCTTGGAGCTGTCCTTAGAAATGCCTGGTTACTGATCCCAACAATAAAAGTATTTTTAAATGAGAGAACCACTAGAATACCTTGAATCTCTGCACAAGCCAACCAGGAGCCATCACAATAATTTCATGGAAAATATAAAAGATTTTGAGTGATTTGAATGAGATAGCCCCCTCCCCAGTAGACTCATATTTATGAATTGTCTTGTTTTGCACTTGGTGGACTGTGTAGGAAGGATTATGAGGTGTGATTGTGAGGAGAGGTGTGGCCTTGTTGGAAGAGATGTGCCAATTTGAGTGGGTTTTGCAGTTTCAAAAACCCACTGTCATACCCAGAGTGTCTTTCTTGGCCTGCTGACTGTGGATCAGATTACATTCTTAGCAACCTTTCCTGCCTGCCTTCCACCATGCTCTGGCCATGATGGCCATGGACTAACCCTCTGAAACTCTGAGCAAGCCCTCAGTTAAATGCTTTCTTCTATTTCCTGCCTTGTTCATGAAGTTTCATCATAGCAATAGTAATCCTATCTAAGTCAGCTTTATCAACACACCTCTTGGTTATATATGTAGTGATCGTGAGCAGAGTCAGATAGCTAGCCAGGCTGATGTGTGGTCTGGGGAGCATACAGGCCAGGCTGTATGTTAGCAAAAAATGACTTCTTAGGAGTCAGTCTTGGCAAATTCACACAGTCAAGATCATACTGTAGGCTTGTGTTCTTATGCACATTGATACAGCTTTTAGACTGGAATGGACTCATCTGCATGCCACCCACATGCTAATGTCCTTATTCACACCCAGAAACCTAATGGGGAGTATGTTTTCAGTAGCATTTTCTGGATAGCATGATTTTCTAGATGTAGGAGGCCGTGGATGATGAACAAAACCACAATTCAGGCACCGGGATAGAATCTTGATTATTGCATCTTTTGGATTGTGTGTGACATTAGGCGAATTCCATAACTTCTCCAACTCTCAATTTCCTGCCAAGGAATTTGCTTTGGTTGCTTAAAAGGGTACCCCGAAATTCATAATTCAGATTAATGCTATTTAATATAATATTAAAAGATAATTTAGTGTTTTACTTTGTGAATAAGGAAATGTTGGTTAAGGACTGTTTTTTTTTTTTTTTTTTCCTAATTAAAAACTTTTATTTCCATGACATACACAGAACTGCTAGAGGTCAAACAAGGAAAACAGACCAAACTCAACACTATGAAATCATAAAGAAAACTGTATTTAATATAATGTTAAGTAAGCTATGTAATTCACACTTGGTAGATTTATTACATCAATCATCATACCCCTAGCAAAATAAATTTTTTCAAGTCTCAATTTCTAAATAATTTACAACCCATTCTTTAAAATAGAATGAAAAACTATGACAAAAAGAAAACCAACATTTCGCACGTTGTCAAAATCAATGTTCTTTTGTTAAAAGGCTGACATCTGTCAATAGTAACCATATGGAGATTGCTGGTGTGACCATCCTGTCCTGCACTGTTGTTGATAGTAAGGCTCTGGTCTCTGTTGTGGGTAGTTGTTACCCCAAGATCATCCATGCCACTGAATCCATCGACTGTCACTTGTCCATCCTCATCTGTTATCCCTACCTCTAAACTGTCTGTTGTCTTGCAGCCAGTTGGCTCTATTTCTTTGTTGACCACCAGCTCTGCTATTCCATTCCTCAACAGTGGAGGCTATTCAGGAGGATGTTTCAAGAATTCCCATTACTCTTTGTCATATTGTGTGAATATACTTGTAAACATCTCTTCAAAACTTGAAATCACCTCAGAAGTTTCACTCATGTTGAAATTCTGTACAATTTTTAGTATCCTTCCACAAGATGCACAGGAGCGATCAGGAGTGTTCACACAGCAGCACCCCACTCAGCTGTCCTAGATAACCAAATGCTTAGCCCATAAGGACTTTTATGGTGTGGTAAATAAGTTGATTCTGTGTAAGTTCATGTAGTATTCCCTCCATTAGGTGTAGTCAGCGCATAGGCTGAGATTAGCTTCAGAAACTCATAGTGAACATCCAAGACCTTTGATAACCTGATGGGTAGTGTCTTTCAAAGGGCCCTTGTGGAAGCCTCCTGTGCTGTTCCCTGTCTTCTCTTACTTATGGTTTACTCATCTGAATTAGGTTTGAGCCTCTTCACTTCGGTCCTCCTTGTTTAGCTTCTTTAGATGTACAGATTTTAGTTTGTTTATCCTATATTATATGGATAATATAATATAAGTGAGTATATACCCTGTGTCTTTCTGCTTCTGGGATTTCTGCTTCACACAGAATGATCTTTTCAAATTCCTTCCATTTGCCTGAAAATTTCATGATTTTCTAGTTTTTAGTTGCTGAGTAGTATTCCATTGTGTAAATTGCCACAATTTCTGTATCTATTCCTCCGTTGAGGGACATTTAGGGTGTTTCCAGGTTCTGGCAGTTACTAGCAAAGCTGCTATGAACATAATTGAGCAAATGTCCTTGTGTGGTTTTGAATCTTTCATATCTATGCCTAGGACTGGTATAGCTGGATCTTGAGGTAGGACAATTCCTAAGTTTCTGAGAAAACACCAGATTGATTTCCAAAATGGTTATACACATTTACATTTTCACTATCAATGCAGAAGTGTTTCCCTATCTCCAAAACCGCTACAGCATATGCCATACTTTGAGTTTTTGAGCTTATCCATTCTGAAGGCTGTGAGGTGGAATCTCAGGTTCATTTTGTGTTGCATTTCTCAGATGACTAAGGACATTGAACATTTCTTTAAGTATTTCTCTGCCATTCGATACTGAGACTCATAGTCAAATTTGGGAAGAGTGTAGGTGACCTTTTGAAGAGTGGACTGTATCTCCAAAAGGAGACCTAGAGAGTCAAAAAACCTGGGCCCAGGAATGCCTGCAGAGATTAATACTCCAACCAAGGACCATGCAAGGAGAGGACCTAGTGTCTCTGCTCAGATGAAGCCCAAAAGCTGCTCAATTTCCAAGTGGGTTCTCTAGTAAGAGGAGCAGGGCCTGGCTTTGACATGAACTCAGTAGCTGGCTGATAACCTCTCTGTCACACGTGCCACCTTGCCAGGTCACAGATGAAGATGATATACCCAGTCTTGATGAGACCTTACAGGCTAGGGTCAGATAGAAGGGGAGGAGGTCCTCCCCTATCAGTTGACCAGAGAAAAGGCATTGGGGGAGAATAGTGAGGGTGGTGGGATGGGAGGACATGATAGGAGAATGCTACAGCTTGGATACAATGTGAATAAATTGTAATAATTAAAAAAGAGTTCAGAACCATTGCATGTGATAACATGCAGAGCAGCTGTGTCTGCTGGTGGAGTGTAGATAGGGCTGAATAGGGGTTGTAGTGGTGGAGTCAAAACGTCGGGAGAGCACTTGGAATCAAGCTTCATGACCTAAACAAATGACCTTTCACTCCCAACCCTCCGTGTGAACCTGTTTTCATGTGTAGATTAAAAAATGGGATAAATGAAGTCAGTTTAAAGCCATGGCTTTAATACTCTAAAATACTGAGAGAGATTCTGCAGTGCTGAAACTAGATCACTGTATGAAAGTCAAAGGATTTCAGGACAGTTTGAAGGATAAACAGATCAGCAGAGGAAGGAGGACAATGATAATTTTATTATTATATTTTATGATATGTCAAGTCTTGTATTGCCCAGGGAGACTCTGGTCCCTGAGTGGAATGTGTTAGAACAGATGATGTCTGACCATTAAACATCAACAAGTCTGATGTTTTCATCTTCAGGAACATTTTAGCTTGATATTAAAATTGAAAAGACAATCTTGGACATTCTTTTCTTATTTTTTTTTCACAATTTATTAATTTTATATCCTGATTGTTGCCCTGTCCCTCATCTATTCCCAGTCCCAGCCTCCCCATCTCTCCCTTCCTCATTTCCTTCCACTAGTCCACTGAAAATGGGAGTTCTCTTCCACTGCCATCTGACCCTAGCTTACCAAGTCTCATCAGGGCTGCCTGGGTCCTCTTCCTTTATCGCCTGGTAAGCCTGCATCACTAGGGAAAAGTGATCAAGGAGCAGGGGACCAAGTTCATGACAGGTAGTCCCTGCTCCCCTCACTCAAGAACCCACATGGAGACTGATGTGTCCATTGGCTACATCTGATCAAGGTGTCTAGGGCCTCTCCATGATAGTCTTTGGTTGGTACATCAATCTCTGCAGGCAACCTTGGGCCCAGACTTTTAGCTTTGGTGTCCAGGTCCTTCTACATCCCTCTTCTTCCACAGGACACCCTGTGCTCTGCTTAAAGTTTGGCTATGAGTCTTCACATATGCTTTGATCCTCTGTTGGTTGGAGCTTTTTAGAGGTCATCTATGGTAGGCTGCTGACCTCCTTTTCCACTGCTTCTGGTGTCACCCGTGAGAAGGGGTGTTCTCTTCTACTGCCATCTGAGCCTAGCTTATCAAGTCTCATCAGGACTGCCTTGGTTCTCTTCATCTATGGCCTGGCAAGCCTGCATCACCAGGAAGAAGTGATCAAAGAACAGGCAACCGAGTTCATGAAAAAGGTAGTCCCTACTCTCCTCACTCAACAACCCACATGGAGACTGAGGTGTCCATTGACTACATCTGAGCAGGGTGTCTAAGTCCTCTCCATGATAGTCCTTGGTTGGTGCATCAGTCTCTGCAGGAAACCTTAGGCCCAGATTTTTTAGCTTTGTTTTCCAGGTCCTTCTACATCCTTCTTCCACAGGACACTCTATGATCTGCTTAAATTTGGCTATGAGTTTTCACATAAGCTTTGATCCCTTGTTAGGTAGAGCCTTTCACAGGACTTCTATGGTGGGCTGCCAACCTGTTCCCCCTTTTCCACTGCTTATGGTGTCATCCTATTTGCCATTCTGAATGATGATTAAGCATCCTCCCTAGGGTCCTTCTTGTTTAAGTTCTTGAGGTCTGTAGATTTTAGTATGGTTATTTGTTGGTATAATGTTCTTGTGCAATGTATACGATTTACTCTTGCTCATTCAAATGCTGATTTCTCTACCCCACTATCTGTTTTCAATCTGGACATTGCATTGTGATGCATATTTTAGACATCAGATGTGTCAGGTTTCTATAAATATTCCACCATTTGTTCTCTATATTTTCAATTAAACATTCAGCTGGTGCTGTGCAATGGAGAAACTTGGGTAGGACATCCTGGTCGGGAGGGGAGAAGGAAGTAAGTGGGAGGAGTTGGAGAGGAGAGATGGGGAGGAGAGGACCTGCAACCATGAGGAGAGATAAACTGGACCTAAGAAACACAGTGGTCATTTTAGGAGTATACTATTCCTCATCTTTAGCCTCTGGCATTTTGCAGAGTCAGGAAGACCTGTGTTTGGAACCTGGGTCTGCATCTGTGCAGTCCTCAGGCTGTTGCATACCACCTGGCCAAAACCGCTGGGCAAGGAAATGTTCTATTGTGGTCCTCAGTCCTCTCTCACACGTTTCACCTCCCTCAGGACTTCAGTTCTACCTCTCTCCACAACACAAACACCGATCCTCTCTTCCATCTTTCCTGCCTGTCCATCAAACCTTCCTTCTTTGTAGAGTTGTCCAGTTGACCTGGACAGCTTTGCTATCACCTTGTGTCCCCAAAAGTGCAGGTCATGTCTGCCTGGGCAGTCTCTAGAATTTCTTTATTTTTTGTCTCTAGAATTCTTATAGCTTGCCTTGTGTCAGAGAAACAAGTGATGTACAGTACTCTGCGCTATAAATGCAGAAAACAGTGAAGCTTACTACTTATACACGGTTATCTCATCTGTGTGAGCAGGAAGGAAGTGAAGAGCATGTCTATTTTTTTCCTGGACACTGAACTGCATTTACATTTCTATGTCCTTAGTCCCAATGCTGTGTGAGGTTTCCCGGGTCATGGTATCATATATTTCCACCACATTCTGATTTTCCTTGTGAACTTCTGTCTGATGCTCTAGACAGCAATGAACTTTTTGTCCACTGGCTTTCTTCAAAAGATAGTACTTTATTCCAGTCGATCACAGTATAGGTTGCCACTCCACTTTTGAAAGGTATAAGATAAAAATTCAGTTTTACTCTGTGGTCTGCTCTTTGATCACTTTCCTTGGGTAAGGTGAACTTGACAGGCCACAGAAGAAGAGGGTGCAGGCAGTCCTGAAAAGACTTGATAGTTTGGGGTCAGTTGGGTAAGAGAGGAGGGCACCCTTTTACTGAGGACTAGGGGACGGGGATAAAAAAATGAACAAGGTATGGTGGGACCTGGAGGAGACAATGGAGAGGGCTACCATGGATATGTAAAATTATTAAATTAATAAAAAATTCAGAACCAAAAAATTTCAGTTTTAATTTGACCTCCACTGCTTGGGAATTCAGCTTCTCATATTACGTTTGGTTTTCTCCTAATACTTTAGGACTGCTGATTTTCTAGATTCTTGGTAAGGAAAAGAGATATGAGGAATGAAAACACATAGTAGGTCACCTTTGAGACCACGATGTGTCCTATGTATTTTAGTTCATACAAGGTATGTGTAGGATTTATTCTGCTAGTGTTTTCTTCACTATTCAGAAAGTTCTGCCTTGACCTGTGGAAGATGGATGGATCTCAGAAACAACTATAACAATTTAATGTTCCTTGTGAGAGATAGGACTTGAGGTGGGGCAAGGATGAAGAGACTGAGGAGAATATTTGCCTATACAATTCAGATGAACCAGTAACAAGTAGAATTTATCCCTGATAGAACAAGGAGCAAGACAGATAAGAAGGTTGTCTTCTAGGACTCTACCTTGGATAGTGTCTAGCTTGCTTTCTATCACTGTAATCAACAACAGGACCAAATGCAAGTTGGAGAGGAAAAGCCTTATTTAGCTTTCAAGTCCTGATTACAGTTCTTCATTGAGGGAAGTTAGGTCAGGAACTCTTAGCAAGAGCAGAGGCAGGAAGTATTAAAGAACGATACTTACTGGCTTGCTCTCCATAGTTTTCTCAGTTTGCTTTCTTCAAACTGTCATCATCATCTCTGATGAATGGCCTAACCTATGGTGTCCTGGTCCTTTTCACTACAATAATTTATTAAAAATGTTTTGTCTATATGCAATCTCATGGAAGCCATACCTCAATTAAGATTCTTCTTCTCAGCTTGTGTCAAGTTGACAAAAAAATACTAAACAGTACATAGCACAGAGAGTAACTATATTCCTAAATATATAAGTCCAGTGTGAAGTCAGCAGGCATGGCTCAATCTCACTGAATTCATCCTCAATCTAAGGGTTCCCCAATTCTGCAAGATGAGAACCTTGCAGAATTTCCTATTGTAGATTTCTTTGTTGAGCTTTTGTTATGCTAGTAGTAATATTTACTATTCCTGTGATAATTTATATTTTCTCCTCCCCTCGACTTTAGAGTCCTTTACTGTGTAGAAGACTCAGGGGAACAGCAGAGTTTCTATTACTCTGGGGAATACTGCATCCTGGACATGGTTTTCTTATTCCCAAGTTGTGGCTTTACAGGTTTCCATCAGCATGCAACATTATGAAGGACAAAACCCTCAGGTAAAGAAGATCTATTCTGAAGTGAGTTCCTGAGAGAAGCTGGAAAGTGACTGTGAGGTGGAGATGCCCTAGTGTCCAGAGGAGATTAAAAGAGAAAGACCTGTGTGAGAGGAAGGGGAACAATGGTGGAGAGAGTGAAAGAGAATGAATTTGAATTAATCCAACCCGCTATTTTCCTACTCTCTCTCTCTTTCTCTGTTTCTCTCTCTCATTTTTTTTAGTTATTTTTATCACATGACTTGTCTTTGAAAAACACTGAAGACCACAGAGGAGACTAAGGAGACAAGACAACTCCATGCAGTAGTCTGTGTTGGTGATGTTAAGCTGTTTTTCACTGTCCACCCACCAAGTGCTCAGCTGTTTCTCTCAGAGGAGTCCCTGAGTCCAAGGAAGGTGGGTGAAGCAGGTTTGTGGAGAGTTATTGTTCAGGACTCAATCACCTTGGGAGGCCTTCACAGTCTTTCAAGACCATGCTAAACTGCACAATACTCAGGCTGAAAGTCTGCAATGATGACCAGGTGAAGTTTGTCCCAGATCTTCTGACGATGAATCTGGTGGGGTCTCTGCAAATCTTGACTGTAGATGGTAAATGAGGGCCTTGACGGTCTTTCCTGGACTCTGCTAGTCCCAGGACAGGTACCATCTGTGTAGAGGAGGCTCTGACTGGCCCTGCAGATGATGGAGACTTTCTGTCCTGGAGAAACCTGAAGGGACTCTGCTGACTGGGTGAGCATGATATGCCCATTATAAGCTATAATCAGAGACACAGGGGGATACAGAGAGAGTGTGAGATGTTAGAGCAGAGATTCTCACTATCAGGAGGCCAGGACCTGCCAGACTTGTGCTGCAAATGGCTTTTACTCCTTACCTATCTCCAAAGCATCTTTGAGGTCAAAATCATCTTGGCAAGAAACTATTAGTTCATACTACTAATACTTCTACTCCTGTGGCACACAGGAGTATAAGGAGGAGGAGAGGGGCTGCTTGCTCTCAATCTTCTGATAATTCTCTGGCCCAAGGAAAGGCTCCATTTGCAATTCCTGATCATAGGTGCCGGGAGCCAAAGCTATCTACTGAAGACAAAGTCAAAGTTATCTAGTGGAGCCAAAGCTATCTACAGAAGCCAAAGCCAAAGCTATCTAGTGAAGACTAAGCTATCTACTGAAGCCTAAGTCAATTAGTGAGTCAAAGCTATCTAGTGGAGACAAAAGGTGTTTGCTAGGCCAAAGCCAAATAGTGAGCAAAGGTCATTTAGTGGAGACCTAAATCTATTTAGTGAAAGTTATCTAGGATCCTAACTCATGGGTGAGAGGCTGTGAGGACATCCATTTGTTAGAGCATCCTTGAGAAAACATCCCTATGGTATCTTGCAGGTACCCTATTTAACACATGAAAGCACTCTTCCTGTCTCCTGCAGCAGCTAATTACTTTCCCCCTTTCCTGCCTTCTCCCTATATAAGTTGGGTAAAAATTTCTAATAAACGGAAGCCTTGATCAGATGAACAGACTTGGCTCCCTTCCTTGCGCTTCTTGTCCTCCCCCCCCAATTCCTTCCACTCTCCTCCCTTAGGAACCCCGTTGAAGCCCTGCTGGTTGGGCACATAAGGAAGGGCCAGTGAGATATGTTAATGCAATCTGAATGAGGATGAAGTCTGAGCAAGGGTATGGAGGGCTGTGGTCACCCATGTATCTGATGCTATCCTCAACCTTCCATCTGCTACCTGCCTTTATCATTATCCCTGAGGATTTCCTCTGGTAGTGCCACAGGTGTTGTGCTTATTGTGTGACAGCCACTGCCACCTCAAGGGTGAACAGCCTACTGTGTCCCTGGGAGGTTGCTCTTAGGAATTAACACCTCTGTACAGTGGGTCCATCAGCAGCCCCTTAGCTGCAACAGTGAAGTATCAGGCCCAAGGCTGCTCTGGTGAGGTCTCAGACAAAGCTCAGTTGCTCCTGTGATGTGGACCCAGACTCTGCTGTTCTGGAATGTTGTGCCCATCCTTTATCTGGGAATGTGTTAATGTGTGGCCAAGATACAACTAATCTCACAACTCAGGAAGCTAGCTACTATTTCTTTTTTTTTTATTTTTACTTTTTTAAATTTTTTAAAATACAAAAACATTCTTTTTAGAGATATGTAAGTATTTTCCTTCTTTTATTTACTGTACTTTCATTATCATGTGTACACTGTCTTTTTTTTTTTTAATGAAAGCCTGGTTTCAATAAAGGCTTTCATTTTTTGGACCTCTTAATCAATGCCTAACCTATTGTTTCAAATCATTTCTACATTTTCCAGATACAGTTATCATTTCAGTGACTTTACCCCATGCAGATCAAATGATTTTTATAGTGTAGGTAGTTTTTTGTTTTGTTTTTCCATATCTTGCTCATTCTGGAGAAGTTTCATTAAGGTACTTTTCATCCAGGCAAGAAATTTTTTATTAATTACAGTTCATTTACTTTGTACCCCATCTGTAGCCTCCTCCCTGATCTTCTCCCAATCCCATCCTCCTTCCCTCTGCTTATCCTATGAAACCCCCACCCCCAGCCCGAGGATAGAGAATGTCCTCCTTCCCTTCCATCTGACCCTAGGCTTTCAGGTCTCATAAGGACTGGTTTCTTTGTCTTGTTCTGAAGACTGGTAAGGCTGCTTCCTCCTCAGGGGTAGATGATCAAAGAGCCAGCCCATGAGTTCATATCATAGATGGTTCCTGTTCCAAATATTGGGGAAACCTTTTGGACATTGAGCTGCAATGGGTTTCTTCTGTGCAGGCGTTCTAAGTTGTTTTTTTTTTTTTTTTTTGTTCTCCTTGTAGAGCTCCTATTTCCCTCCATGTCTTTCTATCTCCCCATTTTTTTCCCTAAGATTCCCTGCACTCCACACAAAGTTTGACTATGAATCCCAGCATATGTTTTGATACCCTGCTGGCTGGAGTCTTTTACAGGTCCTCAGTGATAGGCTTGTGTCCTGTTCTCTGTTTTCTCCCTCTTCTGATGCCCATCTCATTTGTCTTTTTGAATGAAGATTGAGTCCTCCTTCTTGATTAGCTTCCTTAGGTTTACAGATTTTAGTATGATTATCCTATAATATATGTCTAATATCCACTTATTAATGGTTATATACCATTTTTGTCTTTCTGCTTCTGAGATATTTCACTCAGGATGATCTTTTCTAGATCCCACTATTTGCCTGCAAATTTCATATTTTCCTTTTTTTAAATTGCTATGTAGTATTCCACTGTGTAAATGTACCAAATTTCTGTATCCATTCCTCAACTCAAGGACATCTGGTTTATTTCCAGCTCCTGGCTATTACAAATAAAGCAGCTACAAACATGGTTGTTTAAATGTCCACGTTATATTCTTGAGTATCTTTTGGATATATGCCTAGCAGTGGTATAACTGGTTCTTGAGGTAGCACTGTTACTAACTGTTTAAGAAAGTGACAGATTTATTTCCAAAGTGGTTGTACAAGTTTACCCACCAGTAATGAAGTAGGGTTCCTGTTTTTCTACGTGCTCTCCAGCATGTGTTGTCACTTGAGTTTTTGATCTTAGCCATTCTGATGTGTGTAAGGTGAGATCTCAGGGTCATTTTGATTTGCATGTCCCTGATGACTAAGGATG
This sequence comes from Psammomys obesus, assembly GCF_907164565.1. NCBI lineage: Eukaryota > Metazoa > Chordata > Mammalia > Rodentia > Muridae > Psammomys > Psammomys obesus. Next base: position 60,261 of record NW_026596018.1, read on the forward strand.
TTGAGTATTTCTTTAAGTTTTTTTATAATTAAATTTATTTATTTTCTTTAATAAAATATAAAAATTTTTAATAAAAATAAAAAAATTTTTATTTTCTTTTTTTATTAATTACACTTTATTCACTCTGTATCCCCCCATAAACTCCTCTCTCCTTTCCTCCCAGTTCAACCCTCCCACCCCCTTGTTCATGCCTGCCCCTCCCCAAGTCCACTGATAGGGGAGGTCCTACTCTCTTTCCTTCTGAATTTAGTCTATCAGATCACATCAGGAATGGCTGCATTGTCATCTTCTATGTCCTGGTAAGGCTGCTCTGCACTCAGGGGGAGGTGCTCAAAGAGCAGTCCAATGAGATTATGTCAGAGGCTGTCCCTCTTCCCATTACTGTGTAACCCACTTGGACACTAAGCTGCCATGGACTATATCTGTGCAGGGGTTATAGGTTATCTCCATGCCTGGTACTTCGTTGGAGTATGAGTCTCTGGGAAGACCCCTGTGTTCAAATCTTCTGGTTCTGTTGCTCTCCTTGTGGGGTTTCCTGTCCTCTCCAGATCTTACTATTTCTCACTTCTTACATAAGATTCCCTGCACTTTGCCCAACAGTTGGCCATAATCTCAGCATCTGCTTTGATAGTCTGCAGGTCAGAGCCTGTCAGAGGCCCTGTGTAGCAGGTTCCTAGGTTGTTTCCTGTTTTTGTTTCTTCTAATGATATGCATCCTCTTTGCCTTTCTGGATGGGGTTTGAGCATTTTAGTCAGGGTCCTTTCTCTTGATTAGATTCTTTAGATGTACAGATTTTAGTAGGATTATGCTATTTTATATGTCTATATGAGTGAGTATATACTGTGTGTGCCTTTCTGCTTTTGGAACAGCTCACACAGAATGATCCTCTCCAGATCCCACCATTTATCTGCAAATTTCATGATTTCCTTATTTTTCATTGCAGAGTAATACTCCATTGTGTAGATGCACCACAATTCCGGCATTAATTCTTCAGTTGAGGGGCATCTGGGCTGTTTCCAGCTTCTGGCTATTATAAATAAAGCTGCTACAAACATGGTTGAGCAAATGTCCTTATTGTGTACTTGAGCCCCTTTTGGATATATACCTAGGAGTGGTATACCTGGATCTTAAGGAGGCACTATTCCTAGTTGTCTGAGAAAACCCCAGATTGATTTCCAGAGTGGTTGTACGAGTTTACATTTTCAGCAGCAGTGGAGGTGGGGTTCCCTTTCTCCACAACCTCTCCAGCATGTGTTGTCCCTTGAGTTTTTCATCTTGACCAATCTGATGGGTATACGGTGAAATCTGAGGGTCGTTTTGATTTGCATTTCCCTAATGGCTAATGAGGTTGAGCATTTCTTTAAGTGTTCCTCTGCCATTCAATATGCCTCTACAGAGAGTTCTCTGTTTAGCTCTGTTCATTCAGGCAAGTTAATGGCTCATTTAAAAACCCTAGAAAAAGAAGAAGCAGACACAGGAAAAAGGAGTAGACAGCTGGAAATAATCCAACTCAGGGCTGAAATCAATCAATTAGAAACAAATAAAACAATTCAAAGAATCAATGAAACCAAGAGCTGGTTCTTTGAGAAAATCAACAAGATATACAAACCTTTAGCCAAGCTAACTAGAAGGCAGAAAAACACCATCCAAATCAACAAAATCAGAAATGAAAGGGGGACATAACTTCAAAAACTGAGGAAATTCAAACAATCATTAGGACTTACTTCAAAAGTCTATATGCCACAAAATTTGAAAATCTAAATGGAATGGACAATTTTATTGATCGATTCTACTTACCAAAGCTGAATCAGGACCAGGTATATAAATTAAATAGTCCTATATCCCCCAAGGAAATAGAAGTGGTCACTGAAAGTCTCCCATCCAAAAAAAGCCCAGGACCAGATGGTTTAGTGAAGAATTGTACCAGACCTTCAAAGAAGAGCTAACTCCAGTTCTTTTCAAACTATTCCACAAAATAGAATCAGAAGGAACATTACCAAACTCATTCTATGAAGCCACAGTCACCTTGGTACCTAAACCTCACAAAGACCTAAAAAAGAAAGAGAATTCCAGGCCAATCTCCCTCATTAACATTGATGTAAAAATAGTTAACATAATACTTGCAAAGCAAATAAAAGAACACATCAAAGATATCATCCACTACGACCAAGTAGGCTTCAACCCAGGCATGCAGGGGTAGTCCAATATATGGAAATCCATCAATGTGATCCACCACATTAACAAACTGAAAGAAAAAAAAAAACACATGATAATCTCCTTATATGCTGATAAAGCATTTGACAAAATCCAACATCCATTCATATTTAAAGTATTGTAGAGATCAGGGATAATAGGCACATATGTAAATATCGTAAAGGCGATATACAGCAAGTCTATAGCCAACATCAAGCTAAATGGAGAGAAACTTAAAGCAATCCCACTGAAATCAGGGACAAGACAAGGCTGCCCACTCTCTCCATATCTCTTCAACATAGTTCTGGAAGTCCTTGCTAGAGCAATAAGAGAGTTGAAGGAGATCAAGGGGGATACAGATTGGAAAGGAAGAAGTTAAAGTATCACTATTTGCAGATGATATGATAGTATACATGAGTGACCCCAAAAACTCTACCAGGGAACTCCTACAGCTGATAAACACCTTCAGCAAAGTGGCTGGATACAAAATTAACTCAAAAAATCAATAGCACTCCTGTATACAAAAGACAAAAGGGCTGAGAAAGAAATCAGGAAACAACAACATTCACAATAGTCCCACAGGGCATAAAGTAACTTGTTTTGACTCTAACCAAGCAAGTAAAAAACTTGTATGAAAAAAACTTCCCAGTCTCTGAAGAAAGAATTAGAAGAAGATATCAGAAGTTGGAAAGATCTTCCATGCTCATGGCCCGGCAGGATTAACATAGTAAAAATGGCCATCCTACTAAAAGCAATCTACATATTCAATGCAATTCCCATCAAATCACCAACACAATTCTTTACAGACCTGGAAAAAAAAATTATCAACTTCATATGGAATAACAAGAAACTGAGAATTGCTAAAACAATCCTCTACAATAAAAGATCTTCTGGAGGTATCCCCATCCCTGATCGTAAGCTGTACTATAGAGCAACAGTTATAAAACCTGCATGGTACTGGCATAGAAACAGAATGGTGGACCAATGGATCTGAACAGAGGACCCAGAAATAAACCCACACACTTATGGACACCTGATCTTTGACAAAGACACCAAAACCATACAATGGAAAAAGATAGCATCTTCAACAAATGGTTTTGGTCTAACTGGATGTCTACATGTAGAAAAATGAAAATAGATCCATACTTAGCACTCTGCACAAAACTGAAGTCCAAGTGGATCAAAGACCTCAACATAAAACCAGACACATTAAATTGGTTAGAAAAAAAAAAAAGTGAGGAAGAGCCTTGAACTCATTGGCACAGGAGACAACTTCTTGAACAGAACACCAACAGCACAGGCTCTAAGAGCAGCAATCAATAAATGGGACCTCATGAAACTAAAAAGCTTCTGTAAAGCAAAGGACACCTTCATCAAAACAAAACGACTGCCTACAGATTGGGAAAGAATCTTCAACACCCCTTTAGACAGAGGGCTAATATCCAGACTATATAAAGAACTAAAGAAGCTGAAAATCAGCAAACCAAGCATTTATTTAAGTTTATTTGCCATTTGATGTTCCTCTATTGATAATTCTATGTTTAGCTCTGTACCCCATTTTTTGATTGGGTTACTTGATATGTTGCTGTTAACTTCCTAAGTTCTTTATATAGTCTGGATATTTGCACTCTATCAGCTATAGTGTTGGTGAAGATCCTTTCCCAAACTGTAGGCAGTTATTTTGTTTTGATTGACAATGTCCTTTGATTTATAGAAGCTTTTCAGATTCATGAGGTCCCATTTATTGATTGTTGATCTTAGAGCTTGTGCTGGGGTGTTCTGTTCAGGAAGTTGTCTCCTGTGCCAATGATTTCAAGGCTCTTTCCCACTTTATCTTCTAAAAGGTTTAATGTTTCTATTTTTATATTGCAGTTTTTGATCCACTTGGATTTTAGTTTTGTGCAGTGTGATAAGTATGGATCTATTTGCATTTTGCTACATGTAGACAGTTAGTCCAGCACCATTTGTTGAAAATGCTATCTTTTTTTTTTTTCCATTGTATGGTTTTGGTATCTTTATCAAAAATCAGGTGTCCATAATTGTGTGGGTTTATTTCTGGCTCTTCTATTTGGTTCTATTGATCCACCATTCTATTTCTATGCCAGTACCATGCAGTTTTTATAACTGTTTCTCTATATTACAGCTTGAGATCTGGGATTGAGATAACTCCAAAAGATCTTTTATTTTAGAGGATTGTTTTAGCGATTCTGGGTTTCTTGTTATTCCATTTGAAGTTGAGCATTTTTCTTCCAATGTCTGTACAGAATTATTTTGGTAATTTTATGGGAATTGCATTGAATCTGTAGATTGCTTTTGGTAAGGTGGCCATTTTTCTATGTTAATTCTGCCTGGCCATGAGCATGGGAGATCTTTCCATCTTCTGATATCTTCTTCTATTTCTTTCTTCACAGACTGGAAATTTTTTCATACAAGTCTTTGATTTGCTTGGTTAACGTTACACCATGGTACTTTATGTCCTTTGTGGCTATTGTGAAAGGTGTTTTTCCCCTAATTTCTTTCTCATCCCTTTTGTCTTTTGTAAACAAGAGGGCTACTGATATTTTTGAGTTAATTTTGTACCCAGCCAATTTGCTGAATGTTTTTTTTTTTCCAGCGTAGTAGTTCCTTGGAGTACCCTGGGTTCTTCAAAAGAGCCCTGAGGAGGAATCCAGTAAGCAGCACTCCTCCATGGCCTCTGCTTAGCTTCTGTCTCTGGGTTCCTTCTCTTTTTGAATCCCAACCCTTACTTCCCTCAGTAACGGACTGTTATCTGGAAGTGTAAGAAGAATAAAATTTCCCATCCTTTATGTTGCTTTTGGGCATGATGTTTTATCACAGCAATAGTAACCCTAAATAAGACATACACTTGGTCCTCTTTCTCTCTGTTCTATGGTTCATTGACCAGATTTTGCTTCTCTCACCTACTTCCCCCTCTATAATCCAACTACTATTGTGTTCATGTTGATATAATTATTTTAAAAATATAAAGAGAGGGTACTTGTAATCATATTAATTCTAAGCTGTATGTTCACCTCTACTTCTTCCTTATCGATCACGTACCACCCTGAATTCTCCCTATCTGCTCTCAAATGTAGATACCCATTAACCTCCCTCTATACTAAAGATTGTGTTTTGACAGACTCTGCCTTCAGGATTTTATCTCATATTTATGGGTAAATTTACCATTTATAAAGGAGAAATCCAAGGCCCAATTTAAATAATATGCTATCTAATGTCATTTATGTATTCCCTAAAAACAAACTGATCAACTGCTTTGGAGGCCTTGGATACAGGAGGGCATGACATTTTTTAGATGAGATACAATAGTTCATGTTTTATGTGTGTCTTCTTAAAGGTAAAATATATTCCTGATGGATTCTTCCTTTTTATTAGTTATTTTTCTATTGTTGTGATGAACAACTTATGATCAAAGCAAAGTTTTTGTTCATCAATCTCTTGAATTTTTATTTATTATTTATTATAATTTATAGACTTTGCATGCCAGCTGTGTCCCTCTTGTCTCTTTACAATCCTACTCTCCCTCGATCTTCTCCCCCTATGCTCCTCCACTAATTCACTGATAGTGGAGGTCCTCCTCCCCTTCTATCTGACTCTAGCCTAGCAGGCCTCATCAGGACCGGCTGCATTGTCTTCCTCTGCAGTCTGCCATGGCTACACACATGTACTGATGTCAGAGATAGCTCCTGATGCCCTTACTAGGGAATCCCCTTAATTATGGGCTATATCTGAACAGGAGTTTTATGTCCTCTCTAAGCAATGATCCTAGGTTGGGGTATCTCTGCAGGACCCCCAGGACCTAGATTTTAGCTTTGTTGGCTTTCTCCAAAGCAACTTTAAAAAGGTTTTATTGGGGCTTTCAGAGAATTAGAATCCATGATAGCAGAATGAAGGCAGCAGGCTGCAGACCTAGGAGTAGCTGGAGAAGAATTCATTACTCAATCTCAAATTCTATGTATATACTTAGATATTTATGTATGTATGTAAGATATGTATGTATGCATGGATGTATATATGTATGTGTACCATGTGTGTTCCATGACTGGAATTATAAATGGCTGAGAATCAGCAAACAATTGCTTGGAATCAAATGTGAGTCCTTTACAAGAGAAGCAAATGTTCTTAACTGCTAACCTGATTCTCTATCCCCGAACATTTATGTTTTAGTGTTTGTCTTCCTTTTTATTCTCCATCCCTTCTCTCCTCTCCACATTTCCAATCCCTCTCCAATCCAGAATTCCATCTTCTCTTCATCTTCTCCTTTTTTCTGTTTTTCTCTCCTCCTCTTTTCTATTCCTATCTTTCTTTACTTTATTGTTTCATTTTTTATTTTTAATAGTTTTAAACTTTATTTTTATAATTAATTAATTTATTATAGTGTATTCACATTGTATCCCCACTGTAGCTGCCTCCATACTCTCCTCTAGTCCCACCCACCCTCTTTCTTCACCCTCTATGCCCTTTCCCTAGCCCCTGATAGGGGAGGACCTCCTACCCTTTTATCTGACCCTAGCCTATGAGGTATCATCAAGGCTGGCTTCATCATCTTCCTCTGTGGCCTTGCCAGGCTGCACTCCCTAGGAGGAGGTGATCAAAGACCCAGGTACTGAGTTTTCGTCAGAGACAGCCCCTCCTCTCATGACTAGGGAACCCACTTGGAGACTGAGCAGTATATGTACTTCCTCTGAGCAGGGAATCTAGGCCATCTCCATCCATGGTACTCGGTTGGAATATTAGTCTCTGCACAACACCTTGGGCCCTGGGTTTTAGATCTGTTGGTCTCCTTGGAATTCCTGTCATCTCCTGGTCTTATGGTCTCCTTCTTCCGTAAGATTTCTGGCACTCTGCCCAAAGTTTAGTTATGAATTTCAGTGACTGCTTCAGACCCTGAGATTTCACCTCACACCCATCTTAATGGCCAAGATCAAAAATTCAAGGGATGACATATGCTGGAATGTTTGTGGAGAAAGAGGAACCCTCCTCTATTGTTGGTGGGAATATAAACTTGTACAAACACTTTGAAAATCAATGTAGTGCTTTCTCAGAAAATTAGGAATAGCATTAGGTCAAGGCCCGGCTATACCACTCCTGGGCATATACCCAAAACGTGACCCAACATTAAATAAAGACATTTGCTCAACTATGTTCATAGTAGCTTTATTTGTAATAGCCAGAATCCGGAAACAACCTAGTTGTCCCTCAATGGAGGAATGGGCACTGACAGTGTGGTACATTTATACGATGGAATACTATTCAGCAATTATAAACAAGGAAATCATGAAATTTGCAGGCAATTAGTGGTAACTACAAAAAGATCATCCATGAGTGAGTTAACTGAGAAGCAGAAAGACACACATGCTTTATACTCACTTATAAGTAGATATTAGCCATAATATATAGGATAAACATTCTAAAATCTCTAATCCTAAAAAAGCTAAACAGTGATAACCCTAGGGAAGAGGCTGAAATCTCACTCAGAAGGCCAAACAGGACAGGCATCGGAAGTAGGATTAGACCATGAACAGGACAGGAGCCTTCTATAGTGGACCTCTGAAAGACTTTCATTTATTTTTTTTCCACCTCTCTTATTTCTTTCGGCTGTTGTTCATCAGGATATTCATTGTTTACTCAGGATTGTGATCATAAGTTTTTCTAGTATTATTTCTGTAAAACTTCTATAAATGTTTTTGATTTTTAATGATTCCTGTCATGAGTGCATCTCAATATTTATAGTTTGAGAGCACGAAGTTGGTCCTTGAACTTTTATGTTGAGTTTCTCTCCCCCCCCCAATGAATGAATGATTACTCTATTTGATGATATTTTTGGCTGCAGATTTAACCTGGATTCTCTCACACATCACTACCCATGGCATTTACTTTCTCATTTGATGACTACTTTGCATAGGTCAGTACAAGCCAGCCCGTCTGACCATAATTCATAAACCAGGCCTTTGCATTGAGAATTGAAAAGTGTCAGACAGCTTGGACCACCAATATGAAGTCACAGACTCAGGTCTTCATATTCCTGCTCCTCTGGATTTCTGGTGAGACATTAGAGAATATTGGAATATCATCAAAATAGTTCATATGTAGAGAAATAGCAATTTACTAAAGGAATACAATAGTATGCAAGCAATGCCATTAGAAAAGACATTTTTGATCCCAACATTTGTATCAGGAACTCTTTGTGTGTATATTTGTATATTCATTGTCTATTTCTGATTGCATGTGTTGAGGGGAACATTCTGATGACCCACTCTCCCAAATTCATGCCCACATCTATGAGATAGGATCACTCTAAGTTGCAATTCTAGTCAGAATGTGGGTAGTTTTGTAGCTTGGTACCAGCAGAAATCAGGGCAGCCTCCTAAGCCACTAATCTACTCTGCATCCCATCAATACACTGGGGTCCTTGATCACTTCACAGGGAGTAGATTTGGGACAGATTATACTTTCACCATCAGCAGTGTGCAGGCTGAAGACCTGGCAGTTTATTACTGTCAGAATGGTTTCAGTACTCCTCCCACAGTACTTCAGTCTCTAACATAAACCTCTCTGAGAATCTCACCAGCTGTCTACACCACCCATCTCTGGGGCCTGTATATTTCTCCCTTCTGCCTGATATCTTCTATGCATGGCTAATTGATGCAATGTTCAGTAGAAAATTAATAAAGTGTTGGCTTCCATTCTTTTATAGTTTTGGCAACACAGGTGTGTATAGAGAAAAGGTGAGAAGGTACTTTAAGTGATTTAGAAGTTGTGGTGTTGCACTGAGAGGATACAGTACAAACAAGAAGCTTCAGTGATGTTTACAGTGTCATGGTGGCTTTAGATATCTCTACATTAGGCCTTTCATGTATAATGAATCTGTATAAAAATGGATAGAATTTATAATCATTTACAAAGAATACATGGTCATGAAATTACTAATTTAGATTTACTTACCCACAAGCAATTGGTTACTGACTTGGCCAGTGCTCATCTTGCATTCAATTTGTTCAGAGTTGGCCTAAGATTTATTATACAAGCTTCAAAGAATAAATCACTTTATCAACCATTAGCATTCATTCACTATTATGCTTAGACTCTTTGTGCTAATTAATCTTGAAAATATTAGTACACATTTTCTTCTTTACCAGATCTTGGAGTCTTATTGCTATTCAAATACATGTTCATACATCCAACATTAAAAATTACAAAAGGAGCTTGTTAAGAGCCAGAAAGATGCAATGCTCTCTCAGAGCCCCTCAAGAAGAGACAATGAGAATATTAGTTCTGTGTTGTTGTCCAAGGTATTCTTGGCACCGTCCAGTCTGAACATGTCTCTTCTCAGTTCCTCCTTCCGTGCTTCTTCTGCTTGACATCTCATCATTCCTGACCCTTACATCTTCAGGTTTAAGGTTTCAGTTCTTGACAACTGGGCTTTGTCCCCTGAAGGGAGAAAGTGCTAGGCAGTGCTAGGGCAGTTGTGACTGAGGCATCTTGTATTTTCTTTGCTAAGAGTGTCTCATTTAGCTCTCTTCTCACCTTGATCCTGCAACTCTGTTTAAATAGTATAGACGATGCTACATTTCTTAATATTATTGATAGACCAAGTCATCAACTTATGCAAGCCTTCCTGATCCCATATTTTTCTTGTGTCTTCTTAGTTCCTCCTTCTGTCCTTCTTCCAATTTACAACTTACAATTTCCTGACCCTTACATCTTCAGGTTTATGTCAGTGTGAAAAGTTTTCTTTTTATGTCTATTTTTATTGATAAGTTTGTTGAATATAGTAGTGTTGGCTGGAACCTGTGGTCACTCAGAGTTTGTAGGATATCCTTACAGGACCTTCGGCTTGGGGGTTTCGCTGAGAAATCAGGTGTTATTTTTATGGTCTTGTGCTGTATGTGACTTTGTCTTTCCCCGTTGAATCCTTTAATAATCGACCCCCATATATTTTGAGTGTTTTTATTACTATGTGGTGTGGAAAATCTTTTTTATTCTACTTGGTATTCTGTATGGGTCTTGTTCATTGCTTGACAGGTATCTCATTGTTTAGATTAGAAAAATAATCTATGACTTTGTTGAAAGTATTTTCTGTGCTTTTGACCTGATTGTTTTGTTTCCTTCTGATAGATGACAAACAGGGAAACATCCCTCAACATATTCCCATAGGAAATGTGTATGTATGTATGACATTCATCTCTTCCCAAGTGCATGTGGCCTTGGGACTTTGTTTTGGAAAACAGAAACCTAGGATAGCTAAAACAATTGTGTATAATAAAAGAAATGGAGGTGTCACCATTCCTGATTTCAAGTAGTATTACAGAATCATACCAATAAAACTGCATGGAATTTGCATAAAAGACACATTGATCAATGGAATCAAACTGAATACCTAGATATAAATTAATGTGGATATCTATTTATCTATCTATCTATCTATCTATCTATCTATCTATCTATCTATCTATCATGTTATTGAAAAAGAAACCTGAAAATACACATTGGAAAACAACATCTTTAATAAATGGTGCAGGTCAAACTGGATGTCTGCATGTGGAAGAATGCAAATAGATCCACACTTATCATCCTGCACAATACTCAAGTCAGTGCGTCTGAAAATCCTCATCATAAACCAGATACACTGAGCCTGATAGAAGACAAACTGGGAAATAGCCTTCAAAACCCCTTCCCATAGGAGATGATTGTCTGAACAGAATGGCTATAGCACAGGCAGTAAGATCAACAACTGATAAATGAGACCTCAAGAAACATAAAAAAAACTTTAAGGCAAAGAAACATTATCAATTAGTAAGGCAGCTGCCTGTAGAACAGGAAAATATCCATATCCAATAGAAGACTGATTTATGTCCATCATATACAAAAAATTAAGAAATTAGAAATCAACAAAACAAGCAGTCTAATTAAAAATGGGTTATAGACCTAAACAAAGAATACTCAATAGAGGAAACTCAAGTGGTTGAGAAACACTAAAAGAAACATACAACATACTTAGTCATTGGGGAACAGAAAACCAAAACTACTTTGAGATTTATCTTGCACCTGTCAGAATGGCCAGATCAATAATACAAGTTACAGTTCATGCTTGTGAGGAATGTACTTGGTGGGATTGAAACCTTGTATAGACACTGTGGAAATCACTATGGTGATTCTTCAGAAAAATTGGAATTGATACACCAACTCTACTCCCTTTGGGCATTTACTCAAAGACAATGCATCCTAACCCAAGGACATTTGAGGAACCATGTTCTCTGTGGAGTTCTTCATAATAGTGAGACTCTGGAAACAATGTAGATGTCCCTAAACTGATGAATAGACAGAAATTGTGGCCTCAGGTATGAAAATAATGATGGCATGGAACTCATGGAAGTAGCCAACCAATGTTTCATTTGATTTAAGGCCCAATTCCCAAGATAGACCCCATACCCCACACTGCTAGAATAACCAAGTACTAGACTATACAACTCAGACAATGAGGGTAAAACCAAATATGATTACTCATAAAAAGTATCAATACAATGGCTTCTAATGACATTTTGCTGTACTTATGGATCTGTTCCTTTTCCACTAATCATCACAGGGTTTCTCCAGCAACAGATGTGAACAGATGCAGAGAATCACAGCCAGCATTATGCATAGAGAGTGTAAATGGGAGGTCTCCATCAAACCTGTTTACTCAGATATCAGTGATTTCCAAGAACAGTGTAAGAGCCAGAGTGGGTGGAGAACACCAGGAGGACAATGCCCTGTGAATCAACTAAGCAATGCTCATATGAGTTCACAGAGACCACAAGGGCAAGCATTGGACCTACAAGAGCCTGAGTTATGTCCTTTGTGTATATATTAAAGCTTTTAGCTTAGAAGTTTTTTTAAATATTTTTTATTATTATTAGTTACACTTTATTCTTTTTTTATTATTAATTACACTTTATTCATTTGTATTCCCCCATAAGCCCCTCCCTCCTCCCCTCCTGGTCCCACCCTCCCCCCCTTTCTGCATTCATGCCCCTCTCCAAGTCCACTGATAGGGGAGGTCCTCCTCTCCTTCTTTCTGATCTTAGTCTATCAGTTCTCATCAGAAGTGGCTGCATTGTCAGGGTTCTAGGTTATCTCCACAGATAGTCCTTGGTTGGAGTATTAGTCTCTGGGAAGTTCCCTGTGTTCAAATTACCTTGTTCTATTGCTCTCCTTGTGGAGTTCCTGTCCTCTCCAGCTCTTCCTATTTCCCACTTCTTACATAAAATTCCATTCACTCTGCCCATCAGTTGGCCATCAGGCTCAGCATCTGCTTTAACAGTCTGCACTGCAATGGCTTTCAGAGGCCCTCTGTGCAGGTTCCGAGGTTGTTTCCTGTTTTCTTCTGGGTTTCAGAGGCCCTCTGTAGCAGGTTCCTTGGTTGTTTCCTGTTTTCTTTTTCTTCTCATGTCCATCCTCTTTGCCTTTCAGGATGGAGATTGAACATTTTAGTTAGGGTCCTCTCTTTTGCTTAGTTTGTTTAGATGTACAGATTTTAGTGGGTTTATTCTATGTTGTATGTTTATATGAGTGAGTATATACCATGTGTGTCTTTTTGCTTCTAGGACAACTCATTCAGGATGATCCTTTCCAGATCTCACCATTTACCTGCAAATTTCATGATTTCCTTATTTTTCATTGCTGAGTAATACTCCATTGTACAGATGTACCACAGTTTCTGCACCATTCTTCAGTTGAGGGGTATCTGGGCTGTTGTAACTCTTGCTGTGATAATGAGTTAGTCTGACTCTTGTGTCTGTGCTAGGGACTGTTTTCCTTCTGTTTGGTTCTAATATCTAACTTTGATATGATAGTTTTTGCTTCATCTTATTATATATAATTTTGTGATGTCTGATTGTTACATCTTAGTAACCTGTTTTCCTTTTTCTAATAAGAGACAGAAAGGCAGTGGATCCTGAGGGAGGAACTGGTAGGATTACAGGGAAGGGAAATATAATCAGGATATATTGTCAAGAAAGAGAATCTATTTTCAATAAAAAAGTAAAAATAAATAAAGAAAGAACACCCTGAAAGTTGGTTAATTATAAGTTAAATAGATCCTTTTTCCCTTTCCTGGTGGATTTTACTCCATAACAATTTCACGATAAATCCTTCTCATCTTATAATTGAACAGAAGAAGCCTGGAAATCAGTCCAACCCTGAAGCTTATACAGTACCTGCTTTCCTTCTTCCTTGATTTCTCCATGTATTAGGAGCATGATCACTCAAGGCTAGGCAGTAGGAACCTCATTTTGAGAATGAATGAAAATGAGAGTGAAGGCAAGAGCAGAACTGAGTTTTTTTTTTTCCTTGAAGAGAAGGGCCTCTCTGGGAAATGTGTATATTGTCTAGTAGGAAAATAATATGGAGAAAACCAAGGGGAGGGTGGGCAGCCTATTAGGTGGGGAACTGTTATAAATTGCCTTCTATCTTTGCATGGGCAGGTGACAGTGGTGAAGCAAGGAACACTGTAGCTCATTGCTGCCCATGGCTAGGATGTCAGTTGCATCTCAGGTCACAGGCTTGGTGAGAAGATGGCATCCATATCAATCTCTGATATTCTAACAACATGTGTACATTGATTTCCCCTTTTTGAGTAACAAGTGGCTATTAATATAGCAATTTACCAGTCTTGAGTCTGGTACTCTACATGAATAGGAATGGAGCTTCAGGGCTCTCTTTTCAAGGTCTTTCAAAGTATACACTAAGTGGGTGTTAGGCAAGATGTATTATTTTTGTTTGTTTCTTATGATGGTTCTTTTTTATTGAAAGCTAATATTGGAGACTTCTACTGGTTATATCACGAGTCTTCCTGATCTGTTTCTTTTTGTCTGATTGTATGTTATAAAGGGTCTTGTGATTTGATCAGATCCACTCAAATAACCTGGCACTCTAGAGGTCCTACTATGTAATATTGCTGCTGAATCCTTTTAGAGACATGTGTCTTGCTGGGTTAGTGAGTTGACTGCAAAGTCAGGAATATTTTAGTCAGCAAACTGAGAGTTCTTTCTACATGACATCAGAATAAGTTTCTAATTACTAATCTTGTGCCAATTGCATTTATGAAACTGAGTATTATTCAGAACTTACATTTAAAAGTTTAATTTGAAATTTTCATGCATGTATATGTTGGATTTTGAGCATTTCACTCCCATTCCCTTTAATCTTGCTCCCCTATCTCCTGGTGAATAAGTCTTCCCCAAACCATTGATTTTTCAAGTTGCAGTTCTTTATTTTTCCTTCTGATTATTTCCTGGAATATGGACTACACTCTTCAAGAAATTGACTCCCTATGCCCCTACTCTCTCATTTCTTACTTACTTATTGAATTTCAGGGAAGGATAAGGCCACATTGGCCCCTTCCCCTTGCATGAGGAAATGGTGGTGGGTCAAGTAGTGTAAATTGTTAATGTGGCAATTTCCTCATGAGGACAACAGAAAAGCTATTCCCACAAGGCCCTGTCTCACAGCCCTTGTTCACAATGTCTGATCTTTATGTGGATTCTGTCTATTCTCCTTGAAGGTCCCTGAGATCTAGGGTGGAGACATTCGCTTTGGGATGACTACTTCCCAGTCACATGTTTTCTGTTCCTTGACCAATTGTGATCCTCTGTCTTAACCACTTCCTACTGTAAAAAGATACTTTTAGGATGAATGGTAAGAAAAGCGTGATTCTATGGGCTTAAATAAAAGCAGTTAGATGCTATGTCCATTCAGAAAACAAACAAGCCAGCAAGCAAACAAATGAACAATTTAATGATGGTACGTTTTTTTCCTTGTCCCCATGAATACCCACGCATAGTTTCTTGGACAGGTTTATATTTCTGGTCTTTAACATTATTTTCATTCTGTATGTTTCATATAATGATGGGAAAAACATCTTAAATTTTATCTGTAGTCTCCTTAGTGTATCAGGGTGCAATAACATCCCCCTTTAGAGCTCAGCCTGTCAGCCAGTGTCTGAAGCAGCAGCTTTCGTAACTCCACACAGAAAAGAGCAAATCTCGACACTTTCTCCTCTTTGTGTGTCAACACAACCTTGACTAAAATGTATCTAGTGAAAACATGTTCTCACTGTGACCATTTTCTCACAGGTTCTCATTGTACTTAGCATTAACCTCAAAATTACAAAGAGCTTTCTTAAATAAGGCAGTCTCAGTCATATGTTGGCCTCTATGCACAGGTATTTTAGCTTCTTCTACAGGATTAGCTTTCCCAGACCCTTTTCATTTAATATCTTCTGCTTTAAATGAACTCAGTGTCCTATGCATGGCTAAAGGGATCTTATTTGCACGTTTGAACTGCCAAATCTCTTCTGTCAGGTCTGCTCTCAAGTAGCTGCTTCTGGAGAAGGCATTCCTATTCCCTTATTTCTGTGGCATACCCCACCAGCTCATCCACTTTTCATCTTACTTTCTATCATTTCATTTTTTTTTGTCTGACTGAGAGTACTAACTACTTTCTCATCAATGATAAGGAAGTTGACTTGTTAACTTCCTTTGAATGATAACATATGTACATGTTAATGGAACTCTATGCAATGGGAGACAGGAGAGTGTGTATATATATATATATATATATATATTTGAGAATGTATCTAACTATGTTTCTGTGTAGAATCAACTATTTAACATAGGTTGCTGTCATATGCCTGTTTTTCCTCTGCCAGCATCCCAAATTTTCAGATTATAGGCACCCATCACCAAACTGGGCAGAGATGTGACTCTTTAAACCGCACTATGTGGCAAGTTAATTCCATAATGGTATAGGAGTAATATCTTAGGAACATGGATAGGAATGCCAGCCAAAACATTTTTTTATCACATGCCTCACCCCCACCAGCCATCCTGTTGTAAAACCTAATGAGATTGGAAGTGATTATAACTTACCACCACATCTATACACTACAAGTTGTGGGATTCTAAATACACTATTGATTGTGTGCATAAATTAAGACTCTAACACAGCTTGGAGCTAACATAATTTCCAGTGGTTACCTCTAGGAGGAGCTATGGACTGTAGGCTTTTTCTGGGGGAGACTAGAGAGGAGTAGTTTGTGGAGGAAACAGGTGGAAGTAGAGATCCTCCCTGGCCATATCCGCAACACAGAAGGTCACCATAAGCTGCAAAATCAGTGGTATCTACACAGCTCTCAGAACCAGATATTTAGCCTGATTCCACCAAAAGCAGAGAAAGGCTACTCATTTGCTCACCTGGGTAACTCCCAGGCATCTTGACTGCTCCTGGACCTAGGACAGAGATCAGTTTCAGCACCATCAGCATCCAGACTGAAGAGGTGGCAGTTTGTTACTGTGAAGGCTATTGCAGATTCCTCTTCAGTGCATTAGCCTGCAATATAGACACCTTTAGAGCTCAGCCTGATAGCCAGTGTCTGAACCAGAAAACTTTTTATCTCTACACAGCCTGATAAACACTCTCCTCCCTGTTCAAAGATCAGTGAGCCATGCCTTACTCAAGTAGACTTGAAAATCTAGTAGAGCATTCAAGGACCAATATATCCTTTAATCTTTTATGGGAGGTACTACTTGAGTCAAGATTATATAATTATTTTCCACAACTTTTGTCTATTTTGATAGTATGATTTTAAAGGTGATTTGACACAAAATATTCCCATTTTTATGGCTGTGTTCATTATGGAATAAGTAGTTTAAAAATAACATATTTCTTTTCATATTAACAATCCATATTCTTTAAGTAGATAATCGTTAAATTCCAGAAATGATCTTATTTTTCTTTATTCAATTTCTGATTTTACCTATGAATTAATTTTACCTATGTATAAAATCTAGATTTCCCTCTCCTTCTTTCCTTTCTCTCACCTAAATTCTACTTTCTCCTTCTTTCTTTCCTTTCTCTTTTCTCCTTCTCCTGTATCTTTATGCTGTTGTTTATCAGTATATTGTTTCCTCATAATTGTAATCAAAGGTTTTCTAGTATTATTTCTATTAAAATCACTTGCTTTAAACGTTTTTGATTTTTAATAGAAGCCTGTCATGAGTGCATCTTGATATTTGCAGATTGAGAGTTCTAAGTTAGTCCCTGATCTTCTATGTTTACTTTTTTCCCCAGTGATTAATTAATCACTTTGATAATATTTTTGACTGTAGTTTTAACCTTTGTTCTCTCACTATGCAGTACCCTGGCTATTTACTTTGTCATTTGATGACTACTTTGCATAGGTTCCTACAAGCCAGCCCAGCTGCCCATAATTTATAAACAAGGCCTTTGCAGGGAGACCTCAAAAGCATCAGACAGCCTGGGGCACCAAGATGGAGGCACAGACCCAGGTCTTCCTATTCCTGTTCCTCTGGATTTCTGGTGAGACATTAAAGAGTATTAGAATATCATCAAATTAATTCATTTGTAGAGAAACTGCTATTTAGTATAGGAAACCAATTGTATCTAGGCAATGCCAATAAGAAAGGCATTTTTGATCCAAACATTTGTATCAGGAATTCTTTGTGTGCATATGTGTATACTCATTGTCTATTTTTGATTGCAGGTACTGAGGGAAACATTGTGATGTCCCAGTCTCCTGAATTCATGTCCACATCTGTAGGAGACAGGATTACCCTAAGCTGCAAGTCCAGTCAGAGTGTAGGTAATGCTGTAGCTTGGTACCAACAGAAACCAGGGCAGTCTCCTAAACTGCTAATCTATGGTGCATCCAATAGATACACTGGGGTCCCTGATCGCTTCACAGGCAGTAGATCTGGGACAGATTTCACTCTCACCATCAGCAGTGTGCAGGCTGAAGACCTGGCAGTTTATTACTGTCAGCAGTATAACAGCTCTCCTCCCACAGTGCTTCAGCCTCCAACACAAACCTCCTTGAGAGTCTCACCAGCTGCCTGCACCACACACAGCCCTGGGCCTGCACACTTCCTCTTCCTGCCTGAGATCTGCTATGCATGACTGATTAATAATTAAGATATATCCTCTATTCTTCCTTAGATTTGTCAACACCGGTTTGTATAGATTAAAAGGGGAAGCTAAGTTAAAGATTTAGAAGTTGTGCTGTTGCACTGAGAGGATAGAGTATAAGTAAGAAGCATCAGTAAGTGTGCACTGTCATGATGGCTTTCACTATCTCATTGTTATACTTTCAGGCTATAATAAATCTTTATAAAAATAGGATAGAATTTCAAGTCATTTACAAAGAATACATCATCATGAGTTTATTACTTTAGATTAAGAATCCTCAATCTTTGGAAAAGAAAATCTATCAAGAAAATTATCCATGTCATTTAGATTTTCAAAATTTGTGGTGTATAGGCTTTTGAACTAAGACCTAATGATTCTTCAAATTTCTTCAGTGTCTGTATTTATGTCTCCTATTTAGTTTTTGATTTTGCTGATTTGTATGGTTTCTCTCTGCCTTTTAGTTATTTTGGCTAATGGTTTGCCTCTGTTGTTGATTTTCTCAAAGAACCAGCTCTTGGTTTCGTTGATTCCATGAATTTTTTTTTCTATATCATAAACAGTTTATTGCTGCAATAATAGCAGGCTGTAAAATATGAAAGACCTGGATTACATTATCAGCATATATGCATTTGATTTTTATTTATTTATTACAATTTTTTTCACTTTTTATCTCAGCTATGTCCCCCTTCTTCATCTCCTCCAAATCCCGCCGTCTCTTCCTCTTCTCCTCCCATGCCCCTCCCTCAGTCCACTGATAGGTTTGGACTTCCTCCCCTTCCATCTGAAGCTAGCCTATCAGATATCATCAGGATTGGTTGCATTGTCTTACTCTGAGGTCTGGTAATGCTGCTCTCACCCCAGTGGGAGGTTATCAAAAAGCCAGCCACTGAGTTCATGTTAGAATCAGTCCCTGTTCCCCTAGGAACAGGGAACCATTTGGAGACTGAGCTCCCATGGGCTACTTCAGTGCTGGGGTTTTAGGTCATCTAAATGCATGGTCCTTGATTGGAATGCTAGTCTCAGAAAAGATCCCTTGGCCCAGATTTTTGGTTCTGTTTTTCCACACTATTTCTTCTAACAGGCTTAGTGTGTCTGGTGTTATGTTGAGGTCTTTGATCCACTTGTACTTTAGTTTTGTGCAGGGTTATAAGTATGGATCTATTTGAATTTTTTATATGTAGATATCCAGTTAGACCATCACCATTTTTTTGAAGATGCTATCTGTTTTCCATTGTATGTTTTTGGCATCTTTATCCAAAATCAGGTGCCCATAAGTGTGTAGGTTTATTTCTGGGTCTTCTATTCCATTCCATTGATTCACTATTCTTTTTCTCTACCAGTGCCTTGTAGTTTTTATTTAGTTTGTATATATTACAGCTTGAGATCAGAAATAGTGAAGCCTCCAAAAGATCTTTCATCTTACAGATTAGTTTTAGCTCTTCTGGGTTTCTTGTTATGCCACATAACATGGAGAATTTTTCTTTCAAGATCTGTTAAGATTTGTGTTTGCCAAGTGGATCAAAGACCTCAACATAAATGTAGACACACTAAATTGGTTAGAAGAAAAAGTGGGGAAGAGTCTAGAACTCATTGGCACAGGAAAGAACTTCTTGAACAGAACACAACAACATAGGCTCTATGATCGACAATCCATAAATGGTATCTCATGAAACTGAAAAGCTTCTGTAAAGAAAAGGACACTGTCTTCAGAACAAAACGACAATCTGAAAACTGGGAAAGGATCTTTATAATTCATATATCTGACAGAGGTCTAATATCCAGAATGTATAAAGAACTAAATAATTTTTAAAAACATCAAATTAAGTAACCAAATTAAAAAGTGGAGTACAGAGCTAAACAGAGAATTCTCTGTAGAGGAATATAGAATGGCAGAGAAACACTTAAAGAAATGTTCAACATGCTTAGTCATCAGGGAACTGCAAATCAAAACGATCCTGAGATTTCACCTTACACCCATCAGAATGGCTAAGATTAAAATCTGATGTGACAACACATGCTGGAGTGAATGTGAAGAAAGGGGAAACCTCTCCCATTGCTGGTGAAAATGTAAACTTGTACCACTTTGGAAAAAAAATCTGGTGTTTTCTCATACAATTAGTAATAGTGCTTCCTCCAGATCCAGCTATACCACTCCTAGGCATATATCCAAAAGATGCTCAAGTACACAACAAGGACATTTGCTCAACCGGATTCATAGCAGCTTTATTTGTAATAGCCAGAACCTGGAAACAATCTAGATGTCCCTCAATGGAGGAATATACAATGAAATTGTGGTACATTTACACAATGGAATACTACTCAGCAATTAAAAACAAGGAAATCATGACATTTGCAGGCAAATGGTGGGACCGAGAAAATATAATCCTGAGTGAGGTATCTCAGAAGCAGAAAGACACAAATGGTGTATACTCACTTATAAGTGGATGCTACACCTATAAAATAAGATAAACCTACTAAAATCTGTAAACTGAAAGAAGCTAAACAAGAAGGACCTGGGGTAATTTGATCAATCCTTACTTTGAAAGACAAATGGGATAGACATTGGAAGTAGGAGAAACAAGAAACAGGAAGGGAGCCCACTCTAGAGGGCCTCTGAAAGACTCCACCTAGCAGTGCATCAAAGCAGATGCTGAGACTCATGGCCAAACTTTGGGCAGATTGCATAGAATCATATGAAAGAAGAGGGTGTTAGTGAGACCCAGAGAGGACAGGAGCTCCACAAGGAGCAAATGTATCTGGGCACAGGGGCCTTTTCTGAGATTGATTCTCCATCCAAGGACCATTCATGGATATAATTTAGAACTCCTGATTCTGATGAATCCCAGGTAGCCCAGTATTCAAGTGGGTGTCCTAGTAAGGGGAACATAGGCTGTCTCTGACATGAACTCAATGGCTGGCTTTTTGACACCCCCCCCCATTCCTGAGGGAGGAGCAGCCTTGCTAGGCCACAGAGGTGGACATTTCAGCCAGTCCAGAAGAACCATAATAAGCTAATTTCAGATAGAAAGGGAGGAGGACCTCCCCTATCAGTGGACGTAGGGAGGGGCAGGGAGGAGATGAGGTATTGAGGGTGGGATTGAGAAAGAATGAGTGAGGGGGATATAGCTGGGATATAAAGTAAATAAACTGGAATTAATATAAAAAATTTTAAAAAGTTAATTAAAAATCTGTATACCCAAAGCAGCTAAGCAAGAAACAGGACCTTGTGTAAGATGATTAATCCTCTCTGAGAAAGACATAGGGGATGGCCGTTGGAAGAAGGAGAATACAGGAAAGAGTAAGGTACCCTACCACAGAGGGCCTCTGAAGGACTTTACCCAGCAGTGGATCAAAGCAGATGCTCAGACTTATAACCAAGCTTTGGGCAAAGTACAAGGAATTTTATCCAAGAAGGAAGAGATAGTAATACATGGGGAGGACAGGAGCTCCACAAGGGGAGCAACAGAACCAAAATATCTGGGCACAGATGTCTTTTCTGAGACTGATACTCCAGCAAGGACCATTAATGGACAAAACCTAGATAACCTAGAATCCTCCTTCTGATGTCGCCCATGGCAGCTCAGTATCCAAGTGGGTGCAGTAGTAAGGGTAACAGGTACTGTCTCTGTCATGAACTCAGTGGCTGGCTCTTTGAGCACCTCCCTCTGAGTAGGGAACAGCCTGGCCAGCCCACAGAGGAGGACAATGCAGCCAGTCCTGATGAGACCTGATAAGCTATGGTTAGATGAAATGAGAGGAGGTCCACCTCTATCTGATGAGAGGGGACTGGAAGGAGATGAGGGAGGGAGGGTAAGATTGGGAGGGAATGAAGAAAGGGGTTACAGTGGGGATACAATATGAATAAATTGTAATTAATAAAAAATAATAAATAATAAATTGGAACCAGAGAAAATAGTCATGTTTTTCTGTGGGTCTCATTTCCATCTGACCAATTACTTCCTTTTATTATTAGGTGAAATTAGCAAATTATGCAATTTTGTGAGAAACTCTTGAGTAATGTTATTTGCATGTCTCCTAGTCTCCTCTGGTAATGCTGGCTTGCTGAAAAGCACTTACTCTTCACTCTGTCTCTCTGCATCCTTGGATGTCACAGGTTGTCTGGGGAAGAGGATTAGGTGGGCCTCTCTCTTTTCTGGATTCAACTTCCTGAGGCTCCTCCCAGTGTGAGAAGATGTCCTTCTCTGCCCTTACTGGAAGTTGCTGTCTCTTCTCTGGTTACCATCTCTGGTACTCACCTTCCAGTCAAGCTTTGGCTTTAGTTTCACAAATCAGAATTTGGAATGCACTCCTTATTGACACAAAAACAAAATTCTCACTTCAAGGGCATATAAGAGATAGTTTGTTCTGGAACCAAATATTCAGCCCCTGATTCCTGCAAAAGAGAATCCAGTTTCCTCCAATACTATGGGCCATCTTGACAGCAGTTTTATGATGTTTTTGTAGTAACTGAACAACAAAAGTCACAAACAGCACACTTTTCAAACAAATTGGTGAAAACATCCTGAAAAGCAGTGGAGTCTCTGGGAGTTGAGGTCAGTAGAAAGTTCCTAGAGTAATTCAAGCACATCTAAAAGGCTTTTATGTGCCACTGTGTTGACTCTGCACCTCCTAGTCTTTCTGAAGAGGCTTATGGGAGAATGCTCTGTGGGTGCTCTATGTGACATTGTTTCAGGAACACTTTGACCACTCAGAACTAATCAAACAACAATACATTTCTCGTTATGATTCTTTCCAATAAAAGAAAACATTTGGGTTCTGTAAAAAAAATAAAAGGAGATGGCCTAGGCACAGAATGTAGGGGGAATTTACACCCAGTAGGTGGCCCTTAATCCAAATCTATAAATGTCATCAGGCACTCCAAAGGCTGATAGGGAAAAGCATGAACTGCAAATGAATGCTGGGAATTCACACACATGGATGAAATTGCTTTAGTGAGAGTAAAACAGGATCTTTCTATCATCTAGTCCCAAAGCTAATGTGGTGTTAATCTGATAACATCATAGATTAAAGAATCATTCCACTGGGCTAGATTCAGAGTCAGGAGTATCTAGTCTTCTACATCATCTTGTCTCCTGAACCTAGAACTGAGGCACTCAAGTTGTCTCCTAAGTCACAGTACTTGGAAGATTTATGCAATTAGTTTGATTTTTAAGACACAAAACTTTTAACATAAACATTTCTTGGGGCTTAATCGTTTGGAGAATAACTTGAAAAAAGATTACAGAGATACAGTGGCACAAATGGATGAGAAATTTCCCTAATAGACTCATGTATTTGAACACCTGGTCCTCATGTTAGTGGTGCTGATGGGAGGGCAGTATGGAACTTTGAATATGTAGAACTTTGACAGGGATAGTATGACACTGCTGTTGGAATCTGAGTATTTCTGACCTCAACTCACCTCCAGTTCATGCTTTCCTTCCTGTGTGTTCTTAGAGGTTCAGATGTGCTCTCTCAGCTTCCTGCTCAGGTGTCTTACCACTGCATCTTCCTTGCCATATGAATACTTAGTCTTCTGGATCTTTAAGCCAAAATAAACTCCTCTTTAAGTTGCTTTTGATCAAAGTGTTTTATCATAACATTAGAAAATAGCTAAAGCAAGAAGCATTTTATTATATATATTCACAGATAAGCATACACCAGGCATTGTAAAATAAAAAAAAAAAAAGAACTTTTAAGTTAGGCCTGTGGAAATAGATCACTGGTGTTATCCTTATATCCACAGAAAAACGTAGAACAGACATTAAAAAAAACAAAACAAAACAAACAAACAAACAAAAACAACAACAACAACAACATAAGTCAGGCCTGTGGGAAGAACTGAGTCCAGATCTTCATCAGTCACATCAGATGTCAACTCTGGTGGTGCAAGCTTGTAATCCCACAGCTGGGAAGGGAGAGAGACCTGAGAATTCCAGAACCTTGTTGCCCAGAAAGATTAGTAAAGTCCATTCATCTCTGTTTTCAGTGAGTGAAGAAAGGTAGAGAGAGATTGAGAAGACTCTTACAGTGACTTCTGACTTTTATTTGTACATATATGCAATATGTATGTGTTTAAGTGTATGTGTGTGCATGTGCATGCGTATATATATATATGACATACATTTCAGCAAAATTAAAATTTTAAATATGAAATAATTAACTTGTCTTTATATACTGTATTAGCTTTTACATCACTGTGGTAATGGTCATGACCAAATCAATGTGGGAAGAAAGGGTCTTATTTGGAATATATGACTGGATTAGTCCAGCATGAGGAAAAGCAAGGCCTGGACTCATGGTAGTAACATGGAGTCAGGAGGTGAAGCAGAGCATGGGGAATGTTGCTCATGGTCTTTCTTTCCATGGGTTGCAAGGACCAAGAAATAAATCTCTCCTGCAGAGCATGTTTAAACTCCAATGTAAGGTGGTTGACTTCTCCAATAAAGCCATTTCACTACTGTGCCAGTGGGTACGTATTGCCTGGCATGTCAATGGTAGATGGATATTACTTGAATTTGGTTTAATCATGTTGTTGAGAGGCACACTGATTAAAGGCTTTCTCAGAGGCTCTGATGAAAGGACAAAGATAAAGTTAGTTTTGCATCCTTGCCCAGGCCAGGCTTGGCATGGTACAGTCTGGTTTGGGGGCTTGGGCCTCTAGGGAGTTAAGGTTTCAGTTCTTCTGGACTGGGCTTTCCCCTATGAAAGGCTATACTATTTCATGGTATTAAATTTAATAAATATTCTGTAAATTTTTTTTACTATTATCATTTCTTAGAATTTATTCAGTTTGAATCCTGGTTGTGTCTCCCTCCCTAGTCTCCTCCTAATCCCACTCTCTCTCCTTCTTCTCCCCTATGCCACTCCCCTGGACCAACGATAATAATAAATGTTCTAAGAATAAAAAGTAATTATTTATTATAAAGTTTCATGGCATAAAATAATAAAAATGGTATAAGAATAATAGATAAATTATTTAAATAAAAACATATAAATGATAAAACTATTTTAATAAATATATAAATATAAATATTGAGATGACTATATGATTACAGAATAAAATCTAAAAGGCTTTTACAAGTTCTGATAGTCTAAGTAAGTTATAATGTCCTAAAGAAACTATACAACAAGGAGGTCCCTTGGGAAGATGCTTAATCCTCATTCAGGTCTGCTTTTCTGTGTTACTTGGTCTTTTTCTTTGCACTTTTAAAATATTCTTCCTTTTTATGCACGTTTAGTGTCATGCTTATTATGTGAAAAGGAGAATTTCTCTTCTAGTCCAAGCCATTTATTGTTTTACATGTTCCTTGTACCTTTATATCCATCTCTTTCTTTACGCTAGGAAAATTTTCTTCTGTAATTTTGTTGAAAATACCTTCTGGACTTTGTCTGTGTTGGGTGGTTTTAATGCTCTTTGGTTTCTGCTTTCTATCTGGATTTTCAGAGAGAGAGAGAGAGAGAATGTTACTTGTTTTACTGGGCTTCTCTGCCTGGCGTGTTCATGGAATGCTGCTGTTGGAAGATAGGTGAAGAAGCCTTTGGGGGAGATGGGGTCTTTTGCAGTGCTAGGGGCAACACTGAGAATGAGAGTGAAACAGAGAGAGTGGAGTGTGTTCACAGAAAGCCTACCTGCTTACCTGGCCAGCATGCCTGTAGTTTTGAAAGGGGTTTCCACCCAAGTTGGGGACTTGTACAGTATCACAAGGGTAGGAAGGGAGGCAGGAGGTGATGGCCTGTGGTATCCCAAGGATTCATGGACATGGGGGAAGGGAGGCTGCATCTGGTGTGCTGTTGCACAGCTAAGGGCGACCCTGAGAAGTGGGTTTGAGTGAACAGAGAGTGAAGAAGGTCCGTGGTCATCTTGCCTGGTCTTCTGGAAAGGGTGGCTGATCAGGACTCTTGGCTTTCAAACTTTCTTACCAGGGTTCTCTTTCCCATTTTTCTTTTCTTTCCATAAATTCTGGTAAATTTTATCACATTTAATTAATTAATTATTTGTGTTTGTGAGTGTGTGTGTGAGTGTGTGTGTGTTTGTGTGTGTGTATGTGTGTGGAGTTGCACGTGTTTGTGGAGATTATAGGACAACAATGAAGTGGTCCTCACTTTCTGCCATGTGAGTTCTGTGGATCAAACTCGGTTCTGACATCTGGATTGATGGCAAGTGACTTGCATTCTGAGCAATCTTGCTGTTCCTTAAAATTCTTTGTTGATATAAATTCACTCTACTCAAGTGTCAGCAAAGCAATGTCTTTCAAGTATCATATATTTGACAATATCCTCATTTTGCTTCCTATTCTGCTTGTATATATTCTTGCTCTCGTGTCTCTTTATTTTTAACTAACACATGCACACACACATACATAGCTTAGATAACATTAGATAATTTTATGTGTATAGCTTTTGACATTCATAGCAGACACAATCTCACAGAAAACATCCTATTTCTCTGGTTCATACAATATTTCCATCCTCACATTAAAAAAGATCTGTAAGCTTTATGTGCAGGAATTTTGTGTTGTAAGTGTGTCAGTTGTGATGAGCCTCCTGAAATTTGCCTTTTGATAAGTTGTGGGTTTTCTGTAAAAGTCTTTCCATATTCTTCAAAGAAAAATTTCCTTAATGAGAGGTGATAATTGCAGTTATCTGTGGGTATAAATACCAATAATAAAATAGAGTCAGAAATTATATGGTTTAATAAAGTGGTGTCTGTAGGTTCTCCTTCAATATCCATGAATGAATTAGCCCCAGGTAGTTTCATAGTTTTTTTTTTCTTCTCCATGAGATCCTGTTTATTAATTGCTGATTTTTTAACTTTTATTAATTACTTTTATTCACTTTGTATCACCCCATAAACCCCTCCCTCCTCCCTCTTAATCCCACCTTCCCTCCCTCTTCTTCACTAATTCCTCTCCCCAAGTCCACTGATAGGGGAGGTCCTCCTCTCCTTCCTTCTGAGTCTAGTCTATCAGATCTTAACAGGTGTGGCTGCATTGTCATCTTCTGTGGCCTGGTAAGGCTGCCCCCCCCCCCTCAGGGGGAGGTGAGGAAAGAACAGGCCAATCAGTTTATGTCAGAGGCAGTCCCTGTTCCCATTACTGAGGGACCCACTTGGACACTGAACTGCCATGGATTACATCTGTGCAGGGGTTCTAAGTAATCTCCATGCAAGGTATTGGTTAGAGTATGAGTCTCTGGAAAGAGCCCTGTGTTCAAATTTTTAGGTTCTGTTGCTCTTCTTGTGGAGCTCCTGTCCTCTCCAGATCTTACTATTTCCCACATCTTACAGAAGATTCCATGCACTCTGCCCAGCAGTTGGTGGTAAGTCTCAGCATCTGCTTTGATAGTCTGCAGGGCAGAGCCTTTCAGATGCCCTCTATGGCAGATTCCTAACTTATTCCCTGTTCTCTTTTTCTTCTGATGTCCTTTCTCTTTGCCTTTCAGGAAATCAAAACGACCCTGAAATTTCATTTTACACCCATCAGAATGGACAAGATAAAAAACTCAAGTGACAAAACATGAAGGAGAGGATGGGGAGAAAGGGGAACGCTCTTCCACTGCTGGTGGGAATGTAAACTTTACAACCACACTGGAAATCAATCTGGCACTTTCTCAGACAACTAGGAATAGTGTTTTCTCAAGATCCAGCCATACCACTCTTAGGCATATATCCAAAAGAGGCTCAAGTACTCAATAAGGACATTTGCTCATCAATGTTTGTAGTAGCTTTATTTGTAATAGCCACATTGTAATTACACAATGTAATTCCATTGTAATTATACAATGGAATATTACTCAGTGATAGAAACAAGGAAATCATGAAATTTGCAGGTAAATGGTGGGAACTGGAAAGGATCATCTTGGTGAGCTATCCCAGAATCAGGAAGACACACATGGTATATACTCACTCATATAGACATATAAACCAACTGAAATCTGTACACCTAAAGAAATTAATCAAGAGGGCAGACTATGACTAAAATGCTCAGTCCCTATCCTGAAAGGCAAAGTTGCATAGGTTTTAGTACTAGGCATGACTCATCTCTTATTGAATGGACTTTAAGTTCAGTGTATGTATGTCATTATTCCACCCTTAGTGGTTTCATGTATGCTGGTCATTGTTTTGGTTCATAGGAATGATAACTGGAAATGCTTGTTTTAAATTATTTATTTACTTTTATTTTATGTACATTGGTGCTCTGCCTGCTTGTATGTGTGTATGAGGATGTTAGATCTCCTGGACCTGAAGTTACAAAGAATTGTGATCTGCTATGTGGGTGCAGGGAATAGAACCCAGGTCCTTTTGGAAGAGCAGTCAATGCTCTTAACCATTTAGCCATCTCTCCAGCCCCCTGGAAATGATTATTGTTTCCACTCCTCATTAGGAAGCTTGTATAGTGCCTTCTGGTACTGTGAAAAGTAATCCTCAGATAGTGCATATTAAGGTCACTTGAGTCTTCCAGGTCCTTTTTCCAAAGTGCAATAGGGACTTAACTTCTTCTACCTCTGGGTGACACCCTAGGGAAAAAACTGTAGCTTACAATACAAAGAGAAATCTTTTATCCACTTATAAGTGAGTATATACCATGCATGTCTTTTTGGGTTTGGGTTACCTTACTCAGTATGATATTTTATATAGTTCCATCTAGACATCTGCAAATTTATGCTATCTGTGTTTTTCATAGCTGAGTAGTATTCCATCGTGTAAATGTACCACATTTTCCTTATCTATTTTTTTGGTGGAGGGATATTTCGGTTGTTTCCAGTTTTTGGTTGTTATGATTAAAGCTGCTATAAACACAGTTGGGCAAGTGTCCTTGTAATATGGTGGAGCTTCTTTTGGGTATATGCCCAGGAGTGGTGTAGCTGGGTCCTGAGGTAGAACTATTCTCAGTTTTCTGAGAAAGCACCAAATTGATTTCATTGTCAAAGTTTCATTGAATAGATTGTCATTTTTCATGTTTGCATTCCCTATCAGCAAGCTAGGAGTATTCCCCTTTCTTCACAACCTTGACAACATGTGATGTCACTTGGGTTTTTTATCTTAGTCATTCTGATTGGTGTAAGATGGAATCTGAATTGTTTTGATTTGTATTCCCCTGATGATTAAGGATGTTGAACATTTCTTTAAGTGTTTCATAGCCATTAGGGATTTTTCTTTTGAGAATTCTGTTTAGTTCTGTACCACATTTTTAACTGGATATTTGGTTTGTTGGTTTTAATTTTTTCATTTCATTATACATTTTATATGTTAGCTTTCTTTTGGATAAAGGGTTGGTGAAGAAGTTTGCCCATTATCTTAGCTACCATTTAGTCCTATTGAGAGCATCCTTTGCCTTTTAGAAGCTTTTTAGTTTCATGGAGTTCCATTTATTAATTGTTGATCTTAGTTCTTGAGTCGTTGGTGTTGTGTTTATTGAATGTACCAATGAGATCAAGGCTCGTCCGTTCCTTTTCTTTTGACAGATATAGTGTGTCTGGTTTGACGTTCAGGTCTTTGATCCACTTGGACATTTGTTTTGTGCAGGGTGATAAACATGGATCTAATTGCACTCTTCTACATGCAGACATCCAGTTAGTCTAGCAGCATTTGTTGAAGCTGCTTTCTTCTTTCCATTTTGGGGTTTTGCCTTCTGTGTAAAAAAATTAAGTTTTCATAGGTGTGTGGGTTTATTTCTGGATTTTCAGTTTGATTCCTTTTATCAACTACTCTATTTCTATGCCAATACCACACAGGATTAATACTATTGCTCTGAAATTACTATCACTCTTATTATTACTATTGCTTGAAATGACAGATGGTTATACCTCCAGAAGTTCATTAATTGTACAGGAGAGTTTTAGCTATTCTGTTTTTATTTTTTATTTATTATTCATAAATTAAATATCATGCTACATTCTCCACATCCTAAGAAGCTATATAAAAAGGAGATATCAAGGGAAGATGCTTTATTTTCACTCAGAAGGGGAAATAAAATAGTCACTGGATGTGGATGGAGAGAGGAAACTGGCTAGGAGAGGGGAAAGGGTAGGGATCAGGGGTGGGGATTAGGAGTAGATGATCAGGGCAGAGAGGCCTGTGTAAGAGAAAAGAAATCAGATGAGGCTGGCATTTGTGGGATGTGCCAGAGACCTTGCATAGGGGCGGGTCCAGGAAGCTAATGGGGTCACCCCAGCTGAGGCTTCTAGCATATGGAGCATCAAGTGGCTACCTTCTGTAGCCAGGCAAGACTTCCAATGAAGGAATAAGAACACAAAACTACCCACAAAATCTTTGACTCAATATATTTTCTTCCTTTAAGATGCGCAAAAGAAGGAGCAAAAGCTGAGAAAATGGCCAACTTGAGAACCAGAATGGCCCTACTTGAGAACCAGACCATGGCGAGAACCACTCCATGACACTATAAATGTTACTCTGCTATGCTTTTAGACAGTAGTATAGCATAACTCCCCTGAGAGGCTTTACAGATACAGTGACCCACAACCCAACTTAGACATTGCTCTGTGAGTCCCATGGAAGAATTCAGAGAATGACCGAGGGAGCCAGAGTGTTAAAAAAACTCCACCGGAAGATCTACAGAGTTAACTAACATGGGCAATGGGTGCTCACAGAAACTGAACTGCCAAGCAAAAGAACATGCACGGACTGGCCCTAGGCCCTTGCATATATGTAACATATGCACAGGTTTGTCTTCGTGTGGTTCCCCCAACAACTGGAGCAAAGGCTGTCTCTTATTCTGATTCCTTTCTTTGGATCTTGCTCCTCTAACTTGGATGCCATGTCTGGCCTCAGTGTGAGAGGATGTGCCTAGTACTCCATCAACTTAATGTGCCAAGGTGGGTTGGTACCCATGGGGGACTTCCTCTTTCTCTGAGGGAAAGGGGAAAGATGTGGTGGGATATATGGAGAGAAGGGGTGCTGTGATCAAGATGTAAAGTGAATAAATAAATGAATGGAAAAACAAAACAAAACAAAAGAATACTTCATGCCTGATATATTTTTTGTTAGATGGACTATGAATCTTCGGGAGAAGCTTATCAACCTAAATAGGAAATTTTCAATTAAACTATGTATAGGTTTTATAACTATTTTTAGGTAGATATTTAATAGTTTGTTTTCTTATGACTTTTCCAGACACCCTTACTATTCTGTTACTTTCTGATCTCTTTCTATATTTTTTCTCACTCCCTCCTAGCTAAAGCACCTATTTTTTCTTTAAGTCACTTATACCATTCTATTCTCCTACCTGTTGCTTTTTTCCTCAGAAGATTTATGTATTTGCAATCACCGTAGATGGAAAAAATAAATATTCATCACGAACTAAATTTAAACAGTATCTATGAATCAACACATCTCTACAGAAGATAGTATAAAGAAAACTCCAACCCAATGAGGTCAACTCTACCCAAGAAGACACAGGGTATAACTTCACAACAGAAAAACTAAAAGGAAACAAGTACACAAACATACTATCACCACCAACTCCACAATAAAAGGAATTAACACTCATTGGTCACTAATATCTACGGACATCAATAGACTGAACTCGTCAATAAAAAGACACAGACTAACAGAATGGTTGCAGAAACAGATTACAACGTAATCTGGTACATTCAACAAACACAGCTCAGCAACAAAGGTCGATACTATCTCAGACTAAAGGGCTGAAAAAAACTTTTCCAAGCAAACGGAGCCAAGAAGCAAGTTGGAGTTGTCATGCTAATATCTAATAAAATAGACTTTCAACTAAAATTAATCAAAAGAGATCGAGAAGGACAGTTCATCCTCACCAAATAAAAAAATCCCCAGCCAGACATCAAAATCCTGAACATCTATGCCCCAAATATAAGGGCACCAACATTCAGAAAAGAAATATTCTCCTCTCTCTTTTTAAAAATTCTTCATTAATTACACTTTATTCACTTTGTATCCCCCCAGTAGTTCCCTCTTTCCTCTTTTACCAATCCTTCCCTTCCTCCTCCCTGTGCATGCATGCCCCTCCCCCAGTCGACTGATATGGGAGGTCTTCTTTTCCTTCCTTCTGATCCTAGTCAATTAGGTCTCATCAGGAGTGGCTGCATTGTCTCCTTCTGTGGCCTGGTAAGGCTGCTTCCCCCTCAGGGGGAGGTAATTAAAGAGCAGGCAAATCAGTTCATGTCAGAAGCAGTCCCTATTCCTATTACTATGGAACCCATTTGGACACTGAACTGACATGGGCTACATGTGTGCAGGGGTCCTAGTTTATCTCCATGCATGGTCCTTGGTTGGAGTATCAGTCTCAGAAAAGACCCCTGTGCTCAGATTTTTTGGTTCTGTTGCTCTCCTTATGGAGTTCCTGTCCTCTCCAGATCTTACTTTTCCCCACTTCTTTCATAAGATTCCCTGCACTCAGCCCAAAGGTTGCCCATAAGCCTCAGCATCTGCTTTGATAGTCTGCAGGGCAGAGCCTTTCAGAGGTCCTTTGTGTCAGGCTCCTGACTTGTTCCCTATTTTGTCCTTCCTCTTTGCCTTTCTAGATAGGGACTGAGCATTTTAGCAAGAGTCCTCCCTCTTGATTAGTTTCTTTAAGTGTACAGATTTTAGTAGGTTTATCCTATATTATACGTCTATATGAATGAGTATATACTATGTGTGTCTTTCTGCTTCTGGGACAGCTCAGTCTGGATGATCTTTTCCAGATCCCACCAATTACCTGCAAATTTCATGATTTCCTTGTTTTTAATTGCTGAGTAGTATTCCATTGTGAAAATATACCACAATTTCTGTATCCATTCCTCCATTGAGAGACATATCTGTTGTTTCCAGGTTCTGACTATTACGAATAAAGCTGCTATGAACATGGTTGAGCAAATGTCCTTTTTGTGTACTTGAGCATCTTTTGGATATATGCGTAGGAGTAGTATAGCTGGATCTTGAGGAAGCAGTATACCTAGTTTTCTGAGAATGTGCCAGATTTATTTCCAAAGTGTTTGTACAAGTTTACATTCCCACCAGCAATGGAGGAGGGTTCCCGTTTCTCCACAACCTCTCCAGCATGTGTTGTCACTTGAGTTTTGTATCTTAGCCATTCTAATGAGTGCAGGGTGAAATCTCAGGGTGGTTTTGATTCGCATCTCCCTGATGGCTAAGGACCCTGAACATTTCTTTAAGTGTTTCTCTGCCATTCTATATTCCTCTACAGAGAATTCTTTGTTTAGCTCTGTACTCCATTTTTTCATTGGATTGCTTGATTTGTTGAATAAGTAGTTTGTAAACAATTAATTTTTTTTCTTTTCATATTAACCATCCTTATTCTTTAAATAGATAGTCTTTAAATTTCAATAATGATCTTATTTTTCTTTATTGAACTTCTGATTTACTTATGAATAAATGTTACCTGTATATAAAACTTGTTTGTGTCTGAGTTATTTATTAAAAATGAAAGTACTCACAGAAATCACAAGGAATTATGCTACATAAATGTATCCTCGAGCTAAGCAGGAATATATTAAATTTTTGGCAGACCCTGAATAAGTTAACTATGAAATTGGTGCATATTCATCTGTCTAAATCCAACTGTCTTTATGTGTTCTGCATATGTAGAGAGAGCACTCATGGGTTGCAGCAGAGCCTCAAAGAGCACCTGTCTACTTACCCTGCTTGTCATCCTGTACTTGATGAAAAATTAACTGTACTGGCCTATACTCATTACACATAATGCTGAACTTTATCAGAGCAATCTTCTTTCCAGATTATGCTCTATAACCATAGTTATACCCAATACTAACTAATGATGTTTTCTGTTAAATTGACATAAACCCGAAACATCTGAAAAGGAGAAACCTTAACTGAGAAATTGCCTTAGTACTACCGGGCATTGGGCAAGCCTGTAGGGAATTTTGTTAATTAGCAATTGATTCGGGAAAATCTAGTCCATTGTAGGCGATGCCAGCCACTGGTGGTGAACCTGGGTTCCGCAACAGAGCAACCTGAGCAAGTCATGAGGAGGAATCCAGTAAGCAGCACTCCTCTATGACCTCTGCTCAGCTGCTGCCTCTGGGTTCCTTCTCTGTTTGAATCCCAGCCCTGACTTCCCTCGGTGATGGACTGTTACCTGGAAGTGTAGGAAGAATAAATTTTCCCATTCTTTAAATTGCTTTTTGTCATGTTGCTTTATCATAGCAATAGTGACTGTAAATAAGACAAACACTTTACTCTCCTCTTTCTGTCTGTTCTATGTTTCATTTACCACAAGTTTCCTTCCCTCATCATGTTCCCCTTCTATAATCATATTACAATTGTGTTCATGTTTTTATAATCATGTTTAAAATATAGTATTTAAAAATGAGAGACTACATGTAATAAATATTTGGTAAGACATATGTCCACCACTGCCTCTTGTTCATAGAGCACAAACTACTCTAAATTCCCTGTATCTGCTCTCAAATTAGAGACCCAGCAACAAGAGAAACAAATGCTCTTAACCACTGATCTGGCACTCTACCCCCAAACCTTTCTGTTTTAATGTTTATCCTTCTCTATCTTCTCCATTTCTTCTCTCCACATTTCCCATTCCTCTCCTATCCAAAATTCCTTCTACTTCTCCCATTATTTTCCTTCTTTCCTTTCTCTTACCTTCTCTTCTCTGTTCCCCTGTTTCTCTCTGCTTTTTTTGTTCAGGATATTTATTGTTTCCTCAGGATTGTAATTAATCAAGGGTTTTTCTAGTATCATTCTGTAAAATTCATTTGCTATAAAGAGTTTTGATTTTTTTTTTTTTAATGAAAGTCTCTCATGAGTACATCTTGATATTTTTGGTTTGAGAGCTCTAAGTTTGTCCTTGAGCTTCTATGTTGACTTTTTGCCCCAGTGGTTGCTTCCTTGCTTTGATAATATTTTTGGCTGTATATTTATCCTGCATTCTCTCACAGCACAGTGCCCAGGCTATTTACTTTCTCATTTGATGACTACTTTGCATAGGTCTCTATGAGCCAGCCCAGCTGCCATATTTTATAAACCAGGCCTTTGCGGTGAAAATTGAAATTCATCAGGCAAACAGGGGCATCAAGATGGAGTCACAGTCCCAGGTCTTCATATTCCTGTTGTTCTGGATGTCTGGTGAGACATTAAAGACTATTGAAATATGATCAAGAATTCATTTTTAGAGAAACAGCTATTTACTATAGGTATCCATTCCATTAGAAAAGGCATTTTGATCCATATCAGGAACTCTTTATGTGCACATGTGTATACTCATTGTCTATTTCTGGTTGCAGGTGCTGAGGGGAACATTGTGATGACCCAGTCTCCCAAAGTCATATCTACATCTGTCGGAGACATGATCAC
This sequence comes from Psammomys obesus, assembly GCF_907164565.1. Lineage (NCBI taxonomy): Eukaryota > Metazoa > Chordata > Mammalia > Rodentia > Muridae > Psammomys > Psammomys obesus. Next base: position 95,764 of record NW_026596018.1, read on the forward strand.
TCTAGGCTGCAAGTTCAGTCAGAATGTGTATAATAATGTAGCTTGGTACCAACAGAAATCAGGGCAGCCTCCTAAACTGCTAATCTACTCTGCATCCACTCAGCACACTGGGGTCCCTGATCGCTTCACAGGGAGCATATCTGGGACAGATTTCACTCTCAGCATCAGCAGTGTGCAGGCTGAAGACCTGGCAGTTTATTACTGTCAGCAGCATAACAGCTATCCTCCCACAGTGCTTCAGCCTCCAACACAAACCTCCTTGAGAGTCTCACCAGCTGCCTGCATCACACACAGCCCTGGACCTGCACACTTCCCTTTCTGCCTGAGATCTGCTATGCATGACTAATTGTTGCAACCTTCAGTAGAAAGTTAATAAAGTGATGGCCTCCACTTTTCCATAGTGTTTGCAACACAGGTGCTTATTGATAAAAAGTGAGAAGCTAACTGAAGGGATTTAAAAGTTGTAGTGTTGCACTGAGAGGATACAGTACAATCAAATAAACATGAGTGCAGTTTACAGTGTCATGTTGGCTTTAGATATCTCCATGTTAAGCCTTTAGGCTATAATGAATTTGTATAAATTTTTATAGAATTTCAAATCATTTACAAAGAATACAGAATCATGAGATTATTAGTTTAAATTAAGATTCCACAAGCAATTGGTTTTGACCTGGGCAGTGGTCATCTTGCATTCAATTCCTTCAGAGTTGTGCAAAGATTTATTATAAAAGCTGCAAGGATTTAATCCCTTTTTATACTGTCAGCATTCTCCCTGTATAATGCTTACAGTATTTGTGCTAATTAATCTTTGAAACTATTAGGACACATTTGCTGGTTTATGGGATTTTGGTGTCTTTTATAGATTCAAATACATGTACATATATAAGGAATTAAAAAAAAAACAGGGAACATGTTGAGAGATAAATATACCCAATGCTCTCTCCGAGGCCCTCAAGAAAGCACAAAGAGAATACTTGTTCTGTGTTGTTCTCCAAGGTATTCCTGGCAAGGTCCATTCTGAACATGGGGCCTGAGCCTTGAAGGAGTTAAGGTTTCAGTCCTTGGGATCTGGGCTTTGTTCTCTGAAGGGCACTTGTGACTTAGGCATCCTATGTTTTCTTTGCCAATATTGTCTGATTTAGCTCTCTTCTCACGTGGATCCAACACCTCCATTCAATAGTATAGAAGATGCTATACTTTTTAATAAACTTCCTTGACATAGGCATCAATTAATGAAAGCCTTCCTGGTCCCAACTTTTCCTTTTGTCTTCTTAATTCTTCCTTCTGTGCTTCTTCCACTTGACGTGTCACCATTTCTGACTCTTATAACTGCAGGTTCATGTCATTGTGGAAGGTTTTTCTTCCTCTGTCCTTTGCTATTGATAGGTTTGTTGAGTATAATAGCCTTGGTTTGAACCTTTGGTCTCTCAGAGTTTGTAGATTATCCTTGCAGGACCTTTGTTTTTGGGACTTCACTGAGAAATCAGGTGATATTTTAATGGACCTGCACTTTATGTGACATTGTCTATTCCCCTTGAATCTTTTATTAATCCTCCTGTCCATATGTTTTATGTTTTAATTGCTTTGTATTGTGGGAAAATTCTTTTCTGTTTCAGTCTATTTGATATTCTGTATGGGTCTTGTATTTTGCTTGACAGGTATCTCATTGTTTAGAGTAGAGGAATATTCTATGATTTTGCTGAAAGTATTTTTTTGTGCTTTTGACCTGATTGCTTTCTTTTCTCTATCCCCACTATTGATAAGGTTGGTCTTTTGATCAGATTTCCTCCATGTTTTGTGCTGAGATATTGTTTTAGACGTAGTGGTTTCTTTGAGAAAGTTACTTTATCTACCTTGTCTTCAAGACCTGAAATTCTCTGTTGATTGTTTTGTATTCTGATGTTGAGTCTTAACTCAATTTTTAAACTTAAATTTATTTTTTATAATTATTCACTTTTCATTCCAGGTGCAAACCCTTCTCTTGTCTCCTCTTGGTCCCACCCTCCTTCGCTCTTCCTCTATTCTCCTCTTCTATTTCTCAGAATGGGGGAGACCTCCCCTATTATCTGACCCTAGCCTATGGAGCCCCATTAATACTGCTTCCATTATTTTCTTTGTGGTCCTGGAATGCCCTCTACCAAAGAGGAGGCTACAGGGTCCATGTCAGAGAGAGCCTCTGCTCCTTTTACTAGGGACCCCATATAGAGACAGAGGTGCCTATAGGCTACTTCTGAGCAGGTGGTCTATGTCCTCTTCATCCATGTTCCTTGGTTGCTGCATCAGTCTCTGTGGGCTCCCTTAGACTCAGATTCTTTTTTGTGTTGTTGCTCTTCTTATGGAGCTCCTGTCCATTCTGGTTCCTTTATTTCTCCCACTCTTTCACTATGACTTCCTTTCCTGTGACCAAAGTGGCCATAAGTCCCATCCCATCCTATTTCCTCTCTTTAACCATTTCCAGTGTCTATTATATTTGCCATCCTGGATGAGAATTCAGCATCCTCTCTAGGGTCCTCTTCATCATTTATCTTCTTTAGTTGTGTTTATTGTATTATAATTATCTAGTATTTTGCTTTTCTTTATTTCTTTTTCTTTGTTCTTGCACTGTTTTTCTATGTATGTATGTATTTCAATTTATTCATTATATATCCCAATTGAAGCCTCCTCCCTCACGTCCTCCCAGTCCCACCCTCCCTCTCTCTTCCCCCATATTCCCTTCTTCTGGTCTACTGAAAGGGAGAGTTCTCCTTTTATTGCCATCTCCACATACTTATGAAGTATCTTCAGGATTGCCTGGATCCACTTTCTTGGTGGCCTAGTTAGGTTGCATCACCAGGAGCAAGTGATCAAAGAGCAGGCAATGGAGTTCATGTCAGAGGCAACCTCTGCTCCCCTTACTTTGGAACTCACAAGGAGACTGTGCTACCAATCAGCTACATCAGAGCAGGAGGTCTTGGTTTATGTCTCCATGCATAGTTCTTGTTTAGTTCATTAGTCTCTGCAGGACACCTGGGCTCAGGATTTTTTAGCTTTGTTGCTGTCCTTGAGGGGCTCCTGTCCCCTCTATGTGCTTCTTTCTCCCACTTCTTCCATTAGACTCTGCCCAAAATTTGGCTGTGATTCTAAGAATCTGCTTAAATTCTCTGTTGTGTGGAGCCTTTCAGAGGACCTCCATCCTATTCCTTCTCTTCCACCACTTCTGGTGTTTATCCTTTTTGCCATTCTGAGTGAGATTTAAGTATCTTCCCTAGGGTCCTCCTTGTTGTTTACCTTCTTGAGTCTGTAGATTTTAGTATGGCTATTCTATATTATCTGGGTAGTATCCACTTATAAGTGAGTGTATACCATTCACTTCTTTCTGTTTCTGTGTTACCTCACTCAGGGTGATCTTCTCTATTTCCATCCATTTGTCTGCAAATTTCATGATTTCCTTGTCTTTAATAGCCGAGTAGTATTCCATTGTGTAAATGTGCCACAATTTCTGTTTCCATTCCTCCATTGAGGGACATCTGGCTTGTTTTCAAATTCTGGTTATTATAAGTCAAGCTGCTATGAATATAGTTTAGTAAATGTCCTTGTTGTATGGTGGGGCATCTTTTGGATATATGCCCAGGAGTGCTATAGCCAGATCTTGAGGTAGTGCTATTCCCAAATTTCTGAGAAAGTGCCAGATTGATTTCCAAAGTGGTTGTACAAGTTTGCACTCCTCTCAGCTTTCCTTTCTCGAGGTCCTCTCCAGCATGTGTTGTCATTTTTTTTTTTTTTGATGTTAGCCATTCTGATCTGTGTAAGATGGAATCTCAGAGATGTTTTGATTTGAATATACCTGATGACATGGGATGTTTCGCGTTTCTGTAAGCATTTCTCTGTCATTTGACATTCCACTGTTGAGAATTCTCAACTTAGCTCTGTACCCCATTTTAATTTTGGATTATTTGTTTTGTTGGTGTCTAATTTCTTAAGTTCTTTATATAGTCTTGATATTAGTCCTTTGTCATATACAGGATTGGTAATGCTCTTTCCCAAGTGTGTAAGCTTCTGTTTTATTCTGTAGACTGTGTCCTTTGCTTCACAAAATCTTTTCAGGTTCAGGAGATCCTATTGTTAATTTTTTATCTTAGAGCCTGAGTTGTTGGTGTTCTCTTCAGGAAGTTGTTTCCAGTGCCAGTGAGTTTGAGGCTCTTCCCCACTTTTTCTTCCTCCACATTTAGTGTGTCTAGTTTTATTTTGAAGTCTTTGATCCACTTGCCCTTTAATTTTGTGCAGGGTGACAGGTCTTTCTGCATTGTTCTATATATACACATTCAGGTAGACAAGCACCATTTTTTTTTTTGAAGATGCTATCCTTTTTTCCATTGTATGGTTTTGGCCTCTTTGTCAAAAATCAGGTATCCATAGGTTTTTTTTTTTTTTTCTGGTTGTTTGGTTTGATTACGTTGACCCACCAGTCTGTTTCTTTGCCAATATGATGCAGTTTTTATTTCTTTTGCTCTATAATACAGCTTGAGATCAGAGATGGAAATACCTCCAGAAGAACTTTTATTGTAGAGGATTGTTTAGCTACTCTGCTTTTTTTTTCCATTTACTGTTCAGGATTTTTCTCTCAAAGTCTGTAAAGAATTGTGTTTATAAATTGTGTTGGAATTGCATTGAATCTGTAGTTTGATTTTGTTAAGATGGCCATTTTTACTATGTTAATCCTACCAAGCCATGAGCATGGGGGATCTTTCCATCTCCTATTATCTTTTTCAATTTCTTTTCAGAGACTTGAAATGTTTGTTTTTGTTTTTTTTTTTCCATACAAATCTTTGACTTGCTTGGTTATAGTTACACCAAGATACTTTATGTTCTTTGTGGCTATTCTGAAGAGTATTGTTTCTCTAGTTTTTTCTCAGCCCATTTTTTTTCTTGTCTACAAGAAGGCTACTGATTCTTTTCAGTCAACTTTGTGTCCATCCACTTTTCCGAAGGTGTTTTTCATCTGTAGTGACTCTTTGGGTCACTAATACATACTATGATATCATTTGCAAATAATGGTACTTTGTTTCTTCATTTCTGATTTGAGTCACCTTGATCTCCTTTAATTGTCTTGTTGCTCTAGCTAGGAATTCAAGTACTGGGTTGAAAAGATAAGATGGTAGTTGACAGCATTGCCTTAATTCTGATTTATGTGGGATTGATTTAATTTTCTCTCTATTTAATTTAATGTTGGCTATAGGCTTGCTGTATATTGCCTTTATTATGTTTCTATGTGGCTTACATACCTAATCTCTCCAAGACCATAAACATGAACGCGTGTTGGATTTTATCAAATAGTTTTTCACAATCTAAGGAGATGATAATGTGACTTTTTCCTTTCCATTTGTATATATATTAGATTACTTTGATGAATTTCCGTATATTAAACTACTCCTGCATACCTGGGATGAAGCTTACTTGGTCAAAGTAGATTATATCTTGCATTCTCTTTGTGAGCATTTTATTGAGTATTTTTGCTTCAAATATTGGTAAGAGAAATTGTTCTGAAATTCTCATTCTTTATTGGGTCTTAGTGTGCTTTATGTAACAAGGTGACTGCGGCTTCATAGGAAGAGTTTGGTAATGTTCCTTCTTTTTCTATTTTTTAGAATAGTTGTAGAGTGTTAGCACTTCTTTGAAGGACTGTTAGAATTCTGTGCTGAAAGCGCTTATCCTGGGATTTCTTTGGATGAGAGACTTTTGATGACTGCTTGTATTTCCTTAGGGGATATAGGACTATTTAATTTATCTACCTCATCTTGACTCAACTTTTGTAAGTGGAATCTATCAAGAAAATTATCCATTTCATTTAAATTTTCAAATTTTGGGGTATATAGGCTTTTGAAGTTAGATCTATTGATTATTTTGGATATTCTCATTGTCATTACGTTCCCCTTTCATTTTTTTCTTTTGTTAATTAGAATAGTATCTCCCTTTCTTTTAGTTAGGTTGACTAAGGGTTTGTTTATTTTTTTTTGTTTTTCTCAAGAACCAGTTCTTGGTTTAGTTGATTCTTTGAAGTGTTTTCTTTGTTTCTAGTTCATTGATTTCAACCCTGAGTTTGATTATTTCCAGCCCTCTACTCTTCTTGGGTGTGACTGATTTTTTTTTCCCATTTTTAGGACTTTCAGGTTAGCTGTTAAGTTGATTGTATGAGATGTTTCAAATATTTTTAATTTTGTTTTTATTAATTACAGTTTATTCACTTTGTATCCTAGCTGTAGCCGCCTCCCCAACCCCCCTCAATCTCGCCCTCCATCCTTCTTCTTCTCTTATGCCCCTCCCCCAGTCCAATGATAGAGGAGGTCCTCCTCCCCTTCCATCTGACCCTAGTCTATCAGGTCTCATCAGGACTGGCTTCTTTGTCTTTCTCTGTGTAGTGGTAAGCCAGTTCCCTCCTCAGGTGGAGGTAATCAAAGAGCCAGCCCATGAGTTCATGTCAGTAATGGTCCCTGTTCTTATTGCTGGGGAATCCTCTTAGACCATGGGCTGCGATGGACTACATCTGCACAGGGGTTCTAAGTTATCTCCATGCACAGTCCTTGTTTGGAAATTTTTAAAATGAAGGCACTTAGTGCTACGTTCTTTCCTCTTAGCACTGCTTTCATTGTGTCCCATAAGTTTGGGTAAGTTGTGACTTTATTTTCACTGAATTCTAGGAAGTCTTTAATTGCTTTCTTTATTTCTTCCCTGACCCAGCTGTCTTTGAGTAGAGAGCTGTTCACTTTCCATGAGTGTGTATGCTTTTTGCTATTGCTATTGTTGTTGAGGTTCAGCTTTAGTCCATGGTGGTCAGATAGGATACAAGGGTTCATTTCTATCTTTTTGAACCTGTTGTGGCTTGCTTTGTGACAAACCATATGATCTGTTTTGGAAAAGGTTCTGTGAGTTGCTGAGAAGAAGGTAAATTCCTTTGCTTTTTGGGTGAAAAGTTGTGTACATGTCTGTTTGGTTCATTCTTTACATCTGTTAGTGTCATTGTTTCTTCATTTAGTTTCTCATTTGTTGACATCTCATTTGATATGAGAGTGGTGTTGACTTCTTCCCCTATTAAAGTGTAGGGATCTATGTGTGGTTTAAGTTTTATTAATATTTGTTTTACAAATGTGCGTGCCTTTGTATTTGGGACCTAGATGTTCAGAATTGAGATGTTTTCCTGGTTGAATTTTCCTTTGAGAAGTATGAGGAGACCTTCCATATTCTTTTGATTAATTTTGGTTGAAAGTCTACTATATTAGATATTAGAATGGCTACTGCTGCTTGTTCTATGATTCTGTTTGAATGAAAAACCATCTTCAAGCCCCTGTTGCCCTCACTAGGAAACCTGCTTGGAAACTGAGCAGCTTCTTGGCTTCATCTGAGCAGGGAGTCTAGTTTCTCTCCATGCATGATCTTAGTTGGAGTATTGTTCTCTGCAGGCCGTGCTTGGCCCAGAGTTTTTAGCTCTGTTGGTCTCCTTGTAGATCTCCTGTAATTATTATGTGGTAGGAGCATTTTCTTTTCTGGTCTAATCTATTAGGTGTTCTGGAGGCTTCTTGTATGCTTATAGGCCTCTTCTTAAATTCGGGAAATATTAATTTGTTGAAAATATTTTCTGGGTATTTGAAGAACCTTTTTTCCCCTCTATTCCCATTATTCTTAGGTTTTGTCTTTTTATGTTGTCCTTGATTTCTTGGATGGTTTGTGTCAGGAATATTTTAGATTTAATATTTTCTTTGGTGGCTACATCTATTTCTTCCATTGTATTTTCAACCTCTGAGATTCTTTCTTCCATCTTTTGTAATAAGATGGATATACTTACCCCTGTAGTTCCTGTTCTCTTCCCTAAGTTTTCTCTGTCCATTATTTCCTCAGTTTTTTTTAATATGTCCATATCCATCTTTAGATCTTGAAGCATTTTGTTGTTTTCCTTCTTATGTTTGTATTTTCCTGCTTGTCCTTCAATTCCTTCACCTGTGTGTTTGAACTTTCCTCTATTTCTTTCATTTATTTCAGTGCTTTAATTATTTCTTCTGCAAAGGCCACAGTCTGGCTGTATCTTCCTTTATTTCTTTCTTTACAGATGGCCACTATCTGTTTGATTTTATCTTCCTGTGTTTCTTTCCAAATTTTGTTTTCTTCTTTATCATCTTCAGAAGCCTAGATTTTATGTCATTTCTTTGATTTCACTTATGTTAGTACATCCAGGGCTGCTTGCTCTTGGATAATGTTTCTGGAGATGCCATATTACTTTGGCTTTTTTTGATTGTTATTTCTGGTGCCTGTTGGAGGCCTGAGCAGTTGTGGGTGTGTAGTTGGGGGATGTTCATTTGGCAGGAAGATTGTTCCTGAAGGATTCCTCCTCAGCTTTTTGGGTATTGTCACCGAATGGCAGATGGTTTTCAGGGAATTGCCACAGCTCTCCTTAGGTGTATTGTCTTGCGGGCTCACTGGCTCTTTGGGAGCCCTGGGCCTCTCTTCTTACCAGGAAAGGTCTGAAGAAAGCTGCCCTGTCACTGGCTTTTTTTTTGCTTGAATTTAGTGAGCTGCTGCTGCTTTTATACTGTTTTTGTTGGGCACATCCCTTTTGAAGAACCAGGAAACCCTGAGATTTGGTCATTTTCATTAGGGAGACAGGTTGAACTTTGGAGCAGCATCTGGGACCGATCCCGTGGATCCTATGCATCAGCAAGTCAGAAGTTGTACCTCTATGCCCCAGTACCCAAGGTGAGAATAGCACACAGGTATGCAACTGGATGCTAGAGCCCCCGACTCTGTAGGAACCCAGGAAATTTTCTGTGAATTAACTGAGTGCCCTGGGTTCAGACCTGATGTCCCTCACTGTGGGGTTTCCTCACAAGTTGTAGATTCAGTCTCTGGTGTTTTGGGGTCCACAATGCAGTCTGGTGTGGAGAGTAGAGTTTGTAGGCACAAGAGCAAGTGCAGGTGCAGGTGTGTTGCTCTGCATTGGTAACTGAATGCTGCAGGAACCTGAGAACTTTTATTCGGGGTTGGCTGGTTGACTTGAGGTTGGATCTGATTGCTTCCTCCACTGTGGGATTTCCTCTCAACTTGGAAAACAGTCTCTGTTTTTTTGGGGCCCACAGTTCAGTCTGGAATGGGGAGTAGAGAGCACATGCGTGAGGCTCTGGGCTGGTGACTGAGTGCCTGCTGAAACCCAGTAGCTTTTCCCTTTTTCAGAGGTTGAGCGGGTGACCTAAGTTTGGTTAGGCCGGATTGCTTCTTTCACAGTTGGTTTCCTTCTTTACTGTGAAACCCAGTTTCAATTGTTGTGTGGCCCACTGCTCAGTCTGTACATGGAGGTGTGTTGCTCTGGGCTGGTGACCAAGAACCTGTAGGAAACTCAGAAATTCTTGCAGGATTTAACTGGGTGAACAGAGATCAGAGCCGATTGCTTCCCACATTTTGTTTTCCTCTCACATGGGGAACACAATGGCTGGTGTTTTGTGGCTCAGTTTTATCTGGTGGTCATTGTGCAATCAGTGCTTTTCTCCTGATCAGGCACACTGCATTCTTGGCATTGCCATCTTTTATCCCCCCTCATCTTTTTTTATATTACCTTAGTATTTTTGTATGACAGACAGTTCTAACTACTCTGTCATTAATGTAAAGAATAGGAAATTAAGTTGTTAATGTCATATAAGTAAAAATATATGTACATGTTAATGGAACTCTATGCAATGGGAAACAGAAATGTGCATACATATATACATTTGAGATGGTGTCTAGCTGTGTTTCTGTGTAGAATAAACTATTTATCATAGATTGTTGGCATATGCCAGTTTCCCTTCTGTCACCATTCCCAAATCTCTGATTATAGGCACCTGTCACCACAATGGGCAGAGGCGTGACTCTTAAAACCACAATATGTGGCAAATTAAGGTCCATAATGGTAGAGGGGTAATATCTTATGTTGGTATAATGTTCTTGTGGAACGTATACAGTTTATCTTTATTCATTCAAGTGCTGATTTCTCTACCCTACTATTCGATTTCAATATAAATATTGCATTGTGATGTTTATTCTAGACATCACCTGTCTCAAGCTTGTGTAAATATGCCACCATTTGTTCTCTGTATTGTCAATGAAACAACCAGCCAATGCTGAGCAATGGAAAGAATAGGGTGTGACATCCTGGTCTGGAGGGGAGGAGAAAGAAGCAAGTGGTAGGACTCAGAGAGGAGCCATCAGTAGGAGAGGACTTGGAACCATGAGGAGAGATGAACCAGACCTAAGATATGACTAAAAGCAAGTATAATGTGGGAAATCTGAATGGGAGGAAACTGAAGGTTTGGAGGTTTGGGATGGATTAGCTATTGCAAAGCATTGTGCTCTAGGTTAATTAAATAAATCCTAGTCTCTGTGTGATGAATTCATTATTCAGCTGGTTTAGAAATAACCACCGTTTAACTAAAAGTTAAATCAGTGATAAATAAAATAATCAACAAAAATCTAAGGAAGATAGATAGGAATGCCAGCCAATATATTTTTTAGCACATGTCTCACCAGCAGTAGCCATCCTGCAAAGAGATTGGAGGTGATTGTTACTTATGGCCTTATTTGTATACTGCAAGTTTTGGAATTGTAGATACACTATTGATTGTGTGCATAAATTAAAACACTCTAACATAACTTGGAGCTAACATTATTTCCACTGGTTACCTCTAGGAGGAGCTATGAACTGTAGGCTTCTTCTAGGGGAGACTAGAGAGGAGTAGTTTGTGGAGGAAACTGGTTGAAATAGAGATCCTCCCTGGCCATGTCTGCAGCATAAAGTGTTACCATCAACTGCAAAATCAGTGTATCTACACAGCTCTCACAACCAGCTATTTAACCTGGTTCTACCAAAATCAGAGAAAGGCTTCTCATTTGTACACCTGGGTAACTCCCAGGCATCTTGACTGCTCCTGGATCTAGGACAGAGTTCAGTTTCAGCACCATCAGCATTCAGACTGAAGAGGTGACAGATTATTGCTGTGAAGGCTGTTGAGTTTCCTCTTCAGTGCATTAGTCTATGATACAGACACCTTTAGAGTTCAGCCTGATAGCCAGTGTCTGAATCAGAAAATTTTTTATCTCTACACAGCCTGGTAAGTACTCTCTGTCCAAGAATCAGTGTGCCTTGCCTTACTTAAACAGACTTGATAGTCTAGGAGAGCATTAAAAGGTGAATGTGTCCTTTAATCTTTTATGGAAGATACTGCTTTGGGTCAAGATTAAATAATTATTTTCCACTAAATTTGCCCACATTGATAGCATAATTTTAAAGGTGATTTGACACAAAATATTCTCATCTTTATGTCTGTGTTCATATGTAGAGTAATTAGTTTAGAAATAATTAAAATTTTTCTTTTCATATTAATCATCCATATTTTTAAATGGGTAACCTTCAAATTCTAGTAATGTCCTTATTTTTCTTTATTGAACTTTTGATATTACCTTTGTATAAAATTAGTTTCTGTCCTAGTTATTCAGTAAAAATGGAAGTACTTATAGAAATCATGATGAATTATGTTACATGAATGTACGATTGACCTAGACACGAATACATAAGAAATTTTGGAGGTTGTTACTAAGGAAACATTGAAAGTGATGCACATTTACCTCTTCAAATCCGACACTCTCCATGTATTCTGCATTTGGACAGAAAACACAAGGGTGGCAGCAGAAACTTTAAAAGTAACTGCCTACTCACCCTGCTTCTTATCCTGTTGTTGATGAAAAATTAACTGTAATGGAATATACACATTATTCATAATGTTGGATTTTATCAAAGCAATCTACTTTCAAGCTTATGTTATACAATCATACCCAATCCTGATGAGATTTTATGACAAATTTAAACAAAATGTAATCATTTGAAAGGGACCAACTTCAATAGAGAAAAAGCCTTAGTACTACTGGACATTGGTAAGTCTGTAGGGAGTTTTCTCAGTTAATATTTGATGGGGAGGATGCAGTCCATTATAGGTGATGCCAGCCAATGATGGTGACCCTGGGTTTCCCAACAAAGCAAACTGAGCATGCTATGAGGAGGAATCCATTAAGCAGCATTCCTCCATAGCCTGTGCTCAGCTTCTGCCTCTGGGTTCTTCCTCTGTGTGAATCCCAGCCCTCAGTGATGGACAGTTATGTGGAAGTTTAAGGAGAATAAAATTTCCCATCTTTTCATGTAGGTTTTGGTCATGATATTTTATCATAGCCATAATAATCCTTAATAAGACACACCCTTTACCCTCCTCTTTCTCTCTTTTCCATGGTTCAATTTTTCTTTCTTTCTTTCTTTCTTTCTTTCTTTCTTTCTTTCTTTCTTTCT
>NW_026596018.1:108104-173401 GCF_907164565.1 Psammomys obesus
TTCTTTCTTTCTTTCTTTCTTTCTTTCTTTCTTTCTTTCTTTCTTTCACCTAGTCCCCCTTCTATATACTTGCTACAGTTGTTTTCATGTTTATGTAATTATGTTTAAAATATAAAATTTTTTTGGGAACAAACAAATTGAGTGGGAACATGAAATAATATTCTTTCTAAGCCATATGTCCACATCTCCCTCTTCCTCACGGGTCACATACCACTTTGAATTCTCCCAATCTGCTCTCAAATGTACAGTCCCAGAAACTTTACTTTATATTAAAGAAGTATGACTGTATCTTGATAGATTCTCCCTTCCAGGTTTTTATCTCGTATTTAACATTTACAAAGTGGAAACCCAAGGCGCCCATGTTAACAATAAGCTAACTAATGCCATCTATGTTGCATTTAATCGATACACTGGGGTCCCTGACCGCTTCACAGGCAGTGGATCTGGGACAGATTTCACTCTCAGCATCAGCAGTGTGCAGGCTGAAGACCTGGCAGTTTATTACTGTATGCAGGGTTACAGCTCTCCTCCCACAGTGTTTCAGCCTCCAACACAAACCTCCTTGAGAGTCTCACCAGCTGCCTGCACCACACACAACCTTTGGCCTGTACACTAATCCCTTCTGCCTGAGATATGTTATGCATGACTAATTGATTCAACCTTCAGTAAAAATAATAATAATAATAATAATAATAATAATAATAATAATAATAATAATTAAGAGATGTAACAGGACAGGAGCCTACTGCAGAGGGCCCCTGAAAGACTCTATATAGTAGTGTATCAAAGCAGATGCTAAGACTCATAACCAACCCTTCGGCAGAATGCAGAGAACCATATGAAAGAAGGGGAAGTTAGTATGACTTGGATGGGATAGGAGCTCCACAAGGACCAGATATATCAGTTCACAGGGGTCTTTTCTGAGACTGATACTCCACCAAGGACCATGTATGGATATAACCTAGAACCTCTGCTCTGATGAAGCCCATGGTAGCTCAGTAACCAATTCATTTCCCATAGTAAGGTAAAGAGGAACTATTTCTGAGAGGAACTCAATGGCAGCCTCTTTGACTTCCCCACTCCCCCAAGGGAGGAGCAGTCCTGTTAGGCCACAGAGGAGGACTTTGCAGCCAGTCCAGAAGATAACAAATAAAACAGGGTCAGATGAAAGGGGAGGAGGTCCTCCCCAATCAGTGGACTTGGAAAGGGGCAGGGAGGAAATGAAGAAGGGAGGAAGGGTTTGGGAGGGAATGAGGGAATGGGATACAGCTGGGATAAAGAGTTAATAAAATGTAACTAATAAAAAAATTAAAGAAAGAAAAAAGAGATAGCCTCTATTCTTCCATAGATTTGATAACACTGGTGCATATACATAAAAAGGAGAAGCTAAGTTAAGAGATTTAAAGGGTGTGGTGTTGCACTGAGAGGATATAGTAAAAGCAAGAAGCTTTAATGAAGTTTACAGTGTCACGGTGGCTTTATATAACTCTTTGTTATGCCTTTGGGCTATGATAAATTTGTATAAAAATTGTATAGAATTCAAAATCATTTACAAAGAATGCATCATCATAAGATTATTAGTTTAGAATAAGAATGGATACAGAAATTGTAGTACATCTACACAATGGAATATTACTCAGCAATGAAAAACAAGGAAATCATGAAATTTTCAGGTAAATGGTGGGGCCTGGAAAGGATCATCCTGAATGAGCTATCCTAGAAGCAGAAAGACACACACGGTATATACTCACTAATATAGAGATATAACATAGGATAAACCTACTAAAATATGTACACCTAAAGAAACTAATCAAGAGGGAGGACTCTGGATAATATCCTCAATCCCCACTCTGAAAGGCAAAGAGGATGGACACCAGAAGAAAAAGAAAGCAGGAAACAAGTTAGGAGCCTACCACAGAGGGCCTCTGAAAGGCTCTTCCCTGCAGACTATAGGAGGCAGATGTTGAGACTTATGGCCAAACTTTGGGCAGAATGCAGGGAAATTTATGAAAGAAGTGGGAATTAATAGTAGATCTGGAGAGGACAGGAAGTCCACAAGGAGAGCAACAGAACCAAAAAATTTGAGCACAGGGGTCTTTCCTGAGAGTGATACTCCAACAAAGAACCATGCATGGAAATAACCTAGAACCCCTGCACAGATGTAGCCCATGGCAGTTCAGTGTCCAAGTGCGTTCCATAATAATGGGAACAGGGACTGCTTCTGACATGAACTGATTGGCCTGCTCTTTGATCACCTCCTCCTGAGGGGGGAGCAGCCTTACCAGGCCACAGAGGAAGACAATGCAGCCACTCCTGATGAGACCTAGCAGACTAAGATCAGAAGGAAGAAAAAGAAACCCTCCCCTACTAGTGGACTTGGGGAGTGGAGTGTGTGGAGAAGGGGGAGGAAGGGAGGGATTGGGAGGGAAAATGGGAGGGATCTAGAGGGGGTGATACAAAGTAAATAATGTATCATTAAAAATAAAAAAAAAGAATCCTGAAGCTTTGTTAAATGAAACTTATGAAGAAAATTGTCCATTTCATTTAGATTTTCAAATTTTGTGGTATATAGGCTTTTGAAATAAGACCTAATGAATCTTTGAATTTTTTCAGTGTCTGGTGTTATGTTCCACTTTTTGTTTCTGATTTTGCTAATTTGGATAATTCTTCTCTTCCTTTTAGTTAGTCTGGCTAAGGATTTGTCTATCTTGTAGTTTTTCTCAATGAGCCAGTCTTGGTTTCATTGATTCTCTGAATTGTTTTATTTTTCACATAATAGTTTATTGCTGCAATAATAGATGGCTGTATAAATATGAAAGACCTGGATTGCATTATCAGCACACAGAAAGATGATGAACTCTGGGCAACTGCTCATGTGGTATGCTTTGGTCTATATGTCTCTTCTGAATATATCTCCATATGCATATCTCCAGATGCATCTGATTTTCATTTATTTATTGCACTTTATTCACTTTGTTTCCCAGCTATATCTCCCTCCCTTGTCTCCTCCAAATCCCACCCTCTCTTCTTCTTCTCCTCCCACATCTCTAGCTCAGTCTACACATAGGGTTGGACCTCCTACCTTTCCATCTGACCTAAGCCTGTCAGGTCTCATCAGGACTGGCCAGGACTTACAATCTGGCATGGTAAGGCTGCTCTCCTCCCAGGGGGAGGTATCAATGTGCCAACTACTAAGTTCATGTCAGAGTCAGCCTCTGTTCCCCTAAGTAGGGAACCCACTTGGTGACTGAACTCCCAGTAACATCGTGCAGTAATTTTAGTTTATCTATGCATGGTCCTTGGTTGGAATGTCAGTCTCAGAAAAGACCACTGGGCCCAGATTTTTTGGTTCTCTTGTTCTGCACTTTTTCTTCAAACACATTTAGTGAGTCTGGTGTTATGTTGAGTCCTTTGATCCATTTGTACTTTAGTTTTGTGCAGGATGATAAGTATGGATCTATTTGCATTTTTCTATATGTAAATATTCAGTTAGACCATCACCACATGTTAAAAATGTTATCTTTTAACCATTGTATGGTTTTTGCATCTTTGTCCAAAATCAGGTGCCCATAGATGTGTGGGTTTATTTCTTTATGTTCTCTTTGATTCTATTGATCCACCATTCTTTTTCTACCAGTATCACAGAGTTATTATTTAGTTGGTCTATATTACAGCTTGAGATTAAGAATAGTGAAACCTCCAAAAGATATTTTATTGTACAAATTTGTTTTAGTTCTGTGGGGTTTCTTGATATTCCACATGAAGTGGAAAATTTTTTTTCAATAGTAATTATTATTACTATTGCTTGAAATCCAGAAAGTTGTTTATTGTACAGGATAGTTTCTGCTATTTTTTTTGTTTATTAGTCATAAATTAAAAGATATCATTCTACAGTTTCCAGACCCAAGGAAGCTATGTAAAAAGGAGATATCAAGGGAGGATGATTGAATTTCACTCAGAAGGGGAAATAAAAAAGTCACTGGATGTGGATGGAGTGAGCAATCTCAGATATCTTTGTTTTCCATAGCTGAGTAGCATTCCACTGTGTAAACCTACCATATTTACCTTATCTAATTTTTAGTTGAGGGACATTTAGGTTGTTTCCAGTTTTTGGCTGTTATGATTAAAGCTGCTTTGAAAACATTTGAGCAAGTGTCCTTGTGGTGGGGTAGAGCTTCTTTTGGGTATATACACAGGAGTGGTATATCTGGGTCTTGAGGTAGAATTATTCTCATTTTTTTTTCTGAAAAAGCACCAGATTGGTTTTCACCAACATTGTACAAGTTTCACTCCCAACCAGCAATGGAGGAGTAATCCCCTTTCTCCACAACCTCACCAGCATGGGTTGTCACTGTGTTTTTTATCTTATCCCTTTTGTGTGTGTAGATAGAATCTCAGATTTGTTTTGATTTGCATTCCCCTGATAACTAAAGACATTTAACATTCATTAAGTGTTTCACAGCCATTAGGGATTCCTCTGTTGAGAATTCTCTGTTTAGTTCTGTATCCCATTTTTAATTTGATTATTTGGTGTGTTGGTTTTTCATTTTTTTATTTCATTATTCATTTTATATATTAGCCATCTTTTATGTAGGGTTGGTGAAGATCTTTTCTCATTATGTTAGCTACTGTTTAGTCCTATTGACAGTGTCTTTTGCCATGCAGCTTTTCAGCTTCACTAGGTTCTATTTATTAATTGTTGGTTATAGTTCCTGAGTTGTTGGTGTTGTGATCATGAATGTGCCAATGAGATCAAGGCTCTTCCCCACTTTTTCTTCTGACAGATTTAGTGCGTCTGGTTTGAAGTTGGGGTCTTTGATCCACTTGAACTTTAGTTTTGTGCAGTATGATAAACATGGATCTAATTGCAATCTTCTACATGCAGACATCCAGTTAGTCCAACAGTATTTGTTAAAGATGCTTTCTCCTTTTCATTCTGTGGTTTTGCCCTCTTTGTAAGGAATTCAAGTTTTCATAGGTGTGTGGATTTATTTCTGGAACTTCAGTTTGATTCCTTTGGTCCACTTGTTTGTTTCTATGCCAATACCCCAATGGTTTTATTAATATTGCTCTGAAATTTACTATTATAATTATTATTACTATTGCTTGAAATCCAGAAAGTTGTTTATTGTACAGGATAGTTTCTGCTATTTTTTTTGTTTATTAGTCATAAATTAAAAGATATCATTCTACAGTTTCCAGACCCAAGGAAGCTATGTAAAAAGGAGATATCAAGGGAGGATGATTGAATTTCACTCAGAAGGGGAAATAAAAAAGTCACTGGATGTGGATGGAGTGAGCAATCTCAGGATGAGAGGGGAAGAGGTAGGGATCAGGGTGGGAATTAAGAGTAGGAGATCAGGCCAGAGAGGCCTGGGTCACAGAAAAGAAATCGGAGGAGGGTGGCATCTCTGGGATGTGCCAGAGACCTGGCATAGGGGAGTTCCAGGAAGCTTATGGGGTCACCCTAGCTGAGGCTTCTAGATAATGATCCTCAAGTGGCTATGTTCTTTAGCCAGGCAAGTCTTCCAGTGGAGGGATAAAAAGACAGAAACCTACCCACAAAATCTTCTTTTTTCTTTTCTTTCTTTCTTTCTTTCTTTCTTTCTTTCTTTCTTTCTTTTTTGTTGTTTCCAGTTTTTAGTTGTTATGAATAAAGCTGCTATGAGCACAAAATATTTTCTTCCTACAAGATGTGCAGGGACAAAGATGGAACAAAAATTGGGGAAATGGCCAACTAAAGACTGATCCTACTTGAGAACCAGCCCATGGGGAGAACCAGTCCCTGACACTATTGATGTTACTCTGCTATGCTTGTAGACAGGAGCTTAGCATAACTCTCCTGAGTGACTTTACAGATGCAGAGATCCACAACCAAACATTAGACATTTTTCTGTGAGTCCTATGGAAGCATTGAGGGAATGACTGAGGGAGCCTGAGTGATTAAAAAAAAAAAAACTCCACAGGGAGATCTAGAGAGTCAACTAACATGGGTGATGTGTGGTCACAGAGACTGAACCACCAAGCAAAAGAGCATGCATGAACTGGTCCTAGGTCCTTGCATATATGTAGCAGATGCACAGGTCTGTCTTCATGTAGTTCCTCCAAACACTGGAGGAACTGTCTCTAACTGTTCTCTGTCTCTGACTCTGATGCCTGCCTTTGGATCTTTCTCCTGTAACTTGGATGCCTTATCTTCTATCAATGTGAGAGGAAGTGCCTAGTAATGAATCAACTTAATGTGCCAGGGTGGGTTGGTACCCATGGGGAACCTCTTCTTTCTCTGAGATAAAGAGGAAGGAAAGATATGAGAGAAGCCTGAGTGTGTGTTGGGGGGATGTGAGGAGAGGAGGATTGCAGTGATCAAGATGTAAAGTGAATGAATAAATGAATGGAGAAAAAATGAGACAAAACAAAAGAACATTTAATGCTGGATAAATATATATTTGTTAGATGGAGTATGGATCATAGGGAGAAGGTTATCAACCTAAATAGGAAAATTTCACTTGAACTACATATAGGTTTTATAGGTATTTTTAGATAGATATTTAATTATTTGTTTTCTTATGACTTTTCCAGACACCCTTACTGTTATATTACTCTCAGATCTCCTTCTATAATTTCTCACTCTCCACCGAGCTAAAGCACCTATTTCAATTAAAAGTCACTTTTACCATTCTATTCTCCTACCTGTTGCTTTTTCCCCCAGCACATATATGTATTTGTATATTTGAGTACTCTGTCTGCATGTATGCATGCCAGAAGATTAAAAAGGATACCATTATAGTGGTTGTAAGTTGCCACATGTTGGCTGAAAATTGAACTCAGAACCTCTAGAAGAGCAGAGAGTGCTGTGAACCACGGAGCCCACTCTCCAGTTCTTACTGTTATCTTCATAGTTTCTGCCGTTACTCTGGGTTATATACTTGAATGTTCATTTGTAGCTAGGAGCTTCCAATGAGAGGGAACCTGTGCCATTTGTCTTTCTCTCTGTAGGTTACCTCCATCAATGTGATCTGTACTAGTTCCTTCCATTATCTTCCAAGGTCATTTTTCTTTATAGCCGAATAATAGTACAGAGTGTGTATGTGTGACACTGTATTTATCCATGTGTCAGTTAAATGACACTCAGGTTATTTCCAGTGAACATGACTGAGCAAGTATCTGTGGAGCTTTGTATTGAGAGAGTTCTTTGAACACATGGAAGGAACAGAATAGTTCCTTCTGAATAGTCATATGGTAGATTTATTCAATGGCTTTATTTGGTTCTCCCCACTGATTTCTAGAGTGAGTAGTTTGCAATCCCTGTGACACTTGGTGAGGGTTCGTGAGGGTTCCCTTTCCCCCATATTCTCTCCAATATTTGAAGTCAGTTGTTTTATTGGTCATTGTCACTCTGACTGGGGTATGATGAAATCTCAAAACTGTTTTATTTGTGGAGTTCAGCATCTGCTTTGACAGTCTATACTGTAGAGGCTTTCAGAGGCCCTCTGTGGCAGGTTCCAAGGTTGTTTCCTGTTTTCTTCTGGCTTTCAGAGGCCCTCTGTAGCAGGTTCCGAGGTTGTTTCCTATTTTCTTTTTCTTCTGATGTCCATCCTCTTTGCTTTTCAGGATGGGAATTGAACATTTTAGTTAGGGTCCTTTCTTTTGCTTAGTTTGTTTAGATGTACAGATTTTAGTGGGAGGGGGGAGCAGCCTTACCAGGCCATGGTAGAGGACAATGCAGCCACTTTTGATGAGAACTGATAAACTAAGATCAGAAAGGAGAGTAGAACCTCCCCAATCAGTGGACTTGGGGAGTGGCATGCATGCAGAAAGGGGAGGAACGGTGGGATTGGGAGGGGAGGAGGGAGGGGCTTATGGGAGGATACAAAATGAATAAAGTGTAATTAATAAAAAAATTAAAAAAATTAAATCATAGATTTAAAAAAAACTGTTTTATTTGCATTTCTCTAATTGTTAGAATGATAAAGTTTAGAGATACTTTTCAACCATTATTGATTTGTGGTCATTTATTATGTTTCTTTCAGCTCCTCAATACCCAAGAACTTTTTATTAAATTTATTACTATTTATTCATTTTGTATCCGAGCTTACGCCCTCCCTTTTCTCCTCCCATGCTCCTCCCCAACAAAGAATCTCAGTAGAAGAATATCTAATGGCAGAGAAACACTTAAAGAAATGCTCAACATCCTTAGTCATCAGGGAATGCAAATGCAAATGACCCTGAGATTTCACCTTACATCCATCAGAATGGCTAAGTTCAAAATTAAAGTGACAACACTTGCTGGAGAGGATGTGGAGAAAGGGGAACCCTCCTCCATTCCTTGTGAGAATGTTTATTTGTACAACCACTTTGGAAATCAATCTGGCCCTTTCTTAGAAAATTAAGAATAGTGCTACCTTAAGTTCTAGCTACATCACTCCTTGGCATTTATCATATTTTTTAAAATAGTACTTTTTTTCTTTTAGAGTTCCAGGCATTCATACATATTGTGTTGGTCATATCTGTATATCATTACTCTCTTCCAACTCCTCCCTGTTCCATTCTCCTTCCAGTTTCATTTTCCTTTTGTTAACAATAATTAACAATTCCTGAGTCTGGTTTGTGCTGACCATATAGTCCTATGGCCACCTATGAAGGCATAAGAAGCCTTCCTCTAAAGGAGAGTAACCATTTCTCTGTAGACCTCAACAGCCAATTTATCTTCGTTCAAGAATTTTGACTGTCTTGTTCATGTGTAGGTAAAAACAGCTCCTCTTAGCTAACGTATGCAATAGCTATGTTATGTTCAGAATGCATCATAAGTGTTTTACTCTGCTTTGTTGAGGAACCCAGTGTCACCATTAATGATTGGCATCACATACATTGGACTGGATCCCCCCCCATAGCTCCCTGTCCCCTCCCTTCTCAATCCTCCCCCTTATCTACACATGCCCCTCCCCAAGCCTGCTGATAGGAGAGGTCTTCCTCTCCTTCCTTCTGATCCTAGTCTATCAGGTCTCATCAGTAGTGGCTGCATTGTCTTCTTCTGTGACCTGGTAATGCTGCTCCCCCCTCAGGGGGAGGTGATCAAAGAGCAAGCCAATCAGTTCATGTCAGAGACAGTTCCTGTTCCCATTACTATGGAACCCACTTGGACACTGAACTGCCATGTGCTACAACTGTGAAGGTATTCTAGGTTATCTCCATGAACAGTACTTGGTTGGAGAATCAGTCTTAGAAAAGACCCCTGTGCCCAGATTTTTGGGTCTGTTGCTCTCTTTGTGGAGCTCCTCTCTGGAATATGTTATATGAACAGACTCTTAAATAATCTAATATGCATTTTACCTGGGCAGATCATGAAGTGTAAGAAAAAAAAAGAAAAATATTAAAAACCTGAAAGCCATTTTAAGAAGTAAGCTAATCGTGCTTTAGTTTGCGAATTTTTCTGAAATAACTTGAAGAACAGATTATTACCTGTTCTTTCTCTTCAATGAGCATAATGCCAAATCTTTGTTCATGGTAAGGAAAGGAGATGAGGCAAGTATTATGGTTTATTAATTATCTATGGGTTATGAGCAAACCCTTTTTTTTTTTCTAAGACTCCTATCATCGTCTTAAAGTTTCACTACCAAAGATTTGCTCCAATATAGAATTCCATGCTCATTTAGCATGTGATACATTTGGAGCTGCCAGAAGTGATCTACTACACATATAATTTAATTAATGTGCAAATTATTAGGGTTAATGTTTTCGATGGTCCAACCCTACTACTCCTTTCCCTAATACTTCTTTTCTCATTTCCACTTAAACATTTTCCCCAGTATTTCCCCATCATTGAATTTTTAATTTTAATTTATTTTAAATTACAATTTATTTACTTTGTATTTCCCCTCTAGTTCCCTCCCTCCTCTCCTCCTAATCCCTCCCTTCCTCCCCCTTCTCCTTGCATGCCCCTTCCTAAGTCCACTAGAAGGGGAGGGTTTCTTTTTCTTCCTTCTGATCCTAGTCTGTTAGGTCTCATCAGGAGTGGCTGCATTGTCTTCCTCTGTGGCCTGGTAAGGCTGCTCCTGCCTTCAGGGGGAGGTGATCAAAGAGGAGGCCAATCAGTTCATGTCAAAAGCAGTCCCTGTTCCCATTACTATGGAACATACTTGGACACTGAACTGCCATGGGCTACATCTGTGCAGGGGTTCTAGGTTATCTCCATGCATGGTACTTGGTTGGAGTATGAGTCTCAGGAAAGACCCGTGTGCCCAGATTTTTTGGTTCTGTTGCTCTCCTTGTGGACATCCTGTCCTCTCCAGATCTTACTATTTCCCACTTCTTTCATAATATTCCCTGGATTCTGCCCAAAGTTTGGTCATAAGTCTCAACATCTGTTTTGATAGTCTGCAGGGCAGAACCTTTCAGAGGCCCTCTGTGGGAGGCTCCTAACTTGTTTCCTGTTTTCTTCTTCTTCTGATGTCCATCCTCTTTGGCTTTTGGGGTGGAGATTGAACATTTTAGCCAGAGTCTTCCCTCTTGATTAGTTTCTTTAGGTATACAGATTTATTAGGTTTATCCTATGTTATATCTCTATATGAGTGAGTATATACCGTGTGTGTCTTTCTGCTTCTAGGATAGCTCATTCAGGATGATCCTTTCCAGTTCCCACCATTTACCTACAAATTTCATGATTTCCTTGTTTTTCATTGCTGAGTAATATTCCATTGTGTAGATGTACCACTATTTCTGCATCCATTCTTCAGTTGAGGGGCACCTGGGTTTTTTCCAGCTTCTGGCTATTACAAATAAAGCTGCTACAAACATGGTTGAGCAAATGTCCTTGTTGTGTACTTGAGCCTCTTTTGGATATATGCCTAGGAGTGATATGGCTGGATCTAGAGGAAGGGCTATTCCTAGTTGTCTAAGAAATTGCCAGATTGCTTTCCAGAGTGGTTGTACAAGTTTACATTCCTATGAGCAGTGGTGGAGGATTTCCCTTTCTCCACATCCTCACCAGCATGTTTTGTTACTTGAGCTTTTGATCTTGGCTATTCTGATGGGTGTAAGGTGAAATATCAGGGTCGTTTTGATTTGCCTTTCCCTGATGGCTACTGACATTGAACATTTCTGTAAGTGTTTCTTTGCCATTCGATATTCATCTATTGAGAATTCTCTGTTTAGCTCTGTTCTCCAATTTTAAATCGTATTACTTCATTTGTTACTTTTCAACTTCTTTAGTTATTTATGTATACTGGATATTAGCCCTCTGCCAGATAGAGGGTTGGTGAAAATTCTTTCCTAATCTATAGGCATTTGTTTTCTTTTGATAACTGAGTTCTTTGCTTCACAGGGTTTCAGTTTCATTAGGTCCCATTTGTTGATTGTTGCTCTTAGAGCCTGTGTGTTCTGTTCAGGAAGTTGTCTCCTGTACCAAAGAGTTCTAGGGTATTCCCCATTTTTTCTTCTAGCTGCTTTAATGTGTCTGGTTTTATGTTGAGGTTTTTGATCCACTTGGACTTTAGTTTTGTGCAGGGTGATAAATATGGATCTATTTGCATTTTTCTACATGTAGACATCCAGTTGGTTCTTGAACTTTTATGTTGAGTTTTCCCCCCAAATGAATGGTTACCCAATTTGATGATATTTTTGGCTGCAGATTTAACCTGGATTCTCTCACACCCCACTACCCATGGTATTTACTGTCTCATTTAATGACTACTTTGCATAGGTCAGGACAAGCCAGCCCATCTGACCATAACTCATAAACCATGCCTTTGCATTGAGAACTGAAAAGTTTCAGACAGCTTGGGCCATGAAGATGGAGTCACAGACCCAGGTCTTCATATTCCTGCTTCTCTGGATTTCTGGTGAGACATTAAAGAATATTAGAATATCATCAAAATAGTTCATATGCAGAGAAATACCAGTTTATTAGAGTATCTAAGCAATGCCATTAGAAAACACATTTTTTATTCCAACATTTGTATCAGGAACTCTGTGTTTATATTTGTGTACTCATTGTCTATTTCTGAGTGCAGGTGTTGAGGGGAACATTGTGATCACACCAACTCCCACATTCATGCCCACATCTGTAAGAGACAGGATCATTCTAAGTTGCAAGTCCAATCAAAATGTGGGTTGTTTTGTAGCTTGGTACCAACAGAAACCAGGGTAGCCTTCTAAGCCACTAATCTACTCTGCATCCAATCAATACACTGGGGTTCTTGATTGCTTCACAGGGAGTAGATATGGGACAGATTATACTTTCACCATCAGCAGTGTTCAGGCTGAAGATCTGGCAGTTTATTACTGTCATAATGGTTTCAGTACTCTTCCCACTTTCCTTCAGCCTCCAACACAAACCTCTTTGAGAATCTCATCAGCTGCCTATATCATACACCTCTGGGGTATGTATATTTCCCCCTTCTGCCTGATATCTTCTATGCATGGCTAATTGATGCAATGTTCAGTAGAAAATTAATAAAGTGTTGGCTTCCATTCTTTTATAGTTTTGGCAACACAGGTGTGTATAGAGAAAAAGTGAGAAGGTACTTTAAGTTATTTAGAGGTTGTGGTGTTGCACTGAGAGGATACAGTACAAACAAGAAGCTTCAGTGATGTTTACAGTGTCATGGTGGATTTAGATATCTCTACATTAGGCCTTTTGGGTATAATGAATCTGTATAAAAATGGATAGAATTTATAATCATTTACAAAGAATACATGATCATGAGATTACTAGTTTAGATTTACTTATCCACAAGCAATTGGTTACTGACTTGGCCAGTGCTCATCTTGCATTCAATTCGTTCAGAGTTGGCCAAAGTTATTATACAAGCTTCAAAGAATAAATCACTTTATCAACCATAAGCATCCATTCACTATTATGCTTAGACTCTTTGTGCTAATTAATCTTGAAAATATTAGTACACATTTTCTTCTTTACCAGATCTTGGAGTCTTATTGCTATTCAAATACATGTTCATACATCCAACATTAAAAATTACAAAAGGAGCTTGTTAAGAGCCAGAAAGATGCAATGCTCTCTCAGAGCCCCTCAAGAAGAGACAATGAGAATATTAGTTCTGTGTTGTTGTCCAAGGTATTCTTGGCACGTTCCAGTCTGAACATGTGTCTTCTCAGTTCCTCCTTCTGTGCTTCTTCTGCTTGACATCTCATCATTCCTGACCCTTACATCTTCAGGTTTAAGGTTTCAGTTCTTGACAACTGGGCTTTGTCCCCTGAAGGGAGAAAGTGCTAGGCAGTGCTAGGGCAGTTGTGACTGAGGCATCTTGTATTTTCTTTGCTAAGAGTGTCTCATTTAGCTCTCTTCTCACCTTGATCCTGCAACTCTGTTTAAATAGTATAGAAGATGCTACACTTATTATTATTGCTAGACCTAGTCATCAACTTATGCAAGAGTTCCTGATCCAATATTTTTCTTGTGTCTTACTTCCTCCTTCTGTGCTTCTTCCACTTGACATCTCACAATTCCTGACCCTTACATCTTCAGGTTTATGTCAGTGTGAAATTTTTTCTTTCTCTGTTTATTTTTATTGCTAAGTTTGTCTAGTATAGTAGCATTGCCTCGAACCTGTGATCTCTCAGAGTTTGTAGGATATCCTTACAAGACCTTTTTTTTAGGGGCTTCACTGAAAAATCAGGTATTATTTTTATAGTCTTGCTCTATATGTGACTTTGTCTTTTGGCCTTCAATCCTTTAATAATCCTTTCCCATATATTTTGAGTGTTTTGATTACTATGTGTTGTGGAAAATCTTTTTATTCTACTTGGTATTCTGTATGGGTATTGTACATTGCCTGACAGGTATGTCATTGTTTACATTAGAGAAATTTTCTATAACTTTGTTGAAAGTATTTTCTATGCTTTTGACCTGATTGTTTTGTTTCCTTCCAATAGACGATAAACAGGGAAATAGCTCTCAACATATTCCCGTAGGAAATGTGTATGTATATATGATGTTCATCTCTTCTCCAATGCATGTACTTGTGAAACATTGATTTGAAAAAACAAAAACCCAAGAAAGCTAAAACAATTGTATACAATAAAAGAAATGGAGGTGTCACCATTTCTGATTTCAAATAGTATTACAGCATCATACGAGTAAAATTGCATAGCATTTGCATAAAAGACACATTGATCAACGGAATCAAATTGAATACCTAGACATAAATTAATGCTGATATATATATATATGTATATATATACATATATATATGTATATATATATATATTCTTGAAGAAGAAACTCGAAAATACACATTGGAAAACAACATCTTTAATAAATGGTGCAGGTCAAACTGGATGTCTGCATGTAGAAGAATGCAAATAGATCCACACTTATTATCCTGCCCAATACTCAAGTCAGTGTGTCTGAAAGTCCTTATCATAAACCAGATACTGAGCCTGAATGAAGACAAACTGGAAAATAGCCTTCAAAACATTCCCATGGGAGATGATTGTCTGAGTAGAATGGCTATAGCACAGTCAGTAAAATCAACTATTGATAAATGGAACTTCAAGAAGAAAAAAACAATTTTTTAAAGCAAAGAATCATTATCAATTAGTAAGGCAGCTGCCTATAGAGTAGGAAAAGATCCATATCCAACAGAAAACTGATTTATGTCCATCATATGCAAAAAAATTAAGAAATTAGACATCAACAAACCAAGCAGTCTAATTAAAAATGAGGAATAGATCTAAACAAAGAATACTCAATAGAGGAAACTCAAGTGGTTGAGAAACACTAAAAAAAAAAAATGTTCAACATACTTAAACATACTTAGTCATTTGGAAAAAGCAAGCCAAAACTACTTTGAAAGTCTATCTTGCATCTGTCAGAATGGCCAGATCAATAATAGAAGTGACAGTTCATGCTGGTGAGGAATGTAGATGCTGGTGGGAGTGAAACCTTGTATAGACACTGTGGAATTCACTATGATGGTCCTTCAGAAAAATTGGAATTGATCCACCTCAAGAACCAGCTCTAAGACTGTTCGGGATATCCCCAAATGACACTGCATCCCATCACAAGAACATTTTCTGAACCATGTTCTCTGTGGCATTCTTCATAATAGTCAGACTCTGGAAGCAATGTAGATGTCCCTAAACCGATGAATAGACATAGAAATTTTTGTACATTTACGCAATTGAGTATGAATCAGTTATGAAAAAAATGACGGCATGGAACTTGTGGAAGTAGCCAACCAATGTTTCATTTGATTCAAGTCCCACTTCCCAAGAAAGAACCCATACCCATCACTGCCAAGAACTAGACTATACAGCTCACACAATGAGGGTAAAACCAAACACCATCAGTCATAAAAAGTATCAATACAATGACTTTGAATGATATTCTGCTATAATCATAGATCTGTACCTTTTCCACTAATCATCAGAGGGTTTCTCCAGCAATAGATGTGAACAGATGCAGAGAATCACAGCCAGACATTATGCATAGAGAGTTTAATTGGTGGTCTCCATCAAACCCATTTACTCAGATATCAGGGATTTCCAAGAACAGTGTAAGAGCCAGAGTGGGTGGAGAACACCAGGAGGACAATGCCCTGTGAATCAACTAAGCAATGCTCATATGAGTTCACAGAGATCACAAGGGCAAGCATTGGACCTACAAGAGCCTGAGTTATGTCCTTTGTGTATATATTACAGCTTTTAGCTTAGAACTTTTATGTTATTCCTGATATGATAATGAGTGAGTCTGAATTTTGTGTCTGTGCTAGGATCTCTTTTCCTCCTGTTTTGTTCTGATATCGAACTTTTATATGATTGTTTTTGCATCATCTTATTATCATTTATTTTGTGATGTCTGGTTGTTATCTCTTAGAATCCTGTTTTCCTTTATTTAATAAGAGATAGAAAGTGAGTGGATCCTGAGCGGAGGAGCTGCACTGAAGATCTGGGAGGATTAGAGGGATAGGAAAATATAATTAGGATATATTGTCTAGAAAGAGAATGTATTTTCAATAAAAAAAAAAAACTAAAAACAAATAAATAAAGAGAACCCCTGAAATTAGGTTAAGTATAATTTAAATTTGGTCTTTCCTGTTAGATTTCACTCTATAACAAATTCAGGATAAATCCTGCTCATCTCATAGTTGAACAGAAGAAGCATGGAAAGCAGCCCAACCCTAGAGCTTATGTAGTGCCTGCTTTCCTTCCTACTTGATCTCCCCTGGGATCAGGAACATTAGCACCCCTGTGCTAGGCAGCAGGAACCTCATTTTGAGAATGAATGACAATCAGAGTGAAGGCCAGAGTAGAACTGAGCTTTCATTTAAACTATGAAGAGAATGGTCTCCCTGGGAAATGTGCAAATTTTCCAGTGGGCAAAGTAATATGGAGAGACCCAAGAGAGGCACTGGTATAAATTGCTTTCTATCTGTGCATGGGCAGGCGACAGTGGTGAAGCAAGGAGCACTGTAGCTCATTGCTGCCCATGCCTAGGATGTCAGCAGCATCTCAGGTCACAGGCTTGGTGAGAAGATGACATCCATATAGATCTTTGATATTCTGACAGCATGTGGTATATTGATTTCCCTTATCTTGAGTAACAAGTGGCTATTAATATAGTAATTCACCAATCTTGAGTCTAGTACTCTACATGAGTAGGAATGGAGCATGAGGGATCTCATTTCAGGGTTTATCAAAGTCTACAGTGGGTGGCTGTTAGGCAAGATGTATTATTTTTGTTTCTCATCATGGTTCTTTTTATTGAAAGCTGGTATTGGAGACTTCTCCCGATTATATCATGAGTCTTTTGATCTGTTTTTTTGTTTTTTTGTTTTTTTTTTTGTTTTTTTTTGTCTGATTGTATGTTAGAAGGGGTCCTGTGATTTGTTCAGATCCACTGAAATAACCTGCCACTCTAGAGGTCCTCCTTTGTAATATAGCTGCTGAATCCCTTTAGAGAAATGCACCTTGTTGCTTAACAACACACATATTGGGGTTAATGTGTTGACTGCAGAGTCAGGAGTATTTGGGTCAGCAAACTGAGAGTTCTTTCTAGATAACAGCAGAATAAATTTCATTTACTGATCTTGTGCCAGTTGCAGTTATGAAACTGGGTATTATTCAGAACTTACATTTAAAAGTTTTATTTGAAATTTTCATGCATGTGTATATTGGATTTTGAGCATTTCACTCCCATTCCCTTTAATCTTCCTCCCCTATCTCCTGGTGAATAAGTCTTCCCAAAACCATTGTTTTTTCAAGTTGCTGTTCTTTATTTTTTCTTCTGATTATTTCCTGGAATATGGGCTGCACTCTTTAAGAAAATGACTCCCTATGCCCTTACTCTGTCATTTCTTACTTACTCATTGACTTTTAATGAAGGATAAGTCCACATTGGACCCTTCCCCTTGCATGAGGAAATGGTGGTGGGTCAAGTCTGGTGCAAATTGTTACTGTGGCAATTTGTTCATGAGGACAACAGAAAAGCTATTCCCACAAGGCCCTGTCTCACAGCCCTTGTTCACAGTGTCTGGTCTATAGGTGGATTTTGTCTATTCTTCATGAAGGTCCCTGAGATTTGTGGTGGAGACATTCCCTTTGGGATGACTACTCCACAGTGACATGTTGTTTGTACTTTGACCAATTGTGAGCCTCTGTCTTAACCACTTTCTACTGTAAAAAGAGAATTTTAAGATAAATTCTAAGAATAGCATGATTGTATGCACTTAAATAAAAGGACATTTAAAGCAGTTTGATTCCATGTCCATTCAGAAGACAAACAAACAAACAAACAAATGAACTATGCTAACTTTTTCCTTGTCCCCATGATGACCCACACATAGTTTCTCAAACAGATTTGCATTTCTGGTTCTTAACATTGATATCCTTCTGTATGTTTCATATACTGATGGGTAAAACATTCTAAAAGTTCATATGTAGACTCCTCCTCAGTGTGTCAGCCTGCAATACAACCCCCCTTTAGAGCTCAGCCTGTCAGCCAGTGTCTGAAGCAGCAGCTTTCCTAACTCCACACAGAAATGATAATAATCTCCACATTTTCTCCTTTGTGTCAACACAACCTTGACTAAAATGTATCCAGTGAACATTGTCTCACAAGCTCTCATTGCACTCAGCATTAACCTCAACATTCCTGAGAGATTTCCCTAATTAGGCAGTCTCAGTCATATGTTGGCCTTTATGCACAGGCTGTGTTAACTACTTCCACAGGATGAGCTTTCCCAGGCCCTTTTCATTTAATATCTTCTGTTTTAAAGGAACACAGGGTCCCATGCATGGCTAAAGGAATCTTCTTTGCACTTTAGAACTGCCAAATCTCTTCTGTCAGGTCTGCTCTCAAGTACCTGCTTCTGGAGAAGGTATTCCTATCCCCTTATTTCTGTGGCACACCCCACCAGTTCATTCACTTTTTATCTTATTTTCTATCACCTCACCTTTCTTGTCTGACTGACAGTACTAACTACTATCTCTTCAAAGACAAGGAATAGGAAATTTACTTGTAACTTCCTTTGAATGATAACATATGTACATGTTAATGGAACTCTATGCAATGGGAGACAGAAGAGTGTATGTATGTGTGTGTGTATACACACACACACACACACACACACACATATATATGGAAACATAGCTGGACACCATCTCAAATCTATATATATTTGTATATATATTTGAGATGGTGTCCAGCTAGATTGTCTTTGGTCATTAATATTTACTATTTATATATCTTTTAGTTAAGCTGCAGTTAATCAGAATCAGCTGTATAACCAAATCACCACATAGAGACTAGGATATATTTAGCTAACCTAGAACATAATGCTGGGCAATAGTTACTCCATTCTAAATCTCAAGCCCACATAGTTCCTACCTTTCAGGTTCACCCGTTATACTTGCTTTTAGTGATATCTTAGGTCTGGTTCATTTCTCCATGTAGTTTTAAGACTTCCCTCCAGCTTCTCCTGCAGCTTCTCCTCTTCTTCCCTCAAGCTCTTCCCTCTCCCTCCTATTCCTACCTCTCCTCCTGCTGCCTTCCTTTCCTCCCACTCTGAACCAGGATGCCCCACCCTATCCTCTCCATTGCTCTACATTGTGGCTGGTTGTTTTAATTGACATTTTAGAGAACAAATGGCAGCAAGTTTACACAAACTTGAGACAGGTGGTACTTAGAATAAGTATCACAATGCACTGTCTGGATTGAAACCAGATAGTGGAGGAGAGAAATTAGACTTTGAATGAACAAGGGTAAGGTGTATACATTTAAAAAATAATTATACCAATACTGTTGAATAAACTATTTATCATAGGTTGCTGGCATATGCCAGTTTTTCCTCTGCCAGCATCCCAAATTCTCAGATTATAGGCACCCATCACCGACCTGGGCAGAGGTATGATTCAAAACTGCAGCAGGTGGCAAGTTAAGTCTATAATGGTTTAGGAGTAGTATCTTAGGAAGATGGATAGGAATGCCAGCCAAAATATTTTTCATTACATTCTTTGCCACCACCAGCCATCCTGCTATAAAACTTAAAGAGATTGGGAGTGATTTTAAGTTATGGCCCCATCTGTATATTATAAATTGTGAGATTCTAGATACACTATTGATTTGTGCATAAAATAAAACATTGTAACAGAGTTTGGAACTAACATTGTTTCCACTGGTTACCTCTAGGAGGAGCTATGAACTGTAGGTTTCATCTGGGGGAGACCAGAGAGGAGTAGTTTGTGTGGGAAACTGGTGGAAGTAGAGATCCTCCCTGGCCATGTCTGCAGCATAAAGAGTCACCATCAGCTGCAAAATCAGTGGTTACTACACAGCTCTCACAATCAGCTGTTTAGCCTGATTCCACCAAGAGCAGAGAAAGGCTACTCATTTGTTCACCTTGGTAACTCCCAGGCATTTTGACTGTTCCTGGATCTAGGACAGAGTTCAGTTTCAGCATCATCAGCGTTCAGACTGAAGAGGTGACAGTTTTTTACTGCGAAGGCTGTTGCAGTTTCCTCCTCAGTGCATTAGCCTGCAATACAGACATCTTTAGAGCTCAGCCTGACAGCCAGTGTCTGAACCAGAAAACTTCTTATTTCTACACAGCCTGGTAAGCACTTTCCTCTCTGTCTAAGGATCAGTGAGCCTTATCTCACTAAACTAGACTTGAAAGTCTAGGAGCTCATTCAAAGGCCATTATGTCTTTTAATCTTTTATGGGAGATACTACTTTGAGTCAAGATTAAGTAATTATTTTCCAATACTTTGCCTATCTTGATAGCATGATTTCAAAAGCTATTTGGCACAAAATATTCTCATTTTCATAGTTCATTAGCAGAATAAGTAGTTTAGAAATAATTAATATTGTTCTTTTCATATTAATAATCCATATTCTTTAAATAGATAATCTTTAAATTCCAGTAATGACCTTATTATTTTTATTCATTGTACTTCTGATTTTACCTAGGAATCAATTTTACATATATATAAAATCCAGATTTCCTTCTCTTTCTTTCCATCCTCTCCTTCTTTCCTTTTTCTCACCTACTCTTCTACTTTTTCCTTCTTTCTTTACTTTCTTCTTTCCCTGTTTCTTTCTGCTGTTGTTGGTCATGATATTGTTTCCTCAGGATTGTAATGAAAGGTTTTCTAGTATTATTTCTATTAAGCTCACTTGTTTCAAATGTTTTTGGTTTTTAATAGAAGCCTGTCATGAGTGTATCTTGATATTTGCAGACTGGGAACTTTAAGTTGGTCCTTGAGCTTCTATGTTTACTTTTTTCCCTAGTGATTGGTTATTCGCTTTGATCATAATTTTGTCTGTAGATTTGTCTGGATTTTCTCACAACCCATTGCCCTGGCTATTTACTTTTTTATTTGATTACTACTTTGCATAGGTCCCTATAAGCCAGCCCAGTTGCTCATATTTTATAAACCAGGCCTTTGCAGTGAGAAATGAAAAGCATCAGACAGTCTGGGCCACAAAGATGGAGGCACAGACCCAGATCTTCGTATTTCTGCTCCTTTGGATGTCTGGTGAGACATTAAATAGTATTAGAATATCATGAAAATAATTCATTTATAGAGAAACAGCTATTTACTATAGGAATCAAATTTTATTCAGGCAATGCCATTAGGAAAGGCATTTTTTATCCCAATATTTTTATCAGGAACTCTTTGTGTGTATGCGTGTATACTCATTCTGTATTTCTGGTTACAGGTGCTGAGGGGAATATTGTGATGACCCAGTCTTCTGAATTTATGTCCACATCTGTAGGAGACAGGATCTCCCTAAGCTGCAAGTCCAGTCAGAGTGTGGGTAATGTTGTAGCTTGGTACCAACAGAAACCAGGGCAGTCTCCTAAACTGCTAATCTATGGTGCATCCAATAGATACACTGGGGTCCCTGATCGCTTCACAGGCAGTGGATATGGGACAGATTTCACTCTCAGCATCAGCAGTGTGCAGGCTGAAGATCTGGCAGTTTATTACTGTCAGCAGGCTATTAATACTCCTCCCACAGTGCTTCAGCCTCCAACACAAACCTCCTTGAGAGTCTCACCAGCTGCCTGCACCACACACAGTCCTGGCCCTGCACACTTCCCTTTCTGCCTGAGATCTGCTATGCATGACTAATTGTTGCAACCTTTAGTAGAAAGTTAATAAAGTGATGGCCTCCATTCTTCCATAGTGTTTGCAACACAGGCGCTTATTGATAAAAAGTGAGAAGCTAAGTTAAGAGATTGAGAAGTTGTGGTGTTGCACTGAGAGGCTACAGTACATGCTAGAAGCATCAGTGAAGTGTACAGTGTCATGGTGGCTTTAGATATCTCTTTGTTATGCCTTCAGGATATGATCAATCTGTATAAAAATAAGATTGAATTTCAAATCTTTTACAGATAATATATCATCATGAGATTATTAGTTTAGATTAAGAATCCTCAAGCTTTGTTAAATAAAATCTGTCAAGAAAATTTTCCATTTCATTTAGATTTTCAAATTTTGTGGTTTATAGGCTTTTGAAATAAGACCAAATGATTCTTTGAATTTTTTCAATGCATGTCATTATGTCTTCGTTCTGTTTTTTATTTTGCTAATTTGGATAGCTTCTCTATGACTGTTAGATAGTTTGGCTAAAGGTTTGTCTATCTTGTTGATTTCTCAAAGACCCAGCTCTTTGTTTCATTGATTCTTTGAATTATGTTTTTTCATACAATAAACAGTTTATTGCTGCAATAATAGAAGGCTGAATAAATATAAAAGACCTGGGTTGTATTATCAGCATACAGAAAGATGAGGAACTCTAGGCAACTGCTCATGTGCTATTCTTTGCTATATAAGTTGTGCCTACTGTGTATATGCATCTGATTTTAATTTATTTATTTCAGCTTTTTCACTTTGTATCTCAGCTATGTCCCCCTTTCTCGTCCCCTCCAAATCCCACTCTCCTTTTCTCTTCTCCTCCGATGCCCCTCCCTCAGTCCACTGATAGGTTTGGACTTCCTCCCCTTCCATCTGACTGAAGCCTATCAGGTCTCATCAGGACTGGCTGCAATGACTTACTCTGAGGCCTGGTAAGGCTGCTCTCCCCTCAATGGGAGGTGATCAAATAGCCAGCCACTGAATTCATGTCAGAGTCAGCCCCTGTTCTTCTTACTAGGGAACCCACTTAGAGACTGATCTCCCATGGGCTACATCTGTGCAGGGGTTTAAAGTTATCTCCATGCATGGTCTTTTATTGGAATGCCAGTCTCAGAAAAGACCCCTGGTCTCAGATTTTTTGGTCCTGTTGTTCTGCACTTTTTCTTCAAACAGGTTTACCGTGTCTGGTGTTACGTTGAGGTCTTTGATACATTAGGACTTTAGTTTTGTGTGGGGTGATAAATAAGAATCTATTTGCATTTTTCTACATGTGGATATCCAGTTAGAGCATCACCATTTGTTGAAGATGCTATCCGGTTTCTATTGTATGGTTTGGGCATCTCAGTCCAAAATCAGGTGTCCATTGGTGTGTGGGTTTATTTCTGGGTCTTCAATTCCATTGATCCACCATTCTTTTTCTCTACCAGTACCTCGCAGTTTTATTTAGTTGGTCTATATTATTGCTTGAGATCAGAAATAGTTATACCTCCAAAATGTCTTTTATTGTACAGATTTGTTTTAGCTCTTCTGGTATTTTGTTTTTGCACATGAAGTGAACAATTTTTTGTTCAAGGTCTGTTAAGAATTGCCTTTGCCAAGTGGATCAAAGACCTCAACATAAATCTAGACACACTAAATCGGTTAGAAGAAAAATTGGGAAAAAGCCGAGAACTCATTGGCATAGCAAATACATTCTTGAACAGAACACCAACAGCATGGGCTCTAAGATC
Organism: Psammomys obesus; assembly: GCF_907164565.1. Lineage (NCBI taxonomy): Eukaryota > Metazoa > Chordata > Mammalia > Rodentia > Muridae > Psammomys > Psammomys obesus. The sequence goes on from NW_026596018.1 coordinate 131,438, forward strand.
TACAATTCATAAATGGGATCTCATGAAACTGAAAATCTTCTATAAAGCAAAGGACACTGTCGTCAGAACCAAATGGCATCCTGCAGACTGGGAAAGGATCTTCACCAACCCTATATCTGACAGAGGTCTAATATCCAGAATATATAAAGAACTAAAGAATTTAAGAAAAGCAACAAATCAAGTAATCCAATTTAAAAATTGGGTAAAGAGCCAAATAGGGAAATCTTTGTAGAAGAATATAGAATGGCAGAGAAACACTTAAAGAAATGTTCAACATCTTTAGTCATCAGGGAAATGCAAATCAAACAACCCTGAGATTTCACCTTATACCCAACAAAATGGCTAAGATCAAAAACTCACATGACAATGTATGCTGGAGAGGAATGTAAACTTACACAACCACTTTGGAAATCAATCTGGCACTTTCTCAGACAATAAGGAATAGAGCTTCTTCAAGATACACTGAGGTGCTTAGAATAAAGTAAATTCTTTTGTGTTTGGGTGTAAAGTTCTGTAGATGTTGGTTAGGTCCATTTGATTCATGACCTCTGTTAGAGACATTGTTTCTTTTTTTTAAATTTCTGTTTTGTTGACCTGTCCTTTGCTGAGAGGTGGGTGAAGTCTCCCACTATTAATATGTGGTAATCTATGTTTGGTTTACGTTTTATTAATGTTTCTTTTACAAATGTGGGTGCCCTTGTATTTGGGGCCTAGATGTTCAGGATTGTGATGTCTTCCTGGTGGAATTTTCTCTTGATGAGTATGAAGTCCTTCCCCATCTCTTTTTATTAATTTTGGGTGGAAGTCTATTATATCAGATATTAGAATGGCTACTCCCACTTGTTTCTTGTGTTCATTTGCTTGGAAAAATGTCTTCCATCTCTTTACTTTCAGACAATGTCTATCTTTGTGACTTAGGTGTGTTTCTTCTATGCAACAAATTTTTGGGTGTTTTTTTATGCATCCATTCTGTTAGTTTGTGTCTTTTTATTGGAGAATTGAGTCCATTGATGTTGATAGAGATTAAAGACCAGTGGCTGTGAGATCCTTTGATTTTGATGATAGCTATGGTAGTTAGTTTGTGAGGTTGGTTACTTTTTGTTTTGCTGTCGTGAGGTTAATTTTTTCCTGTGTTTTCTTGAAAGTAGTTAGTTAGTTTTCTTGGATTGTATTTTTTATTCTAGTGTCTTCTGTAATGTTGGATTTGTGTGTAGTTATTGTTGAAATTTGTTTTTGTCATTGAATATCTTGTTTTCTCCATCTATGAGAACTGAAAGTTCGTGCTGACATCTGTGTTCTCTTAGGTTCTGCATGATATCTGTCCAGGTCCTTCTGGCTTTCATAGTCTCTCTTGAGAAGTCAATTGTGATTCTGATGGGTTTGCCATTATGTTACTTGGCTTTTTTCCCTTGCAGCTTTTAGGTTTTTTTTTTTTTTTTTTTCTGTATACTTACTGTTTTGATTATTATGTTGAGGGAGGATTTTCTTTTCTGGTCTAATTTATTAGGTCTTCTGAGGCCTCTTGTATTGTTATTGGCCTCTCCTTTAAGTTGTGGAAATTTTCTTCATTGATTTTGTTGAAAATATTTTCTGGGTCTTGGTGGAGGGAATCTTCTTTTTCCTCTATTCCTATTATTCTTATGTTTTGTCTTTTCATATTGTCTTGGATTTCTTGGATGGTCTGTGTCAAGAATTTTTTAGATTTAACATTTTCTTTGACAGATACATCAATTTCTTTCATTGTATCTTCCACACCTGAGATTCTTTCTTCCATCTCTTGTAGTCTATTGGTTATGCTTACCTCTGTAGTTCCTGTTTTCTTCCCTAAGTTCTTTCTCTCCACAATTTCCTCCATTTGTCTTTTCTTTAAATTTTTCAATTCTGTCTTCAGGACTTGAGCTGTTTTGTTGATTTCCTTCACCTGTCTGACTGTATTTTCCTGTTTTTCCTTCAATTCCTTCAGCTGTTTGTTTCAACAATCCTCTGTTTCTATTATTTTTTTCAGTGATTTAAGTATTTCCTCTTTAATAGCCAGAAACTGTTTGGCTTCAACTTTCTGTATTTCTTTATGGATTACCATAATCAGTTTGTCTTTACCTTCCTCTGTTTCTTTACTGATGGCCATAATCTGTTTGACTTTATCTTCCTTAGTTCTTTACACATTTTATTAGTTTCCTCTATTATCCTTTTCATAAGCATGGATGTTAGGTCATCTTCTTGAATTTCTGTTATGCTGTGGTATCCAGGGCTGCCTGCCCCTCGTTAACTGGCTTCTGGAGATGCTATATTGCTCTGTCTTCCATTGGTTTATCTTTTACACTGGCCTCTACCCATTGGATTATTTTAGGTATTGGGTGTTAGTTTCTGGTGGTTCCTGGCATCCTGTGGTGGAGAGAAACCCCTTGGCACTAAGATTTTTTTTTTTTTTCCTGAAGGAAGCCTCCTCAGCTTTTTGGGTTTGGTCACTGAATGGCTGGTGTTTTTCAGGAATTGCCACAGCTGAACTCAAGTATACAGACCTGAGTGGTAACTGTGGTCCTTGTTAGTCAAAGGGCTCTCTTCTCACCTGAAGAAGTCTTGGAGACAGCTGCCCTGCTTCTGCATTTTTTAAATTTAGTGAGCTGCTGCTGTAACCTGGGTGTCCCGTGGTTTGGTCAGTTTTGTTAGGGAAAACTGGTTGCCCCTTGGAGCAGTATCTGTAGGTTGATCTCCGGGATCCTAGGCTTCTACAAGTGTGAGGTTGGGGCTCTGAGCCTCAGTACCCAAGTGGTAGTCAGTGGCAGGTGACCACTGCTCTCATGCATGTAGCTGGAGGCTAGAGTCAGGAGCTTGTGGATAGCCAGAACTTTTCCAGAGCTAGGTGTCCTGAGGTAGGCTAGATGTTTCCCCCACTGTGGGTTTTTCTCCCAAAAGGAAGGCCCAGTCTGTGGTGTTTGGGGTGGCACATAGAGCTTGCAGGCACTGGCAGGTGGTGGCTCTAAGCCTGTGGTGACTGGGCCGGAGCCTGAGACCTTTTCCCAAGAACTTTCCCTTGTGTGCTGGTGGTGGTATGATGGGGGGCTTGGCTGAGTGCTTCAAGCTGTCTCCCTCCCTGTGGGGTTTCTCCTGACAGGGACTCCCAGGAGAACTATGCCCTGGGGCACATAATTCTGTCTTTGATGGATAGTCAGGCGCAGCAGGTCTTTGGGCTGACAGCATGTGCCTGCTGGTCTGTGGGACCTTTTACAGGGATATACTGGGTGACCTGGAGTCAGTCCCATTTACTTCATTCCCTGTGGGGTTTTCTCTTGACATAGAAACCCAGTCTCTGATGCCCTGGGGTGCACAGTTCTGTCTGTGATGCAGAGTTGGGCTTGCAGCAGGTCTATGGGCTGGTAGCTCAAGCCCAGCTCAGGGCTAGCTGGCGGGTGTGCCTGCAGGTCTGAGGCACCTTTTCCATTGATAGACTGGTTGACCTAAGGTCAGTCCCGTTTCTTTCCTTCCCTGTGGTTTTTCTCACTACTGGGACTCCCAGTCTCTTTTTGTTTTTGTGCCCACTGTTTAGCCTGGGAAGGTGATGAGGACACACAGAGGTGTGGCTCTGGTCTGGCGACCTAGTGTCTGCATGACCCATTCCAGGTTCTGGCTGGGTGACCTGAGAGTGGACCCTACTGATTCCCACACCATGGAGTTTCCTCTCACCTGGGAAACATGATCGCTGGTGTTTTAAAGCCCAGAGTTCAGTCTCTTGGTCGCTGTACTGACATTGCTGTCCTGCTCCTCAGAAGCAATGTCCTCCTGGAGCTGCCATCTTGGATCCCCTCCACTTGAATTTATTTTAATCATGATTTTGAGAGGCACACTTATCAGAGGCTTTCTCAGAAACCCTGATGAAAGGACAAAGATAAAGCTAGTTTTGTGTCCTTGTCCAGAGTAGGCTTTGCAAGGTCCAGTCTGGTTCTGGGGCTTCGGACACTAAAGAGTTAAAGTTTTCAGTTCTTTTTTTTAATTAAATTTTTATTATTTTATATTAATTTTAGTTTATTTACTTTGTATCCCAGCTGTAGCCCCCTCCCTCATTCCCTCTCTATCCCACCCTCCCTCCCTCATCTCCTTCTTTCCCCTTTCTAAGTCCACTGATAAGAGAGGAATTCTTCCCCTTCCTTATGACCATAGCTAATCAGGTCTCTTCAGAACTGGCTGCAATGTCTTCCTCTGTGGCCTAGCAAGGCGGCATTTCCCTTGGGGATGGGGAGGTCAAAGAGTCAGTCACTGAGTTCATGTCAGAGACAGTCCCTGTTCCCCTTACCAGGGAACCCACTTGGATACTGAGCTGCAATGGGCTCCATCCGAGCAGGGGTTCTAGGTTATATCCATGAATGGTCCTTGGTGGTAGAGTCATTCTCAGAAAAGACCACTGTGTTCAGATATATTTGGTCCTTGTGGAGCTTCTGTCTTCTCCACATCTTACTAATTCCCCCTTCTTTCATATGCTTCCCTGCACTCTGCCCAAGGTTTGGTTATGAGTCTCAGCATCTTTGATATACCGCTATGTAGAGTCTTTCAGAGGCCTTCTGTAGTAGACTCCTGTCCTGTTTTTTTCTCCTACTTCCAATGTCCTTCCCATTTGTCTTTCTAAGTGAGGATTGATCATCATATCCCTAGGCATATATCCAAAAGATGCTCAAGTACACAACAAGGACATTTGCTCAACCATGTTCGTAGCAGCTTTATTCATAAGAGCCAGAAACTGCAAACAAGGTGTCCCTCAGTGGAGGAATGGATACAGAAACTGTGGTACATTTACACAATGGAATACTAATCAGCACTTAAAAAAAAAGGAAATCATGAAATTTGCATGCAAATGGTGGGATCTAGAAAAGATCATCCTGTGTGAGGTATCCCAGAGGCAGAAAGGCACACACAGTATACACTTGCTTATTAGTGGATACTAGACCTATAAGTTAGGATAAACATACTAAAATCTGTACACTTAATGAAGGCAAACAAGAAGGTTTCAATTCGTGTGATCTGGGCTTTCCCCTCTGAAGGGCTATACTATTTCATGGTATTAAATTTAATAAATGTTCTTTAAATTTTTTTACTGTTATTATATATTACAATTTATTCATTTTGTATCCTGTGTCCCCCTCCCTTGTCTCCTCCCAATCTCACCCTTCCTCCTTCTTCTCTTCCTATGCCCTTCCCCTAGTCCAATGATAATAAATATTCTAAGAATAAAAAATATTTACTATGAAGTTTCATGGTATTCAATAATAAAAATGCTATAAAATAAAATATAAGTTATTTTAATAAAACATATATAAATAATAAATCTATTTTAAATAAATACATATGTAAATATAAACATTGAGATGACTATATGTTTACAGAATAATATCTAAAAGGCTTTTAAAAGTTCTGATAGTCTAAGTAAGTTTTTTAAAGTCCTAAAGAAGCTAAAGAACAATGATATCCTTAGGCAAGGTGCTTAATCCTCATTCAGGTCTGCTTTTCTGTGTTACTTGGTTTTTTTCCTTTGCATTTTAAAAATATTCTTTTTTTTCTGCATGTTTAGTGCTTTGATTATTATGTGACAAGGAGAATTTCTCTTCTAGTTACAACCTATTTGGTGTTCTATCTGTTTCTTGTAACTTTATATCTACCTCTTTCTTTAGGCTAGGAAAATTTTCTTCTATATTTTTTTTTCCATGTTTCTTTTCTTTTCATAAATTCTTATAAATTTTATCACATTTTAGTTAATTAATTAGTGTGTGTGTGTGTGTGTGTGAGTGTGTGTATGAGTGTGTGTATGAGTGTGTAGTTGCATGTGATTGTGGAGGTCATAGGACAGCATTGAATTGCTCCTCAATTTCTTCCATGTGAGTTCTGCTGATCAAACTCAGGTCTGACATCTGGCTTGATGGCAAGTGACTTACCTTTTGAGCAATCTTCTGCTCCTTAAAATTCTTTGTTGATCTATACTCTTTGTACTCAAGTGTCAGCAAAGCAATGTCTTTCAAGTATCATATACTTTGACAATATCCACTAACTTTCCTCATTTTCCCTTCCTATTCTGCTGTTATATTTTCCTGCCCTTGTGTCTCTTCTATTTTTAACTAACACACACACACACACATACACACACAGCTTAGATAACATTACATAACTTTATGCATGTAGCATCTGACATTCACACCAGACACAATATATGGAAATCGTCTTATATCTCCACTTCATAAAATATTTCCATCCTCACTTTCAAAATGATCTTTAAGCTTTAGGTGCAAGAGTTTTGTGTTGTAGGCCTGTCACCTGTGACTAGACTCCTGAAATTTGCCTTTTGATAAGTGGTAGGTTTTCTGTAAAAGTCTCCATATACTTCAAAGAGAAATTTCCTTGGTAAGAAGTGATAATTGCAGTTTTCTGTGGGTATAAACAACAATAATAAAATATAGTCAGAAATTATATGGGTTTTTTTTTTTTTGTTGTTGTTGTTGTGGGACATTTAGGTTGTTTCCAGCTTTGGGCTGTTATGAATAAATCTACTATGAGCACAAAATATTTTCTTCATACAAGATGTGCAGGGACAAAGATGGAGCAAAAACTGAAAAATGGCCAACTTAAGACTAGCTATACTTGAGAATGAGGCCATGGGGTGAGAACCAGTCCCTAGTAATGTTACTCTGCTATGCTTGTAGACAGGAGCCTAACTTAACTCCCCTGAGAGACTTTACAGATGCAGAGACCCACAATCCAACATTAGACATTGCTCTGTGAGTCCAATGGACAAAATGAGAGAATGCCCAATGGAGCCAGAGTGGTAAAAGACTCTATAGGAAGAACTAACTACAGTCAACTAACATGGACAATGAGTGCTCACAGACTGAACCATTAACTAAAGAGCATGCATGGACTGGTTCTAGGTCCTTGCATATATGTAGCAGATGCACAGGTTTGTCTTCATGTGGTTCTTCCAACAACTGGAGCAAGGGCTGTCTCTGACTCTGATGCTTGTCTTTGGATCTTGCTCCTTTAACTTGGATACCATATCTGGCCTCAATGAGAGAGGATGTGACTAATTAAGCAGCAACTTAGTGTGCCATGGTGGGTTGGTTCCCATGGGGGACTTCCTCATTCTCTGAGGTAAAGTGGAAGGAAAGATGTGAGAGAATGGTGAGCATACATTGAGGGGCTGTGAGGAGAGGAGGATTGCAGTGTGTGTGTGTGCGCGCACACACACACACACACATACATATATATGTTAGATGGGCTGTTTGATGGGCTATGGATGTTAAGGAGAAGGTTATCAGCTTAAATAGGAAAATTTCGCAGGGACATATGTAGGTTTTATAGGTGTTTTTAGATAGATACTCAATTATTTGTTTTCTTATGACTTTCTCTCAGACACCATCTGAGAGTAATGTTACTCTCAGATCTCCTTTTATATTTTCTCACTCCTCATCTAGCTAAAGCACCTGTTGATTTTTTTCCCTGGAAGATATATGTATTTATATATTTGAGTACTCTGTCTGCATGTATGCATGCCAGAATATTAAAAAGGATACCATTATAGATTGTTGTGAGTTGCCACGTGTTGGCTGAAAATTGAACTCAGAACCTCTGGAAATGCATATAGTGCTCTAAACCACAGATATATCTCTCCAGCTCCTACTTTTACCCTCATAGTTTCTGCACTTACTCTGGGTCATATACTTGAATGTTCATTTGGAGCTAGGAGCTTCCAATGAGAGGGAACCTGTGCCATTTGTCTTTCTCTCTGTAGGTTACCTCCATCAATGTGATCTTTACTAGTTCCTTCCATTATCTTCCAAAGACATTTTTCTTTACAGCTGAATAATATTACATAGTGTGTATGTGTGACATTGTATTTATCCATGTGAAGAGTTAAATGATATTCAGGTTATTTCCAGTGAACATGACTGAGCAAGTATCTGTGGAGCTTTGTATTGAGAGCATTATTTGGGCATATGGAAGGAACAGAATAGGTGGGTCATACGGTAGAGTTATTCAGTAGCTTTATTTGGTTATCTCTACTGATTTCAAGAGTGAGTAGACTAGTTTGCAAGCCCTGTGACAATTGGTGAGGGTTCCCTTTTCCCATATTCTCTCCAATATTTGAGGTCAGTTGTTTCATTGGTCATTGTCACTCTGACTGGGGTAAGATGAAATCTCAAAACTGTTTTGATTTGCATTTCTTTGATTTGGTAGGCATGACAAAATTTAAAGATACTTTTTAGCCATTATTGATTTGTAGTCTTTTATTATGTTTATTTCAGCTCCTCAGTGCTCAAGATCCTTTTATAAAATTCATTACTATTTATCCACTTTGTATCATAGCTGTAGCCCTGTCCATTTTCTCCTCCCATGCCCCTCCCACATAAAGAATTCTCAATAGAAGAATATCTAATGGCAGAGAAACACTTGAAGAAATGTTCAACATCCTTAGTCATAAGGGAAATGCAAATCAAAATGACCTTGAGATTTTACCTTACATCCATCAGATGGCTCAGTTCAAAACTAAAGTGACAACACATGCTGGAGAGGACGTGGAGAAAGGGGAACCCTCCTCCATTCCCTGTGGGAATGTAAATTTGTACAACCACTTTGGAAATCAATCTGGCCCTTTCTTAGAAAATTAGGAATAGTGCTACGTCAAAATCCAGCTATACCACTCCTTTGCCTTTATCATTTTTTAAAAATAGTACTTTTTTTCCTTGAGAGTTCCAGGCATTCATACATATTGTATTGATCATATCTGAACACCACTACTCTCTTCCAACTACACCTGTTCAATTCTCCTTCCAGTTTCATTTCCCTTTTTTTATTATTAACAATTTTCCCAATCTGGTTAGTGTTGCCCATATAACCATGTGGCCACAAGTGAAGACATAAAAAGCCTTCCTTCAAAAAAGAGTGACCATCTCTCAGTAGACATGAACTGCCAATTTATCATCTTACAAGAATTTTGAGTGTCTTAATCATGTGCAGGTGAAAATACCTCCTCCTAGCTAATGTATGTAATAGCCATGTTTTGTTCAGAATGCACCATAATTTTTTTACTCTGCTATAAAGTAAAATGAGATTATGAAATTTTAAAATGGGTGGATGAAATGAAAAAAAAAAATTGCTGAGTCCATCAAGATCCCAGAAAACAAACCACATATGTATTCTCTCACATGAGGGTCAGAGCTTCAAAGCTTCTATATTCTGTGTTATCTGGAAGCACATGTAGCTTCTAGGAAACTAGAACTGTGCTTTTGGTGGGGCATCCATTTAGGGAAGAAAAAGAATAGCATATAAGTTAAATGAAAGTAGAAAAAAAGAATGGTTGAGGCAGAAGGGCTCTAGTAAGTATTAGAGGGAAGCAATGGGGCAATGAAGGGACAGACAAAGGCTTAACCCAAGCAAAGTATAGATGGAGAAGCTACTTGGAAACCTTTGATCAAAGGTAAAAAATATGAGGATACATCATGTGATATAAAAAATCAAGGATGGGTAAATACTGGGAGGTAAATGTTTAAGTGGAAATGAGTAAAGAAATATTAGGGAAACAAGTACTACAGTTGGTCATCAAAAACATTAACCCTAATAGTGTGTACATTAATTACAATATATGTAAAACTGGAGTTTTCAAGATTTATTGAGCAAGAGTGCTCTCATACAACATGGTTTGTTAAAGAAGAATCTCAGTGATAGGAATGGGTTACCTCCCTACAAATTACTGTCGCAGACTGTGCCTGAACAGCAAGCAGCTGGTGGAACCTCAGAACTGGCTTACAGTGTCTGGTAGGCCTGTAAGCCGCAGCTCGGCTGCCTCTGAGTCGCCAGATCCCCTGCATTTGCAACCTGAGGGTGCCTCCCCTTGTATCTTCCACTTGAGGCACCAGTGCTCCCTCAGCTACCACCTGAGACACTTGAGCCCTGCCCTTCAAGGTATCCACCCCTGAAATACCTTCTGAAACACCCACCCCAGCATGGCTGACTGCTTCCAAAACACCAGCACCTATTTGTGTTTCCCTAGACCTCTCTTGTCATCATGAATAGTACTCCAGACACCAGAGACAGGAAGATCCAGTCATAGGTCGAGGTTCAAGGAACAAACAACTAACGGATGGGCAACCAGATGGCTAAAGGCCAGTGTAAGAACACAATTCACGAAAACTAGGACATCATGGCTCCGTCAGAAATTTTAAAAAACAATGAATATTCTAATGCAGCTGAAACACAGGAAAATGAGCTCATATCTATGATTATGCAGTTATTAGGGGCATATAAATAAGAAACAAATAAATGCCTCAAAGAGATACAAAAAATACACCCAAATGAATAGAGGCCATCAAGAACATACAGGAAACCACAATCAAACACATGAAGGAAATGTATAAAACAATTCACGAACTGAAAATAGAATTAGAATAAATACAGAAAAGAAAACTAGAAAACCCCTGAACATGGAAAATTTAGAGAAGAGATCAGAAACTACAGAGGTAAGCATCAAAAGAAGTATCAAGACATGGAGGAGAGAATCTCAGGTGATGAAGATACCACTGAAGAAATCGACACATCTCTCAAAGCAAATATTAAGTCAGAAAAGTTCCTGACACAAAACATCCAAAAAATCAAGGGCACTATGAAAAGACATAAAAAGATGAAAAAAGAAGATTCCAGACTCCAGTTCCAGAAAATATTTTAAAGAAAGTTATGTAAGAAAATTTCCTTAACCTAAAAAAAGAGATGCATACAAAAAGCTTACAGAACATACACACGGGAGGCTTAAGGAATATTAAATACACTAGACCAGAAGAGAAATTCCTTCCATCACATAATAATCAAAACACTAAATATACAGAACAAAGAAAGATTATTAAAATTGGCAAAGTAAAAGATCAAGTAACATGTAAAGGTAGACTTACCAGAATCATATCTGACTTCTCAAAAGAGATTGTGAAAGACATAAGGACCTGGGCAGATGTCATGCAGAAACTAATAGACCACAGATGCCAAGTCAGATGAATATACCCAGCAAAACTTTCAGTCACAATAGATGGAGAAAACAAGATGTTCCATCACAAACTAAATTTAAACAATATCTATGAACCAACACAGCTGTACAGAAGATAGAATAAAGGAAACTTCAAACCAACGAGGTCAAATACATCCAAGAATACAGAGGCTATAGATAACTTCACAACAGCAAAACCAAAAGAACACAAGCACACAAACATACTATCACTGCCAACTCCACAATAAAAGGAAGTAACACCCATTGGTCACTAATATCTATCAACATCAATAGACTCAACTCTTTAATAAAAAGACACAGGCTAACAGAATGGTTGCAGAAACAGATTTCAACATTGTGTTGCATTCAAGAAACACAGATAGATAACAAAGATCAATACTACCTCAGACTAAAGGGCTGGAAAAGTTTTTCCAAGCAAACGGGCCCAAGAAGCAAGTTGGAGTTGCCATGGTAATATCTAATAGAATAGACTTTCAACAAAAATTAATTAAAAGAGATGGAGATGGGCAGTTCATTCCCATTAAGGAAAAAATCCACCGAGAAGACATCAAAATCCTGAACATCTATGCCCCAAATAGAAGGGCACCCACATTCAAATAACAAACATTCCGCTCTCTGTCCAAGGAACAGTGAGCCTTGCTATACTCAACTAGAATTGAAAGTCTAGGAGAGCATTCAAGGGCCAACATGTCCTTTAATCTTTTATGGGAGATACTACTTTGAGTCAAGATCAAATATTTATTTCCCACTACTTTTGCCCTTCTTGATAGCGTGATTTTAATGGTGATTTGACAAAAAATATTCTCATTTTTATGGCTGTGTTCATTAGCAGAATAAGTAGTTTGGGAACAATTAAAAATTTTCTTTTCATATTTATCATCCATATTATTTTTGTTTATTTATTATTTATTTATTTTTATTAATTACAATTTATTCACTTTGTATGCCCCCATAAGCCTCACCCTCCTCCCCTCCGGATCCCACCCTCTCTCCCCCTTCTTCACGCATGCCCTTCCCAAAGTCCACTGATAGGGGAGGTCCTCTTCTCCTTCCTTCTGATCTTAGTCTATCAGATCACATCAGAAGTGGCTGCATTGTCATCTTCTGTGGCCTGGTAAGGCTGTTCGCCCCTCAGGGGGAGGTGATCAAAGAGCAGGCCAATCAGATTATGTCAGAGGCAGTCCCTCTTCCCATTACTATGTAACCCACTTGGACACTGAACTGTCGTGTGCTAAATCTGTGCAGGGGTTCTAGGTTATCTCCATGAATATTCGTTAGTAGGAGTATGAGTCTCTCAGAAGTTCCCTGTGTTCAAATTGTCTGGTTCTGTTACTCTCCTTGTGTGGTTCCCTTCCTCTCCAGCTCTTACTATTTCCCGCTTCTTACATAAGATTCCATGCCCTCTGCCCAACAGTTGGCCATAAGTCTCAGCATCTGCTTAGATAATCTGCAGGGCAGAGGTTTTCAGGGGCCCTCTGTGGCAGGTTTCTAGGTTGTTTCCTGTTTTCTTCTTCTTCTGATTTCCAACCTCTTTGCCTTTCAGGATGGGGATTGAGCATTTTAGTCAGGGTACTCTCTCTTGATTAGTTTCTTTAGAGGAACAGTTTTTAGTAGGTTTATCCTATGTTATATGTCTATATGAGCGAGTATATACCATGTGTGTCTTTCTGCTTCTGGGACAGCTCACTCAGGATGATCCTTTCTAGGTCCCACCATTTAACTGAAAATTTCATGATTTCCTTATTTTTCATTGCTGAGTAATACTCCATTGTGTAGATGTTCCACAATTTCTGCATCCATTCTCCAGTTGAGGGGCCTCTAGGATGTTTCCGGCTTCTGGCTATTACAAATAAAGCTGCTACAAACATAGTTGAGTAAATGTCCTCATTGTGTACTTGAGCCTCTTTTGACTATATGCCTAGGAGTGGTATGGCTGGATCTTGAGGAAGCACTATTCCTAGCTGTCTTAGAAAGTGCCAGATTGCTTTCCAGAGTGGTTGTACAAGTTTACATTCCCACCAGAAGTGGAGGAGAGTTCCCCTTTCTCCACAACTTCTCCAGTTGTCACTTCAGTTTTTCATCTTGGCCATTCTGATGGGTGTAAGGTGAAATCTCAAGGTCATTTTCACTTGCATTTCCCTAATGGCTAATGACATTGAGCATTTCTTTAAGTGTTTCTCTGCCATTCGATATTCCTCTACAGAGAATTATCTGCTTAGCTCTGTTCCCCGTTTTTTAATTGGATTACTTGGTTTGCTGTTATTCAGGTTCTTTAGTTCTTTATATATACTGTATATTAATCCTCTGTCAGATAGAGAGTTGGTGAAGATTCTTTCCCAATCTGTAGGCAGTCGTTTTGTTTTGATGACAGTGTCCTTTGATTTACAGAAGTTTTTCAGTTTCATGAGGTCCAATATATTTTTTTGTTGCTCTTAGAGCCTGTGCTGTTGGTGTTCTGTTCAGGAAATTGTCTCCTGTGCCAATGAATTTAACATTCTACCCCACTTTTTTTTGCAACTGATTTAATATTTCTGGTTTTATGTTGAGGTCTTTGATCCACTTGGACTTTAGTTTTGTGCAGTGTGATAAGTATGGATCTATTTGCATTTTTCTACATGTAGACATCCAGTTAGACCAGCACCATTTGTTGAAGATGCTATCTTTTCTCCATTGTATGGTTTTGGCATCTTTGTCAAAGATCAGGTGTCCATTAGTGTGTGAGTTTACTTCTGGGTCCTCTGTTCAGTTCCATTGATCCACCATTCTGTTTCTATGCCAATACCATGTAGTTTTTATAACTGTTGCTCTTTAGTACAGCTTAAGATCAGGTTGGAGATACCTCCAGAAGATCTTTTATTGTAGAGGATTGTTTTAGCAATTCTGACTTTTTTGTTATTCCATATGAAGCTGAGAATTTTTCTTTCCAGGTCTGTAAAGAATTGTGTTGATAATTTGCTGGGAATTGCATTGAATCTGTAGATTGCTTTTGGTAAGATGGCCATTTTTACTATGTTAATCCTGCCAAGCCATGAGCATGGGAGAACTTTCCATCTTCTGATATCTTCTTCTAATTCTTCCTTCAAAGACTTTAAATTTTTTTCATACACGTCTTTGACTTGCTTGGTTAGGGTTACACCAAGGTACTTTATGTCATTTGTGGCTATTGTGAATGGTGTTGTTTCCCTAATTTCTTTCTCAGCCCTTTTGTCTTTTGTATACAGGAGGGCTGCTGATTTTTTGAATTAATTTTGTATCTGGCCACTTGGCTGAAGGTGTTTATCAGCTGTAAGAGTTCCCTGGTAGAGTTTTTGGGGTCACTCACGTATAATATCATAACATCTGCAAATAATGATAATTTGAGTTCTTCCTTTCTAATTTGTATAACCTTGATCTCCTTCAATTGTCTTATTGCTCTAGCAAGGACTTCCAGAACTATGTTGAAGAGATATGGAGAGAGTGGGCAGGCATGTCTTGTACCCGATTTCAGTGGGATTGCTTTAAGTTTCTCTCCATTCATTTTGATGTTGGCTATAGGCTTGCAGTATATCACCTTTACTATGTTTAGATATGTGCCTTGTATCCCTGATCTCTCCAATACTTTAAATATGAATGGATGTTGGATTTTGTCAAATGCTTTTCCAGCATCAAGGGAGATTATCCTGTGTTTTTTTTTTCTTTCAGTTTGTTAATATGGTGGAGCACATTGATGGATTTCTGTATATTGAACTATACTTGCATGCCTGGGATGAAGCCTACTTGGTCAAATTGGATGATATCTTTAATGTGTTCTTGTGTTCGGTTTGCAAGTAGTTTTTGAGTATTTTTGCATCAATGTTCATAAAGAAGATTGGTCTGAAATTCTCTTTCTTTGTTGGGTCTTTGTGTGCTTTAGGTACCAAGGTGAATGTGGTTTCATAAAATGAATTTGGTAATTTTCCTTCTGTTTCTACTTTGTGGAATAGTTTGAAGATAACTGGAGTTACTTCTTCTTTGAAGGTCTGGTAGAATTCTGCACAAAAACCATCTGGTCCTGGGCTTTTTTTTGGATGGGAGACTTTCGATGACTGCTTCTATTTTCTTGGGATATACAGGACTATTTAATTGATTTATCTAGTCCTGATTCAGCTTTGGTAAGTCTAATCAATCAAGAAAATTGTCCACTTCATTTAGGTTTTCAAATTTTGTGGCATAAAGAGTTTTGAAATAATTCCTAATGATTATTTGGATTTCCTCAGTGTCTGTAGTTATGTCTCCCTTTTCGTTTCTGATTTGTTGATTTGGATGGTGTCTCTCTGCCTTTAGATAGCTTGGCTAAGGGTTTGTCTATCTTGTTGATTTCCTCAAAGAACCAGCTTTTGGTTTTATTGATTCTTTGAATTGTTTTATTTGTTTCTAATTGATTGTTTTCAGCCCTGTGTTTGATTATTTCCAGCTGTTTACTTTTTTTTGGTGTGTCTGCTTCTTCTTTTTCTAGGGATTTTAAGTGAACCATTAAGTTGCTTGAATGAGCTGTCTCAAATTTTTTTTTTGAAGGCACTTAGTGCTATGAACTTTCCTCTTAGCACTGCTTTCATTGTGTCCCATAATTAGGGTATGTTGTGTCTTCATTTTCATTGAGTTTTAGGAAGACTTTAATTTCTATCTTTATTTGTTTCCTAACTCAGCTGTCATTTATTAGCAAGTTGTTCAGTTTCCGTGTGTGCATAGGCTTATTTCTACTTCTGCTTTTGTTGAGGTCCAGCTTTATGCCATGGTGATCAGATAGGATACCAGTGATTATTTCAATCTTTTATCTGTTGAGGCTTGCTTTGTGACCAACCATAGAGTCTATTTTGGAGAAGTTTCCATGAGGGGATAAGAAGAAGGTAATTTCTTTTGTGTTTGGTTCTGGGGCCAGTGGAGCAGAGTCGAACGGTTCTTGAGTTGGGCGTGAGGATTAAAATTAATAAAATAAACACACAGCACACAGGAAACTTTTTAAAGGTCCAGACTCGACAGCCAGGGCAAAAGGCAGACTACTGCAGCAAGCAGCGTCAGCAGCAAGCCTCAAGTCTCTGCCTGCCTCCTCTGTCTCCAGCCTTCTTTTCTGTCTCCAGCTGTCTTTTTTTCCAGCCTTCCCTCTCCTTAACTGTCAGCCTGTCTTTTTATTGTAGAGTTTCTGAGCCAGAGTAGAAACATCTCAGAACAATAGGTTAATTTGCACAAGGAGCTAGAGGAAGAGGTGTGACCCTCACAAGCTATCCCACCTGCTGTCACAAACAAAAGGAGATGGACTTGCGAATTCTCTGCCATTAGTAAAGGCCTGCTGAAAGTCATCTCTCTACCGAGATTTAAATATCAAAGCTGGCCACTTGGAGTCAAGGCTCCTGACAGTTTGGTGTAAAGTTCTGTAAATATCTGTTAGGTCCTTTTGATTCATGACCTCTGTTAGAGACATTGTTTCTTTGCTTAATTTCTGTCTTGTTGACCTGTCCTTTGTTGAGAGTGTGGTGGTGAAGTCACCCACTATTAATGTGTGGGGGTCTATGTGTGGTTTAAGTTTTATCAATGTCTCTTTTACAATTGTGGGTGCCTTGTATTTGGGGCATAGGTATGGCATGTGATATCTTCTTGTTGGAATTTTCCCTTGATGAGTATGAAATGTCCTTTCCCATCTCTTTTGATTAATTTTGGTTGAAAGTCTATTTTATCACCTATTAGAATGGCTACTCCTGCTTGCTTCTTGGGTCCATTTGCTTGGAAAGCCACACTCCAACCCTTTACCCTCAGGTAATGTCTATCTTTGTGACTTAGCTGTATTTCTTGTATGCAACAGATTGCTGGATTTTGTTTACGCATCCATTCTGTTAGTCTGTGTCTTTTTATTGGAGAATTGAGTCCATTGATGTTGAGAGAGATTAATGACAAGTGGCTGGTAGATCCTTTGATTTTGATGTTGGCTGTGGTCATAAATTTGTGTGCTTGGTTGCTTTTTGTTTTACTGTAGTGAGTTTAATTATTTCCTGTGTTTTCTTGAAAGTACCTAGTTTTCTTGGGTCATATTCTCCCTTCTAATGTCTTCTGTAACGCTGGATTTGTGTGTAGGCATTGTTGAAATATGTTTTTGTCATTGAATATCTTGTTTTCTCCGTCTATAAGGACTGAGAGTTTTGCTGGGTATAGTAGCCTGGGCTGACCTCTGTGTTCTTGCAGGGTCTGCATGATATCTGTCCAGGTCGTTCTGGCTTTCATAGTCTCTGTTGAAAAGTCAGTTGTGTTTCTAATAGGTTTGCCATTATATGTTACTTGCAGATTTTACTGGGAAGGTGATCGGGGCACGCAGGGGTGTGGCTCTGGTCCCGCGACCCAGCGCCTGCCAGAACATGGATCTCTTCAGTGTTCTGGCTGGGTGGCCTGAGCATGGACCCGACCTGTTCCCACACTGTGGGGGTTTCCTCTCACCTGGGAAACACAACAGCTGTTGTTTTAGGGCCCAGAGTTCAATCTCTTGGTCACTATACGGAAAATGTTGTCCTGATCATCAGATGCAGTGTTCTCATGACGCCGCCATCTTAGCCCCCACATCCTTATTCTTTAAATAGATAATCTTTAAATGATCTTACTTTATGGAACTTCTGATATTACCTATGAATATATATTACCTTTATATAAAACTTGTTTGTGTCTGAGTTATTTAGTAAAACTGAATGTACTCACAGAAATCACAAGCAATTATTTTACATAAATATGCACTTGACCTATGTAGGAATACATCAAAATTGTGGCAGACACTGAATAAGTAAACGATGAAACTGATACACATTCATCTGTCTAAATCCAACAGATTCCATGTGTTCTGCATATGGACAGAACACACATGGAAAGCAGCAGAGCCCCAGAGAACATCTGCCAACTTACCCTGCTTGTCATCCTATACTTGATGACAAATTAACTGTCCTGGCCTATACTCATTACACATAATGTTGAACTTTATGAAAGCAATCTTCTTTCAAGTTTATGCTACACAACCCTAGTTATACCCAGTACTAATGAAATTTTATGTCAAATTGACATAAACTAGAATCATCTGAGAAAAGACAAACCTCAATTGAGAAAATGCTTTAGTACTACTGGATATTGAGCAAGCCTGTCAGAAATTTTCTTAATTACAAATTGATGGGGGAAGATTCAGTCCATTGAATTTAATTCCAGCCACTGATGGTGACCCTGGATTCTGCAACAGAGCAACCTGAGCAAGCCATGAGGAGGAATCCAATAAGCAGCACTCCTCAATGGCCTCTGCTCAGCTTCTGCCTCTGGGTTCCTTTTCTGTTTGAATCCCAGCCCTGACTTCCCTCAATGGTGGACTGTTACCTGTAAGTTTAAGAAGAATACATTTTCCCATATTTTTAAGTTGCTTTTTGTCATGATGTTTTATCATAGCAATAGTAATCCTAAAGAAGACAGACTCTTTACCCTTATTTTTCTCTCTGTTCCATGTTTCATTTACCACAGGTCTCTTTCCTCACTTTGTTCCCCTTCTATACCCCCACTACAATTGTGTTCATGTTAATATAATTATGTTTAAAATATAAAATTCATAAATGAGAGGCTACATATATGTTGTTATTCAGCCATATGTCCACGTCTGCCTCTCTCTCATGGATCACAAACCGCTCTGAATTCTCCCTATCTGCTCACAAATGTAGAGTGATCTGGAAACCTCACTCTGTACTTTTTACAAGAGAAACAAATGCTCTTAATTACTGATCTGGCACTCTACACCTAAAGCTTTCTGTTTTGATGTTTATTCTTCTTTATCTTCTCCAATACTTCTCTTCACATTTCACATCCCTCCCCAATCCAGATTTCTCTCTTCTTCTCTCCACCCTCTTCTTTCCTTCCTTTCTCTCACCACCTCTACTCCTTTCTCCTGTTTTTTTTCTGCTTTTGTTGATCTGAATATTTATTGTTTACTCAGGATTGTGATCAAAGATTTTTCCAGTATTAGTTCTGTAAAATTCATTTGCTATAAAGGGTTTTGATATTTTTTATAAAAGTCTCTCATGAGCACATCTCCATATTTTTGGTTTGCGAGCTCTAAGTTGGTCCTTGAGCTTCTATGTAGACTTTTTACCCCAAGAGGTTGTTTACTTGCTTTGATATTTTTGGCTGTAGATTTAACCTGGATTCTCTCACACCACAGTATCCAAGCTATTTACTTTCTCATTTGATGACTAGTTTGCATAGGTCCCTAAAAGCCTGCCCAGCTGCCTATCATTTATAAACCTGGCCTTTGCAGTGAGAATTGAAATGCATCAGAGAAGCAGGAGCACCAAGATGGATTCACAGCCCCAGATCGTCATATTCCTGTTCTTCTGGATATCTGGTGAGACATTAAAGAGTATCAGAATGTCATTAAAACAGTTCATTTGTAGAGAAACACCTATTTACTACAGGAATCCAATAGTATGCAGGCAATGCCATTAGGGAAGGCATTTGATCCCAAAATTTGCATCAGGAACTCTTTGTGTGTATATGTGTATTCTCATTGTCTATTTCTGATTGCAGGTGCCCAGGGTAACATTGTGATGACCCAGTCTCCCAAAGTCATGTCAACATCTGTAGGAGACAGGATCACCCTAACCTGCAAGTCAAGTCAGAATGTGGATAACTATGTAGCTTGGTACCAACAAAAATCAAGGCAGCCTCCTAAAGTGCTAATCTCCTACGCATCCAATCAGCACACTGGGTTCCCTGATTGCTTCACAGGCAGTGGATCTGGGACAGATTTCACTCTCAGCATCAGCAGTGTGCAGGGTGAAGCCCTGGCAGTTTACTACTGTCAGCAGCATTATGACTATCCTCCCACAGTGCTTCATCTTCCATCACAAACATCCTTGAGAGTCTCACCACCTGCCTGCAGCACACAGCCATTGGCCTGCACACTTCCGCCTTCTGCTTGAGATCTGTTATGCATGATCTATCCTTCAGTAGAAAGTTAATAAAGTGATGGCCTCCATTCTTCCATAGTGTTTGTAGCTCAGGTGCTTATTGATAAAAAGTGAGACTCTAACTGAAAGGATTTAGAAGGTTTGGTGTTTCACTGAGAGGATACATTGAAAGGAGGAAACAACAGTGAAGTTTATAATGTTATGTTGGGTTTAGATATCTCCATGTTAAGCCTTTATGCTATAATGAATCTGTATAAAATTTGATAGAATTTCAAATCATTTACAAAGAATACAGAATCATCAGATTATTAGTTTAGATTAAGAATCCACAAGCAATTGGTTTTTGACCTAGGCCATGGTCATCTTGCATTCAAGTCCTTCAGAGTTGTCCAAAGATTTATTATACAAGCTGTAAGGTTTAAATCCCTTTAAAAACTTTCAGCATTCATTCAGTGTAATGCTTAGAGGATTTTTGCTGATTAGTCTTTGTAAATATTTGGACACATTTGCTGGTTTATGGGATCTTGGAGTCTTTTATAGATTCAAATACATCTACATACATAAGGCATTATAAATTAAAAAAAAAACAAACATGGTGCACTTTGAGAGATAAATAGAACCAATGCTCTCTCTGAGGCCCTCAGGAAAGCACAAAGAGAGTATATGTGTATTTGTTCTGTGTTGTTGTCCAAGGTATTTTTGGCAAGGTCCAGTCTGAACATGGAGCCTGAGCGTTGAAGGGGTTAAGGTTTCAGTCCTTGAGAAGTGGACTTTTTCCTCTGAACGGCAGTTGTGACTGAGTTTTCCTGTATTTTCTTTGCCAACAGTGTCTGATTTAGCTCTCTTCTCACATAGATCCAAAACCTCAATTCAATATTATAGTAGATGTTATACTTATTAATAACCTTCCTTGACATAGGCATTAACTCTTGGAAGCCTTCCTGGTTCCAACTTTCCCTTTTATTTTCTTAATTCTTCCTCCTGTGCTTCTTCCACTTGACATCTCATCATTCCTTATTCTTATGACTGCAGGTTCATGTCATTGTGGAGTGTTTTTCTTCCTGTGTCCGTTGTTATTGATAGATTTGTTGAGTACAATAGTGTTGGTTGGAACCTGTGGTCTCTCAGAGTTTGCAGAATATCCTTACAGGACCTTTGTTTTAAGGGCTTCACTGAGAAATAAAATGTTATTTTAATGGTCCTGCTCTATATGTGACTTTGTCTTTTCTCCTTAAATTCTTTCATAACCCACCCCTCCATATGCTGCATGTTATGATGGCTATGTATTGTGAAAAATTCTTTTCTGTTTCAGTTTATTTGGTATTCTGTCTGAGTCTTGTATATTGCTTGACAGGAATATCATTGTTTAGAATAGAGGAATATTCTTCTATGTTTTTGTTGAAAATATTTTCTGTGCTTTTGACCTGATTGCTTTCTTTCCTTATCCCCACTATTCATAGGGTTGGTCTTTTGATAGTGTATCAGATTTTCTTCATGTTTTGTGTCTGGATATTATTTTAGACATAGTGGTTTCTTTGAGAAAATTATTTTATCTATCTTGTTTTCAAGACTTGAAATTCTCTCTTCCTTGTTTTGTATTCTGATGGTGAGTCTCAACTCATTTTCTAAATTTAAATTTATTTTTATAAGTATTCACTTTTCATCACAGTTGTAAACCCTCCCTGTCTCTTCTTAATCCCACCTGCCCTTGCTCTTTTTCCCTATTCTCTTCTATTTCTCAGAAAGAGAGAGACCCTACCATTTGACCCCAGTCTATCAAGTCCCATTAAGACTGCCTGCATCTTTTTCTCTGTGGTCTGGCAATGTCCCCTATCAATGGGAAGTGATCAAAGAGCAGGCTACAGAGTCCATGTCAGAGAGAGCCTCTGCTCCCCTTACAAGGGACCCACATGGAGACAGACATGCCCATAGGCTACTTCTGAGAAGGTGTTCTATGTCCTCTTTATGCATTGTCCTTGGTTGGTGCATCAGTCTCTGTGGGCCACCTTGGACTCAGATTTTTTCATGTTGTTGGTCTTTTTATGGAGCTCCTGTCCATTCTGGTTCCTTCAATTCCTCCACTCTTTCCTATGACTTCCTGCCCTGTGACCAAAGTGGCTGTGAGTCTTAGCATATGCTTCAATCCCATGCTGGGTGGAGTCCTTCAGAGGACATTTATGACAGGCTCCTATCCTGTTTCCTGTCTTCAACCATTTCCAGTGTCTATTATATTTGCCATCCTGGATGAGAATTAAGCATCCTCCCTAGGATCCTCCTTGTCATTTAGCTCTTTAGGTCTGTGTATTATATTATGATTATCTAGTATTTTGTTTTCCTTTCTTTCTTTTCTATGTATATGTGTATATTTGTATTATTTCTTTTTTCTATGCATGTATGCATTTATTTATTTCAATTTATTCATTATATATACAATTGAAGCTCCTTCACTCAAGTCCTCCCAGTCCCACCCTCCCTTTCTCTTCAAGCATATACCCTTCTTCCAGTCTACTCAAAGGGAGAGTTCTCCTCCTCTGCCATCTCCACATACTTATGAAATCTTATCAGGACTGTCTGGATCCACATTCTTGAGGGCCTAATAAGGCTACATCATGAGGGACAAATGATCAAAGAACAGGCAATGGAGTTCATGTCAGAGGCAGCCCCTGTTCCCCTTACTTTGGAACCCAGATGGAGACTGAGCTACCAATCAGTTACATCTTAGCAGGGGATATTTGTCCTCCTCACGTATAGTTCTTGGTTAGTTCATCAGTCTCTGAAGGACACCCTGGGCTCAGGATTTTTAGCTTTGTTGGTGTCCTTGAAGGGCTCCTGTCCCTCTGTGTGCTTCTCTCCCCTACTTGTTCCATTAGAATCCCTGCTCTCTGCCCAAAGTTTGGCTGTGATTCTGAGCATCAGCTTCAATCCCTGTTGGGTGGAGCCTTTCAGAGGACCTCCATCCTATTCCCTCTCTTCCAGCGTTTTTGTTGTTTATCCTGTTTGCCATTCTGAGTGAGATTTAAGCATCTTCCCTCTGGCCTTGCTTGTTGTTTACTTTTTTGAGATCTGTATTTTGGTATGGCTATCTTATATTATTTGGTTAGTATACACTTGTAAGTGAGTGTGCTCCATGTATTTCTTTCTGTTTCTGTGTTGCCTTACTCTTGGTGATCTTTTCTATTTCCATCCATTTGTCTGCAAATTTCATGATTTCCTTGTTTTTAATAGCTGAATAGTATTCCATTGTGTAAATGTGCCACAATTTTTGTGTCCATTTCTCCATTGAGGGACATCTAGCTTGTTTCCAGATTCTGGGTATTACAAGTCAAGATTCTATGAACATAGTTTAGTAAATGTCTTTGTTGTATGGTGGGGCATCTTTTGGGTTTATGCCCAGGAGTTCTATAGCTGGATCCTGAAGTAGTGCTGTTCCAAAATTTCTGAGAAAGAGCCAGATTTATTTGCAAAGTGGTTGTACAAGTTTACACTTCTACCAGCAATGGAGGAGTGCTTTCCTTTCTCCAAGTCCTCTCCAGCATGTGTTGTCACTTGTGTTTTGATCTTAGCCATTCTGATCTATGGTCAGATGGAATCTCAGAGACGTTTTGATTTGCATACACCTGATAACCTGGGATGTTTGGCATTTCTTTATGTATTTCTCCACCATTTGATATTACACTGTTGAGAATTCTCTACTTAGTAATGTACCCCTTTTTCAATTTGGATTATTTAGTTTGTTGGTGTCTAACTTCTTGAATTCTTTATAAATGCTTGATATTAGTCCTTTGTCAGATGTAGGATTGGTGAAGATCTTTCCCCAGTGTGTAGGCTACTGTTTTATTCTGTTGACAGTGTCCTTTGCTTCACAAAACTTTTCAGGTTCAGGAGATCTTATTTATTAATTGATGATTATAGAGTCTGAGCTGCTGGTGTTCTGTTCAGGAGCTTGTCTCCTGTGCCAGTGAGTTTGAGGCTCTTCCCCACTTTTGCTTCCGCCACATTTAGTTTGTCTAGTTTTATGTTGATCCACTTGCCCTTTAATTTTGTGCAGGGTGATAGCTATGGGTCTATTTGCCTTTTTCTACATGTAGACATTCAGTTAGACCAGCACCATTTTTTTGAAGATGCAATCTTTTTTTCCCCATTGTATGGTTTTGGCATCTTTGTCAAAAATCAGTTGTCTATAGGTGTTTGCGTTTATTTCTGGGTGTTTGATTCAATTCCATTAACCCACCAATCTGTTTCTATGTCAGTATGATACAGTTTTTATTTCTGTTGCTCTATTACACAGCTTGAGATCAAGGATGGAGATACCTCCAGAAGATCTTTAATTGTAGAGGGTTGTTTAGCTAGTCTGTTTCATTTCCATATAATGTTCAGAATTTTTCTTTCAAGGTCTGTAAAGAATTATGTTGGTAAATTGTGTTGGTATTGTATTGAATCTGTAGAGTGGTTTTGGTAAGATGGTTATTTTTCCTGCGTTAATCATACTGAGCCATGAGTATAGTGGATCTTTCCAACTTCTTTTATCTTCTTTAATTTCTTTTCAGAGAATTGAAGCTTTTTCCCCCCCCATACAAGTCTTTTACTTGCTTAGAGTTACACCAGCATACATTGTATTTTTTGTGGGTATTTTGAAGAGTATTATTTCCGCATTTTTTTCTCTGCCCATTTTTCTTTTGTATACAGAAAGGCTACTGATTCTTTTGAGCCAATTTTCTGTCCAGCCACTTTTCTGCAGGTGTTTATCATCTGTAGGAATTCGCTGGTAGAATCTTTGGGTCACTCATGTATACTATGATATCATATGCAAATAGTGATACTTTGATTTCTTCCTTTTTTATTTGAATCCCCATGATCGTCTTTAATTGTCTTAAAGCTATAGCAAGGAATTCAAGTACTATGTTGAAGAGATATGATGGTAGTTGGCAGCATTGCCTTATTTCTGATATCTATAGGATTGATTTAAGTTTCTCTCCATTTCATTTAATGTTGGCTATAGGCTTGCTGTATTTTGCCTTTACTATGTTTCTATGTGCCTTGTATCCCTGATCTCTTCAAGACTCTAGACATGAATGGGTGTTGGAATTTTCAAATGATTTTTTAAATATTCATATTCAATAACCCTTAACTTTTTTCAGCTGTATCTCCTTCCCTCATTCCTTCTCAATCCCACCCTCCTTCCTTCATCTTCTTCCTGCCCCTCTCAAAGTCCACTGATAGGGGAGGTCCTCCTCCCCTTCCATCTGACTCTAGCTCATCAGGTCTCACCAGGACTGGCTGCAATGTCCTCCTCTGTGGCCTAGATAGGTTGTTCCTCCCACGGGTGGTGAGGAGGTCAAAAAGTCTGCCACTGAGTTCATGTCAGAGACAATCCCTGTTTCCCTTACTAGGGAAACCCACTTGGATGCTGAGCTGCCATGGGCTACATCTGAGCAGGGGATCTAGGTTATATCCATTCATGATCCTTTGTTTGAGAATCAGTCTCAGACAAGTGCCTTTGCCCAGATATATTTGGTCCTTGTGGAGTTCCTGTCTTCTCCAAGTCTCACTGACTCCCTCTTCTTTCATAGGATTCCCTGCACTCTGCCCAAAGATTTGCCATGAGTCTCAGCATCTGCTTTGATACACTGCTAGGCAGACTCATTCTGAGGCCCTTTATGATAGGCTCCTGTCCTGATTTTTGTTTTCTTCTACTTCCAATATCCATCCCATTTGTCTTTGTAAGTGAGGATTGATCATCTTATCCTGGGTCCTCCTTCTTGTTTATCTTCTTTAGGTGTAGAGATTGTAGTATGTTTATCCTATCTTATAGGTCTAGTATCCACTTATAAGTGAGTATATTCCATGTGTGCCTATCTTTCTGCTTCTCACTCAGGATGGTCTTTTCTAGATCCCCCCATTTGCCTGCAAATTTCATATTTCCTTGTTTGTAATTGCTGAGTAGCATTCCATTGTATAAATGTACCACAATTTCTGTATCCATTCCTCTGTTGAGGGACATCTGGGTTGATTCTAGGTTCTGACTATTAAGAATAAAGCTGCTAGAAACATGGTTGAACAAATGTCCTGGTGTACTTGAGCATATTTTGGATATATACTTAGGAGTGGTATGCTGGATCTTGAGGATGTACTATACCTAATTGTCTAGAATGCACCAGATTGATTTCCAAAGTGGTTGTACAAGTTTACATTCCCACCAGCAATGGAGGAGTGTTCCTCTTTCTCCAAGACCTCTCCAGCATGTGTTGTCCGCTTGAGTTTTTTTTTTTTAATTTTTTATTAATTACACTTTATTCATTTTGTATCCTCCCATAAGCCCCTCCCTCCTCCCCTCCCGATCCCACCCTTCCTCCCCTTTCTGCATGCATGCCACTCCCCAAGTCCACTGATAGGGGAGGTTCTCCTCTTCTTTCTGATCTTAGTCTATCAGTTCTCATCAAAAGTGGCTGCATTGTTGATCTTATATATTTTGATGTGTGTATGGTGAAATCTCAGGGTAATTTTGATTTGTATGTCCCAGATGACTAGACGTTGAGCATTTCTTTAAGTGTTTCTCTGCCATTCTTTATTCCTCTACAGAGAATTCTCTTTTTAGCTCCATACCCCATTTTTTAATTGGATTAATTGATTTGTTGCTTCTTAACTTCTTTATTGCTTAATGTATTTTGGATATTAGCCCTCTGTCGGATATAGGGTTGGTGAAGGTCCTTTCCCAGTCTGTAAGCTGTTGTTTTGTTCTGAGGACAGTGGGTTTTGCTTTTCACAGAAGCTTTTCAGTTTCATGAGATTCCACTTATTTTTTCTAAATATTTTATTTATTTTTAAATAATTTTATACATTCACTTGTATCCCAGCTGTAGCCCTCTCCCTCTTTCCCAACCAATCCTTCCCTCCCGCCCTCCCTCATCTCCTCCCTCTCCCCTTCCAAGTCCACTGAGAGAGTGTATCCTCCTCTCCTTTGGTCTGGCTTTAGCTTATCAGGTATCTTCAGGATGTCTTTATCTGTGGCCTAGCAATGCTGGTCCTCCTTCAGGGAGGAGGGGAAACTCATGAGTTCATGTCAGAAACAATTCCTGTCCCCCTTACTAGAGAACCCACTTGGATACTGAGCTACCATGGGCTATGTCTGAACAGGGGTTGTAGGTTATATCCATGCATGGTTCTTGGTTGGATAAACAGTCTCATAGAAGACCCCTCAGATATATTTGGACCTTGTGGGGCTTCCTGTCCCTTATAGGATATACTAATTCCTCCCTCCTTCATATGATTCCCTACAATCTTCCGAAGGTTTGGTTATAAGTCTTAATATCTGCTTTGATACACTGCTAGGTAGAGTCTTTCAGGTGCCTTCTGTGGTAGGCTACTGTCCTGTTACTTGTTTTCTCCTATTTCCAATGTCCATCCCCTTTGTCTTTCTAGATGAGGATTGATCACCTTACCCCTGGACCTCTGTATTGTTTATCTTCTTTAGGTGTACATGTTTTAATATGTTTATCCTATCTTATAGGTTTCTATATGTGAGGATATACCATGTGTGTCTTTCTGCTTTTGGGATGCCTCACTCAGGATGTTTTTTTTTTTCTAGATTTTTTTCACACCATTTTCCTGCAAAATTCATGATTTCCTTGTTTTTAATTGCTGAGTAGTATTCCATTATGTAAAAACAAGACAATTTCTGTATCCATTCCTCCATTGATGGACATCTGGGTTGTTTCCAGGTTCTGGCTATTACAAATAAAGCTGCTACAAACATGGTTGAGCAAATGTCCTTGTTGTGTACTTGAACATCTTTTGGATATATGCCTAGGAGTGGAATATCTGGATCTTGAGGTAACACTATTTCTAATTGTCTGAGAAAGCGCCAGATTGATTTCCAGAGTGGTTGTACCAGTTGTCATTCCCACCAGCAATGGAGGAGTGTTCCCCTTTCTCCACAACCTCTCCAGCATGTGTTGTCACTTGAGTTTTTGATCTTGGCCATTCTCATGGGTGTGAGGTGAAATCTCAGGGTTGTTTTGATTAGCATTTCCCTAATGGCTAATGAGGTTGAGCATTTCTTTAAGTGCTTCTCTGTCATTTGATATTCCTCTACAGAGAGTTCTCTGTTTAGCTCTGTTCCTCACTTTTTAAGTGGATTACTTGGTTTGCTGCTTTTCAGCTTCTTTAGTTCTTTATATATACTGGATATGAGTCCTCTGTCAGATAAAGGGTTGGTGACGATTCTTTCCCAATCTGTAGGCAGTCGCTTTGTTTTGATACAGTGTCCTTTGCTTTGCAGAAGCTTTTCAGTTTGATGAGGTCCCATTTATTAATTGTTGCTCTTAGAGCCTGTGCTGTTGGTGTTCTGTTCAGGAAGTTTTCTCCTGTACCAATGAGTTCTAGTGTGTCTGGTTTTATGTTGAGGTCTTTGATCCACTTGGACTTGAGTTTTGTGCACGGTGATAAATATACAAGGTTATAATATCTGCATTTTTCTACATGTAGACATCTAATTCGACAAGCACCATTTGTTAAAAATGCTATCTTTTTTTCTATTGCATGGTTTTGGCTTCTTTGTCAAAAATCAAGGGTCCATAAGTGTGTGGTTTTATTTTTGGTTCTTCTATTTGTTTCCATTGATCCACCAGTTTGTTTCTATGCCAGTACCATGCAGTTTTTACTACTGTTGCTCTCTAGTACAGTTTGAGATCAGGGATGTAGATACCTCCAGAAGATATTTTATTGAAGAGAATTGATTTAGCAATTCTGTGTTTCTTGTTATTCCATAAGAAGTTGAGAATTTTTCTTTCAAGTTATGTAAAGAATTGTGTTGGTAATTTGATGAGAATTGCATTGAATCTCTATTTTTTAATTTAATTTAATTTTATTAATCATATTTTATTCACTTTGTATTCCCCCATAAGCACCTACCTCCTCCCCCCATCCCACCCTCCCTCCTCTTTCTTCACGCATGCCCCTCCCCATGTCCATTGATAGGAGAGGTCCTCCTCTCCTTCCTTCTTATCTTATCAGATCACATCAGAAGTTTCTGCATTGTCATCTTCTGTGGCCTGGTAAAGCTGATTCCCACTCAGGGGGAGATGATCAAAGAGCAGGCCAATCAGATTATATCAGAGGCTGTCCCTCTTCCCATTCCCAAGTGGGTTCCCATGTAACCCACTTGGACACTAAACTGCCATGGACTATATCTGTACAGGGGTTCTAGGTTATCTCCATACCTGGTAATTTGTTGGAGTATGAGTCTCTGGGAAGACCCCTGTCTTCAAATTTTCTGGTTCTGTTGCTCTCCTTGTGGGGTTCCTGTCCTCTCCACCTTTTGCTATTTCCTACTTCTTACATAAGATTCCATGCCCTCTGCCCAACAGTTGGCCATAAGTCTCAGCATCTGTTTTAATAGTCTGCAGGGCAGAGCCTTTCAGATTGCTTTTTGTAAGATGGCCATTTTTACTGTTAATCCTGCCAAGCAATGAGAATGGGAGACATTTCCACGTTCTGCTATCTTCTTCTAATTCCTTTCTTCAGAGACTTAAAACTTTTTTCATAAAGTTTTTGCCTTTTTGCTTGATTAGGGTCACACCAAGGTACTTTATGTCCTTGTGGCTATTGTGAAGGGTGTTGATTCCCTAATTTGTTTCTCAGACATTTTGTCTTTTGTATATAGGAGGGCTACTGATTTTTTTGAGTTAATTTTTTATCCATCCACTTTGTTAAATGTGTTTATTAGCTGTATGAGTTCCTTGGTAGAATTTTTGGGGTCACGCAGGTATACTATCATATCATCTGCCAGTAGTGATACTTTGACTTCTTCCTTTCCAATTTGTATCCCCTTGATCTCCTTTAATTGTGTTACTGATCTAGCAAGGATTTCAAGAACTATGTTGATATGGAGAGAGTGGACAGCCTTGGCTTGTCCCTGATTGCAGTAGGATTGCTTTAAGTTTCTCTCCTTTTAGTTTGTTGTTGGCTTGATATATATTGCCTTCAATCTGTTTAGGTTAATTCTAACGATTGTTTGGATTTCCTTTTAGTCTGTTGCTATGTCCCCCTTTTCATTTCTGATTTTGTTAATTTGGATAGTATCTCTCTGCCTTTTAGTTAGTTTGTCTAAGGGTTTGTCTATCTTGTTGATTTTCTCAAAGAACCAACTCTTGGTTTTATTGATTCTTTGAATTGTTTTATTTGTTTCTAATTTATTGATTTCAGCCCTGAGTTTGATTATTTCCAGCTGTTTACTCCTTTTTGGTGTGTCTACTTTTCCCCCCCCCTCAGGCTTTTAGGTGAGCCATTAAGTTGTTGGATGAGATATTTCAAATTTCGTCTTGAAGGCACTTAGTGCTATGAACTTTCCTCTTAGCACTGCTTTCCTCTTGTCCCATAAGTTTGGGTATGTTGTGTCTTCATTTTCATTGAGATCTAGGAAGACTTTAATTTCCTTATTTCTCTCCTGACCCAGCTGTTAGAGTAGTGAGTTATTCAGTTTCCATGTGTACGTAGGCTTTTTGCTATTTCTGTTGTTGAGGTCCAGCTTTAAGCCATGGTGGTCTGATAGGATACAAGGGATTATTTCAGTTTTCTTGGATCTGTTGAGGCTTGCTTTGTGACCAACCTTATGGTCTATTTTGGAGAAGGTTCCATGAGGTGCTGAGAAGAAGGTAAATTCTTTTGTGCTTAGGTAAAAGGTTCTGTAGGTGTGTGTTAGTCCATTTGATTCATGACCTCTGTCAGAGTCATTGTTTCTTTATTTAATTTCTGTTTTGTTCACCTGTCCGTTGAGAGTGGGGTGTTGAAGTCTCCCACTACTAATGTGTGGATCTATGTTTGGTTTTAGTCTTCCAGTCCTTTATTCTCAGGTAATGTTTATCTTTGTGACTTAGTTGTATATCTTGTATGCAACAGATTGTTGGGTCTAGTTTACACATCCATTCTGATATTTTGTGTCTCTTTATTGGAGAATTGAATCCATTGATGTTGAGAGAGATTAATGACCAGCTGCTATTAGATCCTTTGATATTGATGTTGGCTGTGTTTGTGTGCTTGGCTACTTTTTTTTTTTTTTTTTTTCGGTAGTGAGGTTATTTGTTGCCTGTCTTTTCCTGAATGGATTTAGTTTTCTTGGATTATATTTTTCCTTCTAGTATCTTTTTTAACACTGTATTTGTGTGTAGGTATGGTTGAAATTGGCTTTTGTAGTTGAATATCTTGTTTTCTCCATCTATGATAACAGAGAGTTTTGCTGGATATAGTAGCCTGAGCTGACATCTGTGTTCTCCTAGGTATGCAAGATATCAGTCCAGGCCCTTCAAGCTTTCATAGTCTCTGTTGAGAAGTCAGGTGTGATTCTGATGGGTTTGTGATTATATATTACTTGGCCTTTTTCCCTTGCAGCTTTTAGAACTTTTTCTTTGTTCTGTATAGATATTGTTTTGATTATTATGTGATGGGAGGATTTTCTTTTCTGGTCTAGTTCACTGGAAGTTCTGTAGGTCTCTTCTATTCTTCTAGGCCTCTCCTTTAAGTTTGGGAAATTTTCTTCTATGATATTGTTGAAAATATCTTCTAGGCCTTGGAGGAGGGAATCTTTTTTTTTTTCTCTATTCTTATTATTGTTAGGTTTTGTGTTTTCATGTTCTCTTGGATTTCTTGGACAGTCTGTGTCAGGAATTTTTTTAGATTTAATATTTTCTTTGATGGATACATCGATTTCTTCTATTGTATCATTCACACTTGAGATTCTTTCTTCCATCTCTTGTAGTCTATTGATTATGCTTACCTCTGTAGTTCCTGTTTACTTCCCTAAGTTATTTCTCTCCACAATTTTCTCCATTTGTGTTTTCATTTGTGTTTTCCAATTCTATCTTCAGATCTTCAGCTGTTTTGTTGATTTTCTTCCTCTGTCTTACTGTAATTTTCTGTTTTTCCTTCAATTTCTTCATCTGTTTGTTTGAACAATCCTCTGTTTCTTCTGTTTCTTTCAGTGATTTAAATATTTCCTCTTTGAAGGCCACAAATTGTTTGGGTGCAACTTCCTTTATTTCTTTATGGAAGGCCATAATCATTTTTACTTTATCTTCCTCTGGTTTTTACGTATTTTATTTGTTTCCTCTATTATCCTCTTCAGAAGCATCGATATATGGTCATCTTCTTGAATTTCCTTTTTGCTGTGGTGTCCACAGGTGCTTGCCCCTGGATAACTGGGTTCTGGAGATACCATATTGCTCTGTCTTTTGTTGTTGTGCTTTTACTCTGGCCTCTACCCATTGGGCTATCTTAGGTATTGGGTGTTATTTTTTGGTGCTTCCTGGAATCCTGGGGTGAGGAGAATCCCATTGGCAGGAAGATGGTTTTTCCTGAAGGGAGTCTCCTCATTTTTTTGGGCATGGTCACTGAATGGCCAGTGTTTTTCAGGAATTGCCACAGCTCACATCATGCATACAGATCTGAGTGGTAATTATTCTTTGTTAGTCAGGGGGCTTCTGTCTTATCTGGAGAAGTCCTGGAGAAAGCTTCCCTGCTTTTGGCTTTCTTGCCATAAATTTAGTGAGCTGCTGCTTTAACCTGGGTGCCCCATGGTTTGGTCAGTTTAGTTAGGGATTACTGTTCCCTTGGAACAGTATCTAGGGGTTGGCTACTCACTTCATATCTCTTCAACCTAGTACTTGAAGTCTTATCCTGATCAATAATATGGCTAAAGAAAATCAAGGGGATACATATTAGAAAAGAAGAAGTCAAAGTATCACTATTCACAGATGATATGATAGTATACATGAGTGACCCCAAAAATTCAACCAGAGAACTCCTTCAGCTGATAAATGCCTTCAGCAAAGGGGCTGTATACAAAATCAACTCAAAAATATCAGAAGCCCTCCTGTATACCAAAGACAAAAGGGCTAAGAAAGAAATTAGGGGAAAAAAACATTCTTCACAATAGCCACTAATAATATAAAGTACCTTGGGGTGACTCTAACCAAGCAAGTGAAAGACCTGTTTGAAAAAAACTTCAAGGGGGAATCCAAGATGGTGGCACCAGAAGGACACTGTGTCTGAGGAGCAGGACAGCAATGTTGGTACAGTGACCAAGAGACTGAACTATGGGTCCTAAAACAACAGTGATCATGTTTCCCAGTGAGAGGAAACTCCACAGTGTGGGAATCAGTTGCATCTATTCTCAGGTCATAAGGCAGAACCAGGACTAGATCCTGGCTCACTAAGGCACTTGGTCATCAGACCAGAGCCACATGCCTTGCCTTGTCCCTGATTTCATTGGAATTGATTTAAGTTTCTCTCCATTGAGTTTGATGTTGGCTATAGGCTTGCTGTATATTGCCTTTACTATGTTTGCATATGTGCCTTGTATCCCTGATCTCTCCAAGACTTTAAACATGAATGGGTGTTGGATTTTGTCAAATGCTTTTTGGCATGTAAGGAGATGATCATGCAGTTTTTCTCCTTCAGTTTGTTTATATGGTAGAGTATAGTGATGGATTTCCATATATTGAACCACCCACACATGCCTGGGATGAAGCCTACCTGGTCATAGTGGATGATATCTTTGATATGTTCTTGGATTTGGTTAGCAAGTATTTTATTGAGTATTTTTCCATTGATGTTCTTAAGAGAGAAAGGTCTGAAGTTCTCTTTTTTTTGTTGGGTCTTGCTGTGGTTTAGGTACCAAGTGACTTTGGCTTCATGGAATGAGTTTGGTAATGTTCTTTCTGTTTATGTTTTGTGGAATAGTTTGAAGAGTATTGGTCTTAGCTCCTCTTTGAAGGTCTGGTAGAATTCTCTGCTGAAACTGTCTCCTCTGTGATGTTTTGTTTGTATTGGAGAATTTGATGAGTGCTTCTCTTTCCTTGGGGGATATAGGACTATTTCTTCTATTTACCTGATCTTGATTTAATTCTGTTAAATGGAATCTGTCAAGAAAATTGTCCATTTATTTTAGATTTTCAAATTCTGTAGTATATAGCCTTTTGTAGTATGACCTAATGATTGTTTGGATTTCCTCAGTGTCTGTCATTATGCCTCACTTTTATTTCTGATTTTGCTGATTTGTATAGTTTCTCTCTGCTTTTTAATTAGTTTGGCTAAATTTTTGTCTATCTTGTTGGTTTTCTCAAAGAACCAGCTCTGGGTTTTATTGATTCTTTGAATTGTTGTCTTTGTTGGTAACTCTTTGATTTCAGCTGTGAATTTGATAATTTCCAATCATCTACTCCTCTTGTGTTTTTCTACTTCTTTTTTTTTTCCCCTGGGGCTTTTAGATGTGTGGTTACTTTACTTGTATGTGATGACTCAAACTCCTTTTTGGAGGCAATTATTGCTATGAACTTTCCTCTTAGCTCTGCTTTCATTGTGTCCCATAAGTTTGGGCATTTGTGCCTTCATTTCCATTGAATTTTTGGAAGTCTCTAATTTCTTTTTTAATTTCTATTCTTACCAGGCTCTTCTTGTGTAGAGAGTGGTGCAGTTTCCATGTGTATGTAGGCTTTTTGTTATTTCTGTTGTATTGAGGTCTAGTTTTAGTACATGGTCATCTGATATGATACAGGGATTATTTTGATCTTCTTGTATCTGTTGAGTCTTGTTTTGTGACTGATTATATGTTCAATTTTTATGAGGGTTCCATGAGGTGATGGAAAGAAGCTATAGTCTTTTGAGTTTTGGTACAAAGTTCTGTAGGCATATATTAGGTCCATTTGATTTAGGTTATATGTAAGTGTCATTATTTTCCTATTTAGCTCTTCTGTTTAGATAATCTTTCCATGGTGAGTGGAGTGCTGTAATATCCTACTACTAAGGTGTTGGGATCGATCTGTGATTTAAGCTTTAGTAATGTCTCATTTATAAATGCAAGTGTTCTTGTATTGAGGGCATAGATATTCAGGATTGTGATGTCTTCCTGGTGGATTTTTCCTTTGATGAATATGAAGTGCCCCTCGAAATTCTATTTTATTAGATATTAGGATAGCTACCCCAGCTTGTTTTCTGGGTCTGTTTGGTTGGAAAAACATTTTACCAGCCCTTTAAGATGTCTATTTTTGTTGCAGAAGTGTGTTTTCTGAATGCAGCAGAATGTTGGTTCCTGTTTCCGCAACCATTCTGTTAGTCTGTGTCTTTTTATTGGAGAGTTAAGGCTGTTGATGTTGATAGATAATAGTCACACTTACATGTTAGTCCCTTTTATTTTGGAGTTGGTAGTATTACTGTGTTTTAATGCTTTTTTCTTTTAATTTTTAGTTGTGAAGTTATCTATATCCTGTGTTTTCTTAGGTGTAGTTGATTTATTGGCTTGGAAATTTTCTTCAGTATCTTTTGTAGGGCTGGGTTGCTGTGTAGATATTGTTTAAGTTTAGTTTTATCATAGAATATTTTCTTTTCTTCACCTATGTTGATTTAAATCTTTGCAGTAGTAGTCTGGGTTAGCATCTGAGGTCTCTTAGAGTCTGCATGACATCTGCCCAGGCCCTTCTGGCTTTCAAAGTTTCTGTTAAGAAGTCTGGTATGATTCTGAAAGGTCTATCTTTATAAGTTACTTGGTCTTTTTCCCTTGCTGCTTTTACTATATTTTCTCTGTTATTTAGATTTATTGTTTTGACTCTTATGTGATGTGAGGAGTTTCTTTTCTGGTCTAGACTATTTGGTGTTCTGTAGGCCTCTTGTATGTTAATGGACATCTTTCTCTTTATATTGGGAATGTTTTCTAGAAAATATTGTCTCAACTTTGGAGCCCAGAATCTTTTTTGTCTACTGCTATTATTTTTAGATTTCATCTTTTCATATCGTCCTTGATTTCTTGGCTGTTTTATGTTTGGAACTATTCTTATTTTACTTTTTCTTTGAGAGATGTATCTATTTTTACAATTGTTTCTTCAGCACCTGAGATTCTCCATATCTTGTATTCTGTTGGTGGTGCTTACCTTTGTGGTCCCTGATGTTTTCTTTAAGTTTTCCAGCTCCAGGCTTTTCTCTGTTTGTGTTTCATTTATTAATTCTGATTCTGTTTTCATGCCTTGTACCATTTCCTTCATCTGTTTGAATGTGGATTGCTGTCTCTCTATGATGGTCTCTACTTTTTGGTTCGTTTCCTCTCTCTGTGCCACTTATTGTATCTCTACTTGTGCCTCTATTTGTTTGGCTGTATTTTACTGTTTTTCTTTGAGAGTTTTTTTCCTCTTTATGTTCCTTTAATAACTGGATAAGAATAGCTTCAAAATCATTTTCCTGTGTTCCTGATGAAGTAGCATATCCGTTGGTTTTGGGGGTTGCTGATGAAGCCATGATGTCCTGATTTTTGTTGGATATGTTCTTATGTCAACCTCTATCTATCTGTTTGTTCTTTGAGTCTGTACATCAGACTGGGTCTGTCTGTCTCTGGTGTTTGGAGTATTCTTCAAGAAGATGTGAGAGGTCCACTGGTTTGAGAGGGGATGTTGGTGTTTCTGATCTTTGGGACAAGAAGATAAACTCAGTTCAGTTATAATCAAAAGATTTATTGATTACTGCCAGCAGGATAATAATCTCCAAGATAAACTTGGGGTTGCTATGTGAAGGCAGGTGTGAGGAAAATATTCTTAGAGAATCATGGGAAGACCTTGATGTCTGCACAAGCCAACCAGGAGCCTGTCTGCCAAGATTAGGTAGTTAAGGCAACATCAAAATAGTCCTTGACTATGTGCATGAGCAGGTTTCAGAAGCCAAAATGTAGTAGGTCATATCATAACAAGTAGATAGTCATGTCTGTACCTTTCTGGGTGGAGAAAGTCGCAGAGTCAGGGTCATGGGAAACTTATCTTCCAGGGCTGTAGTCAGAGAAAAACAGCCAATGGGTACCAAGATGGATGCCCAGCATAAATGGAGTTTCTTTAGCCATCATCATAATTTCATGAAAAATATAAAAATAATTTTTGTGGTTTGAATAACTCCTTCCCTCCCAATAGGCTCATATATTTGAATTGTCTTGGTTTGCACTTGGTGGACTGTTTAGAAGAGAGGTCCCATGTCCTCAGCGTGTGCCATGTCCTCCTCTATGGCTTAGCAAGACTGTTCCTCCCTCGGAGGATTGGGGAGGAGGTGAAGGAGCCACTTGTTGATTTCTGTCAAAAATAGTTCCTGTTCCATTTACTAGGAAAACCCACTTGGTTACTGAGCTGCCATGGGCTACATCAGAGCAGTGGTTCTAGGTTATAAACATACATGATCCTAGGTTGGAGAAACAGTCCCATAGAGATCCCCCATGCCCTGATATATTTTGTCCTTGTGAAGCTCCTGTCCTCTCTAGGTCATACTAACTCCCCTTCTTTCATATGATTCTCTACACTCTGCCCAAGGTTTGGTTATGAGTCTCAGAAATAATTAAATCACTGAAAGAAATTTAAAAAAAAAACAGAGGAATGTTCACATAAACAGCGGAAGGAACTGAAGGAAAATACAGTCAGACATGTGAAGGAAATCAACAAAATGGCTCAAGATCTGAAGATAGAATTGGAAAACTTAAAGAAAACAGAAAGGGAGGAAATCATGGAGAGAAAGAACTTAGGGAATAAAACAGGAACTACAGAGGTAAGCATAACCAATAGAATACAAGAGATGGAAGAAAGAATCTCAGGTGTGGAAGATATTATGGAAGAAATTGATGTATCCATAAATAAAAATGTTAAATCTGGAAATTTTTCTGACACAGACAGTCCCAGAAATCTAAGACAATATGAAAAGACAAAACTGAAGAATAATATGAATAGAAGAAAAATAACATTCCCTTCTCCAAGGCCCAGAAAATATTTTCAACTAAATTATAGAAGAAAATTTTTCCAACTTTATGGAGAGGCCTAGAAGAACAGAGGAGGCCCACAGAACACATAATAACATAGACCAGAAAATAAAATCCTCCTGCCACATAATGATCAAAACAGTAAGTATACAGAACAAAATAATAATAACAGCTGCAAGGAAAAAAGGCCAGGTAACATATAATGGCAAACCTCAGAATCACATCTGACTTCTCAACAGAGACTATGAAAGCCAGAGGGGCCTGGACAGATATCATGCAGACACTAAGAGAACATTGATGTCAGCCCAGGCTACTATACCCAGCAAAACTTTCAGTACTCATAGATGGAGAAAACAAGATATTCAATGACAAAAACAAATTTAAACAATACTTACCCACAAATCCAGTGTTACAGAAAATACTAGAAGGAAAAATACAACCCAGGAAAGCTAATTACATTCAGAAAAACACAGGAAACAAATGACTACAGAAAAACTAAAAGTAGGCAAGAACACAAACACACTACCACAGTCAACATCAATATGAAAAGATCTAACAGACACTGGTCATTAATCTCCCTCAACATCAATGGACTCAGTTCTCTAATAAAAAGACACAGACTAACAGAATGGATACATAAACAAGATCCAAAAATCTGTTTCATACAAGAAACACACCTAAGTCACAAAAATAGACATTACCTGAGAGAAAAGGGCTGGGAGACAGTTTTCCAAGCAAATGGACCCAAGAAGAAAGCAGGAGTAGCTATTCTAATATCTAGTAAAATATATTTTCAATGAAAATTAATCAAAAGAGAAGGGGAAGGTCATTCATATTCATCAAAGGAAAATTCCACCAAGAAGACATCACATTTCTGAACATCTATACCCCAAATACAAGAACACCACATTTGTAAAAGAAACATTAATAAAATTGAAGCCACACATAGATCCCCACTCATTAATAGTGGGAGACGTCAACACCCCGTTCTCTACAAAGGACAGGTCACACCAAATCTCTACCGGGGAAATCTTACAGATGAAAAACACCTTCAGCAAAGTGGCTGTACACAAAATTAAGTCAAAATATCAAATGCCATCCTGTATACAAAAGACAAATGGACTGAGAAAGAAATTAGGGAAACAACACCCTTCACAAAGGACACAAAAGACATAGAGTATCTTGGTGTAACTCTAACCAAGCAAATCAAAATAACTTCAAGTCTCTGAAGAAAGAAATTGAAGAAGCTATCAGAAGATGGAAGAATTCCTATGCTCATGGCTTAGCAGAATTAACTTAGTAAAAATTACCATCTTACCAAAAGTAGTCTACAGATTCAATGCAAATCCAATCAAATTACCAACACAATTCTTTACAGACCTTGAAAGAAAAATTCTCAACTTTATGAGCAATAACAAGAAACCCAGAATAGCTAAAACAAATCTGTACAATAAAAGATCTTCTGGAGGTATCTCTATTCTTGATCTCAAGCTGTGCTATAGACCAGCCTAATAAAAACTACATAGTACTGGTATAGAAACAGAATGGTGGATCAATGGAATTGAATAGAAGACCCTGAAATAAACCCACATACCGATGGACACCTGATTTGGGACAAAGGGTAACAAAATATACAATGGAAATAAAGATTGAATCTTCAACAAATTCTGATGGTCTAACTGGATATCTACATATAGAAGAATGCAAATAGATGCATACTCATCACTCTGCACAAAACTAAACTCCAAATGGATGGAAGACCTCAACAGATTACCAGACATACTAAACCTGTTTGAAGAAAGTGTGCAGAACAAGAGAACCAAAAACTCAAGTGGTCTTTTCTGAGACTGACAACCCAACCAAGGACCATGCATGGAGATAACCTAAAACCCCTGCACACATAGTAGTCCATGAGAGCTCAGGCTACAAGTGGGTTTTCTAATAAGGGCAGAGGGGCCTTCTCTCACATGAACTCATTGGCTGGTTCATTGTTCACCTTCTCATGAGGGGATGGGGAACAGCCATAGCAGGCCACAGAATAAGACAATGCAGCCAGTCCTGATGAGATCTGATAGGATAGGGTCAGATGGAAGGGGAGAATGTTCAACCCTATCAGTGAACTAAGGGAGGGGCACATGACCAGTTGCCCAGAGTTCCTCATTTTTTCTGTGTGCTGATAATGCAATCCTGGGCTTTCATATTCATACAGCCATCTAGACTAACAGTAATTAACTGTTTATTATATGAAAAAAAAAACAATTCAGAGAATTAATGAAACGATGAGCTGGTTCTTTGAGAAAATAAACAAGATAAAAGAACCTTTAGACAAACTAACTAAAAGGCAGAGAGAGACACTAACCAAATCAGCAAAATCATAAACAAAAATGGAGACATAATGAGAGACAATGAGGAAATTAAAAGAATCAGAAAGTCTGACTTCAAGAGCCTATACACCACAAAATTTGAAAATCTAAATGAAATGGACAATATTTTTCATAGATTTAACTTATGAAAACTTGAGAATTCTTAATCTAAACTAATAAACTCATTATGATGTATTCTTTGTAAATGATTTCAAATTCTGTCCTATTTTAGACAGAGTCATCCTATCCTGAAGGCATAACATGGACATATCTAAAGCCTGCATGACACTTTAAAGTTCACTGATGCTTCTGGCTTGTAATGTATCCTCTCAGTGCAACACCACAACTTCTGAATCTCTTAACTTAGCTTCTCCTTTTTATCTATATGCACCTGCATTGCTAAAACTATACAAGATGGAGGCCACCACTTTATTAATTTTCTGCTGAACATTTCATCATTTAGTCATGCATAGCAGATCTCAGGCAGAAGGGGAAGTGTGCAGGCCCAGGGCTGTGTGTAGTCTAGGCAGCTGCTGAGACTATAGAAGAGGTTTGTGTTGGAGGCTGAAGCACTGTGAGAGGATTACTGCTACTCTGCTGACAGTAGTAATCTGCCAGGTCTTCAGCCTGCACACTGCTGATGCTGAGAGTGAAATCTGTACCAGATCCACTCCCTGTGAAGCGATCAGGGACCCCAGTGTATCGATCAGATGCATAGGAGATTAGTAGTTTAGGAGGCTGCCCTGGTTTCTGTTGGTACCAATGTACACTACTACCCACATTCTGACTGGATTTGCAGTTTAAGGTGATCCTGTCTCCTACAGATGTGGACATGATTTCAGGAGACTGGGTCATCACAATGTCCCCTTCAGCACCTGCAATCAGAAAGAGACAATGAGTATTCACATATGCACAAATGAATTCCTGATGCAAATATTAAGATCAAAAATGCCTTTTCTAATGGCATTGCCTGCATACTATTGGATTCCAATAGAAAATAGCTGTTCCTCTACAAATGAATTATTTTGATGATATTCCAATAGTCTTTAATGTCTCACCAGACATCCAGAGGAGCAGGAATATGAAGACCTGGGTCTGTGACTCCATCTTCGTGCCACTGCCTGTCTGATGCTTTTCAGTTCTCACTGCAAAGGCCTGAATTATAAAATATGAGCAGATGGGCTGGCTTGTAGGGACCTATGCAAAGTAGCCATCAAATAAGAAATGAAATAGCCTGGGTTCTGGGGTGTGAGAGCATCCACGTTAAATCTACAGCCAAAACTATCATTCAAGAAAATAAGCAATCACTGCAGGGGAAGGGGTTCAAGATAGAAGCTCATGGACCAACTTAGAGCTCTCAAACTGCAAATACTAAGATGCACTTATGACAGTCTTCCATTAAAAAACAAAGACCTTAAGACCAAGTGAATTTGACAGAAATAATACTAGAAAACTTTTGATAACAATCTTAAGGAAAGAATAAATATTCTGATCAACAACAGCAGAAAGAAATGGAAAGGGGATCAGAATAAAGGAGAGAATGAAAGGGAAGGAGGAGATTAGGTGGAAAAGGGAAAGAAAGGAGAGGACAGAGAGAAGGAGAAGGAAAGCTGGATTTGGGAGGGATGGTAAACGTGGAGAGGAAAGAGGACTGGAGAAGGTAAAAGTGTATAAATATTAAAACAGAAAGGTTTAGGGGTAGAGTGTCAGGTGTGTTGTTAAGAATATTTGTTTTTCTTGTAAAAGACTCAGGTTTGATTCCAAGCTGTTGTTTGATGATTCTCAGACATCTGTAATTCCAGCAATGGCACACACATGGTACATATACATACATACATACATACATACATACATACATACATACATACATACATA